>NC_081382.1:167500-482500 GCF_030684315.1 Stegostoma tigrinum | reverse complement strand
AAACTATCACCCCTCGATTTGTAGCTATGCCCCCTCGCACCAGCTGATGTCATCATCCTCGGAAAAAGACTCACTGTCCACCCTATCTAATCCTCTGATCATCTTGTATGTGTCTATTAGATCCCCTCTTAGCCTTCTTCTCTCCAATGAGAACTGACCAAGCCCCTCAGCCTTTCTTCATAAGACCTTTCCTCCAGACCAGGCAACATCCTGGTAAATCTCCTCTGCACCTTTTCCAATGCTTCCACATCCTTCCTGTAATGGGGCGACCAGAACTGCACGCAATATTCCAAAATGAGACCGCACTAGCATTTTGTACAGTTGCAGTATGACATCTCGGCTCCAGAACTCATTCCCTCTACCAATGAAACCTAACGCACTGTAAGCCCTCTTAACAGCACCATCAACCTGGGTGGCAACTTTCAGGGATCTCTGTCCATGGACACCAAGATCCCTCTGCACATCCGCACTGCCAAGAATCTTTCCATTGACCCAGTATTCTGCCTTCCTATTATTCTTCCCAAAGTGAATCACCTCACATTTATCCGCATTGAACTCCATTTGCCACCTTTCAGCCCAATTCTGCAGTTTATCCAAGTCTCCCTGCAACCTGCGACATTCTTCCACACTGCCCACCACTCCGCCAACTTTAGTGTCACCTGCAAACTGAGTAATCCATCCACCTGTGCCTGCATCCAAATCATTTATAAAAATGACAAACAGCAGTGGTCCCAAAACAGATCCTTGTGCACACCACTAGCGAATTGACTCCAGGCTGAACATTTTCCATCAACCACAACTAGTTGCCTTCTTACAGAAAGCCACTTTCTCATCCAAACTGCTAAATGTCCCTCAATCCCATGCGTCCATATGTGCTCCAATAGCCGACCACGTGGAACCTTATCAAAGGCTTTACTGAAGTCCACGTACACCACGTCAACGGCCCTTCCCTCGTCCACATGCTTGGTCACCTTCTGAAAACTCAAATGAGGTTTGTGAGACACGACCTGCCCTTGACGAACCCATGTTGACGATCTCCAATCAAATTGGTGCTTGCTTGATGTTTATAAATCCTATCTCTTCTCATCCTTTGCAAAACTTTTCCAACAACAGACGTAAGGCTCATCGGTCTATAATCACCTGGGTCATCTCTACTGCCCTTCTTGAACAAGGGCACAACATTTGCAGCCCTCCAGTCCTCTGGTACTAAATCTGTAGAAAATGAGGACTCAAAGATCAAGGCCAAAGATCAAGAGGATAGGAGATGGTGGTGGGGCTTGATGTGGGAGGAGGGGATAGGAGGGAGAAAAGACAGGTTCGGGAGGCGGGGATGAGCTGGGCTGGTTTTGGGATGCAGTTGTGGGGAGGGGTGATTTTGAAGCTTGTGAAGTCCACATTGATAGCATTGGGCTGCAGGGTTCCCAAGCAGAATATGAGGTGCCCTTCCTGCAACCTTCGGGTGGCATCATTGTGGCACTGCAGGAGGCCCAGCATGGACATGTCATCTGAGGACTGCGAGGGGGAGTTGCTTAGTGTGAAGTGAGCATAGGTGATGTGCAAAGCGGTCCCCAAGCCTCCGCTTGGTTTCCCTGATGTTGAGGAGGCCACAATGGGAACAGCGGTTGCAGCAGACCACATTAGTGGCGCCGATACAGTCATCACTGTCACGGAGGAAGAGGTGGGGTTTAGGGCCAGTGTAGGTATGGAAGAGGGATCGTTCCATGTCACCTACAAAGAGGCAGGCATAGCTTGGGCCCATGCGGATACCCTGGCCACCCGCTTTGTAGGAAGTGGGAGGATTTGAAAGAGAAGTTTTAGTTTTCAAGGACCGCAACTCCATGCACCCCCCACCCCCAACCGCCCCCGGCAGTGGTCGAAAACACCCTTGACCGGGTCACCCGCATTTCCCACAACTCACCCCTCACACCTGCTCCCCATAATAACAACCAAAACAGAGTCCTCCTCGCCCTCACGTACCATAGCACCAATCTTCGGATTCAATGCATCATCGCCGACACTTCTGCCATCTGCACTCTGACCCCACCACCAAAGACATTTTTACCCTCCCCACCCTTAGGTGACTCCCTTATATGCTCCACACTCCCCTCCAGCACCCCGTACACGCAGCACTTTTCCCTGCAACTGCAGGAAGTGCTTCACCTGTCTCGATACCTCCCCCCTCACCCCCATCCCAGGCCCCAGGAAGAAATTCCACATCAAGCAGATGTTCACCTGCACATCTGCTAATGTGATATACTGTATTCGCTGTTCCCATTGTGGCCCCCTCTAAATCGGGGAAACCAAGCGGAGGATTGGGGACCTTTGCAAGTCACCGATGCACAAAAGAACTGCACCTACCAGTTGCAAACCGTTTCAACTCTCCCTCCCAATCCTCAGATTATTGTCCATCCTGGGTCTCCTGCAGTGCCACCTGAAGATTGCAGGAGCAGCACCTCATATTCCGCTTGGGAACCCCGCAGCTCAGTAGTATCAATGTGGACTTCACAAACTTCAAAATCTCCCCTCCTGCTCCCGCTACCCAAAACCAACCCAAATATTCCATCCTAGATAATAAAATGTGAGGCTAGATGAACACAGCAGGCCAAGCAGCATCTCAGGAGCACAAAAGCTGACGTTTCGGGCCTCGACCCTTCATCAGAGAGGGGGATGGGGTGAGGGTTCTGGAATAAATAGGGAGAGAGGGGGAGGTGGACCGAAGATGGAGAGAAAAGAAGATAGGTTGAGAGAGTATAGGTGGGGAGGTAGGGAGGGGATAGGTCAGTCCAGGGAAGACGGACAGGACAAGGAGGTGGGATGAGGTTAGTAAGTAGATGGGGGTGCGGCTTGGGGTGGGAGGAAGGGATGAGTGAGAGGAAGAACAGGTTAGGGAGGCAGAGACAGGTTGGACTGGTATTGGGATGCAGTGGGTGGAGGGGAAGAGCTGGGCTGGCTGTGTGGTGCAGTCGGGGGAGGGGACGAACTGGGCTGGTTTCGGGATGCGGTGGGGGAAGGGGAGATTTTGAAACTGGTGAAGTCCACATTGATACCATTAGGCTGCAGGGTTCCCAGGCGGAATATGAGTTGCTGTTCCTGCAACCTTCGGGTGGCATCTTTGTGGCAGTGCAGGAGGCCCATGATGGACATGTCATCTAAAGAATGGGAGGGGGAGTGGAAATGGTTTGTGACTGGGAGGTGCAGTTGTTTATTGCGAACTGAGCAGAGGTGTTCTGCAAAGCAGTCCCCAAGCCTCCGCTTGGTTTCCCCAATGTAGAGGAAGCCACACCGGGTACAGTGTTGCGGGAAATGCGGGAGACGCGGTCAAGGGCGTTCTCGATCACTGTGGGGGGAAAGTTGCGGTCCTTGAAGAACTTGGACATCTGGGATGTGCGGGAGTGGAATGTCTTATCGTGGGAGCAGATGCGGCGGAGGCGGAGGAATTGGGAATAGGGGATGCAATTTTTGCAGGAGGGTGGGTGGGAGGAGGTGTGTTTTAGGTAGCTCTGGGAGTCGGTGGGCTTGAAATGGACATCAGTTACAAGCTGGTTGCCTGAGATGGAGACTGAGAGGTCCAGGAAGGTGAGGGATGTGCTGGAGATGGCCCAGGTGAACTGAAGGTTGGGGTGGAAGGTGTTGGTGAAGTGGATGAACTGTTCGAGCTCCTCTGGGGAGCAAGAGGTGGCGCCGATACAGTCATCAATGTACCGGAGGAAGAGGTGGGATTTGGCGCCTGTGTAGTTACGGAAGAGGGACTGTTCCACGTAACCTACAAAGAGGCAGGCATAGCTGGGGCCCATGCGGGTGCCCATGGCCACCCCTTTAGTCTGTAGGAAGTGGAAGGATTCAAAAGAGAAGTTGTTGAGGGTGAGGACGAGTTCGGCTATGCGGATGAGGGTGTCGGTGGAGGGGTCTGGTCGGGCCTGCGGGACAGGAAGAAGCGGTGGGCCTTGAGGCCATCTGCATGCGGAATTTTAACCTCAATGCGAATCACTGATACAATTTTAACCTCAATGCGAAGCCTCTTCCAGGGATGTCTAAGCTGAAGAAGTTACCCTCCTCCCTCCGGACCAACCTCAGGGAATCTCTCTCTCATTGCAACTCTCTTGTAATCTCTTCGGCCTTGAAACTGCTCGACCATGTCCTGAAGCAAACCAGGTACCACAGCCACATCACCTTCCTCAGCACCTGCCTACGGAACCAGATCATCCCCAACTACAGTCCACATTTCAGCCTTCCCAATTTGGCCCCAACCGTGAACACCTCTACACCCAGAATATTCAGACCCTTCAGAAGCGTTTCTCCCTGCGAGTCCTGAAACAGACACTCGCAGCCATGCGCCGGCACCTCCACACACTGCAATCCAACCTGCCCCAGCTCAGAGCCTCCCTCTCCCAGCCCTGCAAAGGACCCCTGCTGTTTTTTATCCTCCGCAGGATCCACAGACTGAACACCCAGTTTCACTCAGCTTTACTGGACACCAAAAACGTAAGTACAACCAACTCACGGGCCCCTGCCACCCACAAGAGGATTCCTGCGCCTCCCACTCCATGCACCCGCCGCCATTGACCATGAGGACATGGCCGGAGACCCCACCGATGACGTCACATCCGCCTCCGCCGGCCACACCACTTCCGGAACTGCTGCTGCAGTCACCGCCTCCACTTCCAGGTACAACACCTCACACACCACCCTCACCGCAGCTGCTGCCGCCCACCCCGATCCTCCAACCTCCGACGGAACCCCGCCCACGGCCGATGACCTCATCGCTCCGCCCACAACCTCCACAGCCAGCAACCCCAGAGGAGACAGCCACACTGAGCCCTGCCGCATCTTCACCATACCCCGGGACCTCCCACTAACTGACGACGAACGGTCAGTCCTTAGTGAGGGGCTCACCTTTGTCCCCCTACAACCACACATCAATGAATACCAGTCGCGATTGGACAGAGAACAGTTTTTCCGCCGCCTTCGCCTCCACGCGTACTTCTTCAACCGGGAACCGGTTAGAACAATACAGCGCAGAACAGGCCCTTCGGCCCTTGATGTTGCGCCGACCTGTGAACTAATCTAAGCCCCTCCCCCTACACTATCCCATCATTATCCATATTCGGGGAATAAACACTGGGATAGAAACAGGAGAACTGAAATGCAATAATATATACCAGGATAGAAACAGGAAAAACAGTAGAATCTTGAACAGATGGGAATAATTACCTTGATAAAATACCAGTGAATATCTTGGAATAAGCATCCTGGAATTAAAACATCCCAGGAAAAATACCCCAGGCATACATCTCAGTCTTCACAATTCCTCATAGGTTTGATGTTCTGTTGCTGGTTTGGTTAAAAGTTTGTAGCTTCAAACTGCATGGGCATATGCACCATGATACTCATCAACTCTTCAAATGGGCAAAGCTACAAGGAATGTAATGGATAGCAGCAGGAGAGGGCAATCAGAAGAGCTGTGTAAAGACTGTGCCTTTTAGTTTTGTGCTTTTAAGCACGTTGTAATGGATTGCTGCCTGCTTAGCAAACCTAATGTTTCTGGCAGGCATTGTTAAACTGATTCAAAAAGCAGTGAAGTATTTTCAGACAAAATGGAGCCAAGCAGCACTCGAGGGATTAAGCTCTTGGTGACAACAAGAAATTAATTGGTCTGTCAATTAGTGATCAATAACGAATAACAGATACTTTTTGCCTGCCAATGGCTGTATGATTGGTTCCCAGATACTAAACAACTTGGGCCTGGTGACAATATCCAGAGAAGGGATTTAATCCACCAGTTCAAGATCTGTTCCTCTACTTTCTGCAGTCAGAACTCACTTTAAATCTCAATATAAACTGGTTCCCTTTTCTACAATTGTCACTGTAAGTTGTAAATTTTGATGAATAAATCAGAGGCCATTTATAAGGGAACCAGTCACCCTGTGCCCCTTGCAAGCCAGTGAAAGAATCTGGAGAAGGATGACTGAGAAACAGAGTATTAACTAGTATGAGAATCATAAGGACCACCTATATGACTGTGAATAGGAACTGTTGATTGCATTCCCAGTTTTCCTCTGCCAGTAACTGAAATTTCGCTGTCTGTCTGTCTTTATATCTGTCTGTGCAACAGGGAGTTTGTAACAGGGTCCATGTATAAATTAGTAGTATTAAATGCTGATTATAACTGCTTGCCGTAGTTAGGGTCTAATCACCTTTAAAAGAAAAGGTGATCCTTGTAAGTATGGAAATCTTGTGTGTTTTCTGTTGTTGCAAACCTGCGTCCCTGGCGCTGTGAGACAGCAGTGTAAACCATTGAGCCACCGTACCGTCCCTTCATATCCTCTTCATGTCGTCACGACATGGATCACCACAATAGGATCTTCCCCTTACCACCCAAATTCCTGTTCAGCCCTGAGCAGATGATTGAATTCCTGGTAACAAGCAGACAGTCCAGACTGGAACACTATGCCTTCTGTTGATCTCACACCACAAATGCCTTTCTTCTGCTGATTCTGCTGTCAGAGATGTTTCCTCTGTAATTTCGTCGGTCAGGACTCTAAGCTGGAAATGCTATGGCACCTTTGATGGTTCTTTTTGTTTTTAACAGCTTCAAAATTTTGTGTGAGAATCTGGTTTATTTTGCAGATGGCAGTTCCCTCTCTTTGATTTTCTAATGCCCACATTGTTATTCCCTTGATGTCCTATTAATTTCTTTACAAGTGGGTTGGTTCCAGGTTGCCAAATTTGGGGTGGCACGGTGGCTCAGTGGTTAGCAGCACGAAATCCAGCTGTAAATCATATTGGCAGCAATGACCTCAGTGAAAACTTCATGGAACGCTTTCAAGACTGTTCCTTAGAACTGCACATTGTGGAACTGACCAGAGATTTGGTAATGTGTAATCTAACAGGACTAATTCATGACCCCAGAGTGAAGGCATCTCAAGGTAGCAGTGAGCATCATAATGTTCAATGTCGCAAGTTTGACAGGTAGAAGACTGGGTCTAAGACTAGCACATTAAACTTAAATAAAGTCATCTATGTGACATGAATGCAGACTAGCTGAAGTATAGAGAGATGCTGGGCAAGGCTAGATCAATACGGAAGCTTTGTCAGATACCTGGGGTATTTCAGAATAGTTGAAATCAGCTTTTTTCTGTTGTTAAGAAAGTTCTAAGGAGTCAATCCACTGTCCATCATGACTTTTTTCTGGATTAGATTCCCTACAGTGTGGAAACAGGCCTTACGGCCCAACAAAGTCCACACCGCCCCTTGAAGCATCCCACCGAGACCCATCCCCCATTACCCATACACCCCTGAATATTATGGGCAATTTAGCATGGCCAATTCACCTAGCCTGCACATCTTTGGACTGTGGGAGGAAATGGGAGGAAACCCACGCAGACAGGGGGAGAATGTGCAAACTCCACACAGACAGTTTCCCGAGGCTCGAATTGAACCTGGGTCCCTGGTGCTGTGAGGCTGCAGTGCTAACCACTGAGCCACCATGCCACCCAAATAAACAAGTAAAAGAAATGCTGTTCCTGTTCTTCACATTTCCTACTCCTTGAGGCCACCTCACTGTAACCCTGCTCCTCCATCAGCATTAATTGTTCTCCCATCCACATCTATCACATGCAGTTCCTCCTATTTTCTCAATGCAGGGAAAGGGTGGCCCATCCTCAAGACTGAAGCCTCCACAACCCCACCCTCCTGCCTCACCTTCCCTCCCAGCCGCACCTACATGTAATTCCCCAGGAGTCCTGTGGCCCAATACAGATCCCTACACTGTGGTAGAACCAAGCACCTGACTGACTGTGTCAAGCCCCATGGGTGAAAATTGGTCAAACCCCCAGATGATCACCCCTAACTGACCATAATTCCCCTTATCCTTATTAAGAACTGGTTTTCTTTGGCTTCCACCCATGGTCATTTGCTTAAAATGTGCAGTTTGTTGTCTGGTTGTTTATTCACTTAGGGCATATGGGTGGGTATACCTGGCTTGGGGCAGGGTACAGAATAGGGGAAGAAATTCTATTCAACATCTCAAATACTGTGCATAGTTGAGGTATCCTTGTCTAAGAAATGATTTAAATGCCCTAGAGGTGGCTCAACGCGGGTTTACTGGATTGATATTTAAAATGTGCAAGTTGTGTTATGTGAACCTAGTAACTAGGGGCAGGAGTAGACCATTCAGCCCAATCATTTAATATTATCATGGCTGATCTCATCTCGGTATAAACATCACTTTCCTGCCCGCTTTCTTCAGCCTGTTACTAATTAATAATCTATCTCCTCCTTAATGTTGCTCAATGTCCTGCATTCACTGCATTCTTGGGTATTTCCACAGATCCCTGTGTCTTTGAGAGAAGTAATTCTCTTTTATATCCAATTTAAATCTGCCACACCTTACTCTGATGTGATTCCTCATCTTAGATTCCCCACAAAGGGACACAACCTCTCTACATTGACTGTGTCATTTTATGTGCTTCCATTAGATCTCCTCCCATCCTTTTACATACCTGAGTCTGCTCAAACTCTATTTCTAAGACAAATTCTTCATCTCTGAAACTGATCTAATGAATCTGTTCTAAACTACCTGCAATACAAATGCATGCCAACTGAAGTAAGGGATCAAACTATACACAGTAATCCCGAAGTAGTCTCACTAATGTCCTTTGATACAACACTTGCTTACTGCTTGAGGAAAGGCTGGAGAGATTGATTTTGTTTTCATGGAGTTTAGAAATGTCACGGCTGATTATATTGAAGTGTCTAAGAACCTGGATGGTCTTGAAAAGGTGACAGTGGAAAAGGTATTTCCATATGTTGGTGAGTCTAGGACTCAGGACCGCTGCTTTAAAACTAGGGGTCACTTGTTCAGGATAAGAGTTGAGAATTTGTTTCCCTCAGAATGTTATGCAAGTTTGGAACTCCGCCTGAGAAGTTAGAGGCTGGTGTTGGATATTGTATATTTTTAGTGCTGCAGTAATAGATTCTCGTCAGGAGATTGGACGTGGAAACATAAGAGGATTGAGGACTGCTGTACAAATGGACTTACCACCGTGGTAATAATCGTAAACTTTCACAATGGCAGGCTGCAGATTCTCCACGTTGAACTGATGGATAGTGTCAATGGAAAATTGTAGCAGACGGTTCACTTCGATCTAGAGAGAGAAAGGGAGTCAGACCACTCACCAAATGCTGCAGACAGAAATCACAGCATTAGGATCTCAGACTTTCTGCCTGTCTCTCAGTTGCACTCATTCCTCTCATTACTGTTTCACTGTCCCTCTCCCTTGCTCTCTGTCTCTCAAAAAACTCCTTCTACCCTCCCCCTCCCTATAGCTCCCTCTTATCCCTATCCTCTCTTTCTCTTTTACTGTCTGATTCTGCTTCTCCTCTCTTCCCCCACCTCCCTCTCACTCTATCTCGCTTTTTCTCATCCTGTCTAATTTTGCTTTGCGTTCCTTGACTCACTCCACTTGCCCCCCTCTACAATCCTCTCCCTCTTTCTCCTCTGCTGTTTAATCCTGCTTCTCCCCCTTCCCCCCTCTCTTTCTCTCTCCCTAACTTTCTCCCTAAACCAGCACTTGGTTAATTTATTTGTTTCTGCAACTTGTCTCTGTGCTTCTCTCTGTCACTGATTTGCCCTGTCCATCCCTCCTACTCAGTCCCCCTTTCCTCTAGCTGTGCCTCTCACCTCTTCCACTCCTGCCCTCCTACCCCCTGTCCCTTTCATGCTCTCACTCAGGGGAGACAGTGGTCCAGTGGCATTATCACTGATTGTTAATCCAGAGTCCCAGGTAATGGTCTAGGGACTTGAGTTTGAATTCTGGCACAGCAGATGGTGAAATTTGAATTCAATAAATATCTGGAATTGAGAGTCTAATGATGATCGTGAATCCGTTGCTGATTGTCAGGCAAAACCCATCTGGTTCACGATGTCCTTTTGGGAAGGAAACTAACATCTTTACCTGGTCTGGCCTACATGTAACTCCAGATCCACAGCAATGTAGCTGACTCACAACTGGTCTCTGGGCAAGAAATGCCAGCCTAGCCAGCGATGCCCTCATCCTGTGAATGAACAAAGAGAAAAAAAACTCAGTGCTCACCGGATCGAGGTACAGAAACAGGGACCCATCTTGCAATTCAGCTTTTCTGATTTTGAAACTGTCCATGCTCTGAAATGAATGACAATAATTGAGAAGAAATATTAATTGCAATGATGAATGTTAATGAGCCGTCATAACACTAGCACTGACAGAACAGAACTGGTTTCTTAACACCCCAGATTATAAGACTTTTAGTAAAAATAGGGTGCGTAAAAAATGTAGAATGTGTGGCAGGAATGAAAACAAACTTGCTGGAAAAGATCAGCAGGTCTGGCAGCATCTGTGGAGGAGAAAACAGAGTTAACGTTTCAGGTCCGGTGACCCTTCCTCAGAACTGAGGACCCTTCTGAGGAAAGGTCACTGCACCTGAAATGTTAACTGTATCTTCTCCTCCACAGATGCTGTCAGACCTGCTGAGCTTTTCCAGCAACTTTGTTTTTGTTCCTGATTTACAGCATCCGCAGTTCTTTTGGTTTTTATTAAGAATGTGTAGCAGTCTTGCTCAAAGATAATATCATTGTCTTTGAATGGTATGCAGTTCCCAAATTAGAATCTAAATATTTGGACATGCAAAACAGGAGGCAAGTGTTGACCTTGTTGAGTAATTATTAAAGAACTCCAAATTGTGGAAATTAAGTAAAAGAGAGCATTTGTAGGCAGATTATGAAAATCTGGGGGACATGTGTGATAGTTGGTGATTTTGAATACCCTTCAGTAGACAGGGAAAAAAAAAAGAATGTGGGGCATCAGAGGGGAAAAATTCCTGAACTGTGCAGAGGAAATATTCCTGGAAAAGTACATTTCCAGCCCTTCAGGGAGGAGGCTGTATTGAACCTGTTTTAAAGAAATGAGGTAGGCCAAGTGGAGAATATCAGAGTTGGGGAGCATTTGAGGACTAGTGGTCAAAATATAATATGGTATACAATATTAAGTTGGAAAAGGATAAAAATCAGCCAATGATTTAGATCTTCGACTTGTCTAGAAAAGTCTAAATGCCTAGATGTCTGAAAGTTGAACTGGAGCAGGTTGATTGAAATGCATTTTGGTGAATAAAACAGTGCGTGATAAATGGGTGACTGTCAAAAGAGAGATGAACAGGCTATAAGCTGGGCACATACCCATAAGAAACAAATATGGAGTATCTAATACTGGAGTAACATGACTTACAAAAGATAGTGATGAGAAAATATAGAAGTTTACAATGCATGCCAGAATAATAATAGCAATAGGAAGAATGTCTCAAAAGCAGGAGAGAGGCTAAGGCTGGGATAAGGAAGGCTGTGAGGAAGCATGAAGCACAGATGGCAGGCTGCACTAAAACAAATAGTAAAATGTTCTTCAAACATATTAGCAGTGAAAGATTAGTGAGGGATTGAGTAGTGCCAATTAGAAACAACAGGGTGATCTGCTCACAGAAGCAAAGGAAATGGCAGAAAGTACTAAATGAATGCTTTTGTCTTTAACTTTAACAAAATAGAAAATGGTGACAATGGCCTAGTTGAAAATGTGAGTTTTAGCAAATGAGAAACATTAGATGAAGATGAGGTGCTAAAGAGGCTGGCAGCACTCCAGGTAGGAAGTCCCCTAGGCTTGAATGGGAAACGCCTTAGATTGATGAGAGAAGGATGCAAATTGCTGAGCCGTTGATAGAAATTTTCCAAACCTCTGTGAACAGAGAATTAGTCCTGGGGGACTGGAGGATTGAAATGTGACACCTCTGTTTGAGAAAAGGGCAACTGATATCCCAAGAAACTGCAGGACTGTCAGCTTTATGTCAATAGTCGACATACTGATGGGGAGACCATATATGAGATTAGGTAAAAATACACTGAGAGGAAAAGTAAGTTGATACTAGATATTCAACATGGCTCTGTCAAGGGTAGGTCATGTCTAACACATTTAATTGGGTTATTTAAGGTGACACAGACTGTGGATAAGAGTTGTGATATGGATGTTGCATATTTGGACTTACAGAAAGTATGTGATACAGTGCCACATGGAAGGCTGGTTAGCAAATTAGGAAGGTTCAGGACTGATGGTTCCTTGGCATAATGGATTAGAAGTTAGCTAAAAGATAGGAAACAGAGTGTGCATAGGGATGCACATTTCTCAGCTTGCACACAAGTTGTAAGTGGTGTTTGTAGGTGTTGACAGCCTTGCTTTTTTCTGAGGGCAAAAGTAATAAATTTGCATATGATATTAATTGTTGGGAGAAAGTGAATTGTGAAGATGATGCTGGGTGACTTCAGTGGGAGTTGGTCAAATGGGCAGATGCCTGGCAGATGAATTTCAATGCAGAGACATGTGAGGTAATCGATTTTAACAGAAGGAATATGGACAATACAGGCTTAATGGTACAATTTTGAGGGGAGTACAGGATCACAGGAATCTTGAGGTTCCTGTGTATAATTTTCTGAAGCTGGCCAGACAAATTCAAACAGTTGTTAAGAAGATTATGGAAGATTTACTAGAATGATACTAGGTATGAGGAATTTTAGATACAAGGAAAAATGGCAGAAATTGGGCCTATTATCCTTGAAGTATTGAAGATTAAGAGGTGGTCTGATTGCAGTGTTCAAGTTATGAACAATTTTGACAGGGTAAAGAGTTCTATTTCCACAGTTGGTATGTAAGTAAGTAGGGATCACAATTTCAAGATTGTCAGCGAGAGAGCTAAGAATGAGATGAGGAGAAACTTCTTCACTCAGAGAGTTATTAAAATTTGGAATGCCTTGCCTAGTGCAGTGGTAGAGGCAGATTCCACATGAGGTTTCAAAAGCAAGTTGGATAAAACACTTGAAAGAAATGAATTTAGAGGATTATGGAGATAGCACTGAAGAATGCTCGGAAGCTCTTTCAGGAGCCAATACAGCTACAATGGGTCAAATGCCCTCCATCTGTGCTGTAAAATTTGATCCTATAACGCACAAACAGTCAGCAAGTCAGGAGGCACCAGTGGGGAGTGAAATAGAGCTCACCTCCTACATCTCAGTGATGTTTCTGAAAGCCATATGGAACCAGGCTCAATTCTGAAGAATTTTGAAGTGTTGGGAAGGGGAAAACTGATCAATAAAATCAGATCATATGGGATTCCAGGAGAGCTTGTCAATTGGATTCAAAATTGACTTGAGGAGACAGAGGGTAGGGGTGAAAGGTTGTTTATCAGACTGGAGGCCTGTGATCAGCGGTGTCCTGCAGAAATCAGTGCTGGATCCACTTTGTCATTTATTGTCATTTTTATAAATGACTTTGATGAGAATTTAGGAGACATAATTAATAAGTTTGCGGATAACACCTAAATTGAATGTACAGTTGACAGTGAAGGAAGTTATCTAAGATTATAAAGGGATCTTGATCAATTGAGTCAATGGGCTGATGAGTGGCAGATGGAGTTTAATTTGGGTAAATGAGAGGTATTGCAATTTGACAAAACAAAAAATGGCAGGACTTACACATTTAAAAGTAGGGCACTGAGTAGTGTTGTCAAACAAAGAGACCTAGAGGTGTTAATACATAGTTCTCTGAAAGTTGCGTCACAGGTAGACAGGGTGGCTAAGAAGGCATTTTGAACGCTTGCCTTCATTGCTCAGATCATTGAGTGTAGGAGTTGGGAGATCTTGTTGAGGATGTACAGGTCATTGGTTAGGCAACTTGTGGTGTACTATGTACATTTCTGATCACCCTGCCGTAGGAAGGATATTATTAAATTGGACAGGGTTCAGAGATTGAATGGAATGTTTAGGAGGCTGGAGGGTTTGAGTTATAAGGAGAGGCTGGATCGTCTGAGACTTCTTTTACTGGTGTGTAGGAGGTTGTGGGACAACCCTAATAGAGGTTTATAAGATCATGAGGGGCATGGATAACCTGGATAGCAAAGGTCCTTTCCTTAGAATGGGTGAGTTCAAAACTAGGGAGCATATTTTTAAGATGCAAAGAGAAAGATTTAAAAAGGACCCAAGGGACAAAAGTTTCACACAGAGGATGGTTCATATGTGGAATGAACTATCAGAGGAAGTGGGAGATGCAGGTACAGTTCCAACATTTAGAAGACATTTAGACAGGTGTATGAATAGGAAAGGTTGAGAAGGATATGGGTCAATTGCAGCCAAGTGGGACGAGTTTATTTTGAGCAACATACTCAGCATGGACTGAAGGGTCTGTTTCCGTGCTATATGACTCTGAGTCCTGATATTATGAAGGCAAGAGAAGTGGAATGATAAAAACCACTGAACTTCACAGGACAGAAGGAGGCCAATCGGCCCATCATGCCTGCACCACTTCTGTAATGTAGTGCCAATCATCTGCCTTTTCCCAAATCCTGACACAACCTTACTATCTGAATAACCCTCCACTGCCCTCACGAATGCAACATTTCTAGGAAATGTATTCCAGATCCTCACAAATCACTTTGCGAAAAAGTCTTTTTCTGACATCATACTTGCTTCGTTTGCACATCACAGTCAATCTTGTTTTCGTTCCTTTCACGAGTGAGAACAGCTTCTCTCTATCTGCCCTGTCTATCCTACTCATGATTTTGAATATCTGAGTCAGATTTCCTCTCAGGCTTCTCTCCAGGGAGAACAGTCATAACTTCTTCAATATATCCTCAAAATTGAAATTTTTCATTCCTGGAAACATTTTGTAAATTGCTTCTGCAATCTCTCCAATGCATCCACATCTCTCTTAGAAATTGAACACACAACTGTGAACATCACTCCAGGTGAGGTCTAACAAATATTTTGTTCAAGTTCAAATCATCTCCCTATCCTTAAACTTGCTGCCACAACCTGGAACAATTCATCATTATTCCTTGTGCCATGAAAGATCAAAGACAGAAAAGAGGTAGCCAGAGGAGGTGTGAATGTCAAACTCCAGAACAACAGCCACTGAAAAGAAATGAGAAAGAGCGATGAAGGGTCTAGGCCCGAAACATCGTTCTTTGATTCTTGGGAGCTCTTCTGACGGCTCAAAGCCTTTGAAATCTTGAAAAAAAATCTAGGAGAATCTTCTGCTAAACTACATGTTAGTAGTCCTTGCTCCTGAGCTGCTGCTTGGCCTGCTGTGTTCATCCAGCCTCACTTTTTATTATCTAAGAGAAAGAGCGAGAGAGAGATAGAGAGAGAGACAGACAGAGAACAAAATAAAAACACTAATCCACAAAAAAAAATAGAAATGGGGCACAAGATACAGATGTTAAATCCTTGATCTAATTGTAGAGTCTGGAAAGTTAAAAAGTACTAAGTTGGGAGAGGACCAGCCACTCTAGGAGCTTGCACTGACTTCACTGGAACGATACAACACAGCAAGGTCAGGGAGACCAGATTGAGAGCAAAGCCAGGAATTATCCTGACAGACACCTGGAACTGTGGTATTATGCTAGCAGTCAGAGCCAAGTGTTGCACCATGAAGAACCCCCAGCTTGGTTACGCCAGAGTTGAGGAGGTTGCACTTGTGAATGCTGAGGATGAGACCGAAAAAAGTTAGTACAAGTAAAATGCCACCAGACACAGAAGGAATGGCTAGGCAACTGGAGGGTGAGGAGAGAGCAGATGAATGGCCAGCCACTGCACCTTCAGTGTTTGCTCAGGAAGGGGTGTGGTTCATTGAGGAGTGGTGCAGACAATCAAAGAGGGAACAGTGCCTTGGGAATTCTGAAGTGTTGCGGAGGGTAAAGCGTATTCAGCTGTGACATCACATTGAATGTGGAAATTAGTAGGTGCCGATTTGAATCAAAGCACATTGTCGAAATACAGTTGGGACATACTTTACTCATGGACAGTTAGGGCTACTCAGTCACACAGCTCATCCTGACCCCAGAAGCATCTACAGTTGGTTCTGCTATAATGAAATAGTCATGTTCCTGCGCAACATTGTGTTTTGAAAATCACGTGACTGAAATAACAGGGCCTACGCTAAAAGCAGGACAGGGTCAGACCACCAAAAAATATCACTCAAAATTGCTCAAAAATCACTCAAAAGCGCAACACAAAGGATAGCACAGTTTGAATAAATGTTTAATTCATATCTATTAATGAATTAAAAGTAAATTTTAATGACTTACCTTGAAAAATTGCCAAGATGACTTGGTCGGAGAGGTGCTTTTGGGGTTGCTCTGTCGTTACTACAGTGGCTGAGGATTGTCATCATCATCACCACCATCTTCAGGCACACTTGTAGTTTCAGGGTTAGGACAAAAATTGTTAATCCAGAAGTGGATGGTTGTGGTTCATTGTCTTCTGACTGTTTCTTGGGGGGTTTTATTAAGAAAAGACATCCAGTTTTTGCTGCTTTGCTGTTTTTCTTCTTTCATGAAGAAACTATTCATAGGGTGTCAAATAAGATCGTATTCCATGAACTGCTACCCTGCTGTGATTTCAATTGTAATTGTTGTCCTCTAAGAGCTGCAACTGCTTCTCAATTTCCCACAGGGTCTTCTTCATCTCCACTTTCCACTGAACTGTCAGCAACAAGTTGTTGTAGATCAGCTGTTACAGAGTTCTTCACAGTGGGATTCAAGCAGCTCTTCAACATCCTCACTCTCCACTTCTTCAAATCCAACTTGCTTTGTAAGATCAACACATTGTTCTTTGATTCTTGGGAGCTCTTCTGACGGCTCAAAGCCTTTGAAATCTTGAAAGAAAATCGAGGAGAATCTTCTGCTAAACTGCATGTTAGTAGTCCTTACTGACATCACCCCAGGCTCCGTAATAATGTCAATTGCATTCTTGATGTTAAAGCTCTTCCAAAATTGCAGAAGACTGTCCTTATCTTCCTCTGGGCTGCATCATCCAAATTGAAATTTAACATAAGTTGTAGCCTTCTTCATTAATTATTATTTTTTTCAGTGAGAGGAAATGCCATTACTTTCTCCTTGTCTAAATTGGCAGCTTCGCCACGTAACTTTACATGATGCAAAGCATAAAGATTTTTAAAATCAGCAAGCCAGCCACCGCTAGCGATAAAGGCAGACACATCTGCTGGATTTTCAGCTTTTCTTGTTAGACCTTCATAAATTGATAAGGTTTTTTCTTTTATGGAGAGAAAGATGATCCAAGATCACATTTTCGTTTGATTTTCTATCCACACACATAGGAGCTGCTCCATCTCCTCAAGCTACTTTGTCAGAGACCTCATAGGTTTGCTAGCACTCAGACATATTCCAGCAAAACAGCTTGCTTTAATCTTTTCTGCATTGTCTTTCATGGTGCGCAAGGTAGACTCCTACATTCCTGTTATGCAAACTATAACACTTGTTCTCTCATTCCGCTAAAAACGCTTTATAACATCTAGCTTTCCTTTTAATAAAATGTGAGGCTGGATGAACACAGCAGGCCAAGCAGCATCTCAGGAGCTTTTGTGCTCCTGAGATGCTGCTTGGCCTGCTGTGTTCATCCAGCCTCACATTTTATTATCTTGGAATTCTCCAGCATCTGCAGTTCCCATTATCTCTAGCTTTCCTTTTATATATTTTTTAACGATAGCCTTTCTTTTACGTTCACCACTTGCAAGTTTATCACCAGGATGCTTCTGGCCTACATGCTTATCACTTTGTCCCTGTAATTTGTGTGTAATACGGCAGACGTTGCAAAAAAAAACCCAAAAATCATGGGGTACTGTACCTCTCACAGAAAGCACTTCATGAATAAGGTTTGCAAAATGATCACATGATGCCAATGCAGAGACACTCTAGCTGCTAACATTGCACATATTGAGAGCACAGCCCCTGAAATGATCATGTGTTGTTGACATGTATTCTTCCATGCGCCAATGGATTGCATTATAGGCAACACAAGTTTGTGTTTTAGAAATAGCATTCCCCTATTTGTCAGTTGCATTATAGCCAGTTTGTGTTGCTGGAACACGTGTTATAGCAGAACCGACTGTATCTTCCTTTATCTACTTATTTCTAAGTCAACCTGTTCAGACATATCATGATACACTGATGGGACAGGTAGGACTTCAACCCAAACACTCTGCTGTCCCCTCTTTATGTTTACACAGTCGTTGAATTCAACAAATAATCCCAGTCAGCAGCTCAGTCTCACTTCACTGACAGATTCCTTGCTTTTCTTTAAATGAAAATTTTCAATGCAAACAATCCTTGAACGTGGGCTGATTTGACTGTTCATCTGGAAGACTGGCATGGGAAGCATCACAAAAAACGCACTAGCTTTCTATCCTCCGGGTAATCCAATGCTGGAAGCATGTGTTTGCATTTTGGAAGGTTTCAAAAATAGCTCTCTTTAAAAAATTTCACCCTTTAAAAGATGTAGCCTTTACATGCATTGACATAAATTCCCAGGAGTTTGACACTAACAGCTACGAAGATTGCCAGGATCAATTTTCTTACACCTCGGTCACTAAGTTTAAAAAGTCAAGGCCCCTAAAGTCTAGTTTTAGCCTTATATGTCCCACTTGGAGAAACATTTTCTCCACTTATCTATCTGTGTGATCAGGCTGGCTATCACCTCTCTGGTACCTCAATGTATACATCAATCCTATCCAGCTCACCAACTCCTTCTGTTGGGCTTCTTCTATCAACCTGTCTGTTTGTAGCCATTAAAACCTCTCAAACATAAGCATCTCTCACCATATCCAAGTGGTGTGTGTTCCACACATCTTGAATAGATTTTCTGGCGTAATATTGTGATACTTTCCTAAGGCCCTGTTCATTTTCAGACCTTATATTGTATTTACTGGCCTCTACTCCTTTGCCTTATTTTACCAATCTATACATCTTACTTTCTTGACTGTCACCTTGCAAATTTAGCTAAACTTTGCATTGACCATTGGCTCTCCCTACACTGGGAGTTGTCTTCCATTCGCTGGACCTTTCTGATACATTTGTTCCATTGTTGCCAACATTCAGCTGTTGCTCTCTGGAGCAAATAACTTGGCCCCCATTTACTAAGTCTGTAAACTTTGTCCATACTCAGACAGTCATTCATCTGTCAGAACCTGGGTAATGATGCTTGTCCACCATTGATGTCTGTGAACTGTTAGGTTAACTCTCTCGATGACTTGGTCATATTCTGTAAGTGTGTAATTGGCACTAATTAGCTTTGAGAAACGCACCTATAACCATTGGATTTCCAGTCTGTATAATTGCTAATTTTTTGATCACGAAAGATAACCTTACCTGGGCCTTTCCAACATGATTGCCCTTTTCCTTTGTCACATACCTGATCCCTGAATGAATCCTGCTGATGGTCATCCAGTATGTTGAATTTTCTCAGACTTCAGTCTGAATGAATAACCTTCTCCAGGGATGCAGATCATTGACATTCTCATTGTAGCCAGGCCATGATCACCTGTTACCGAAGGAATTTATGGATTTCTCCCCCACCCACCAAAACATGACCATGATGGGGTTCATACTTTCACACATGTACATCATTGACAAAATGTCTCCATTGTCAGTTAGGATTTTAGACAGTGGCCCCAATTCAGTCCCTTTCTATTGTCCTGTACCACAATCTATCTTTTCTTTTTACTACACTTAATTGCCAACTGGATGAATCCAATTATCATGTCCACAAAATACAGTGATTTTTTTTGACTCGTATCCCATACTTTGACAGTCCTGCTTTTCCTACTTTTCATTCCTTCAATTCATTTCAACAACATTGTTCTGATTGACTCACAGCACAGAAGGAGGCCATTTGGCCAATCCTGTCTATGCTAGCCAATAAATATCTCTCGGCATTTGCCAGCTCTTCATCCATAGCCCTGGATCAAAGCAAGTGAATATCTGAACACTGTTTCAATGTTTACAAGAATGTCTGACATATGCACTCTTTCAGGCAGTGTGTTCCAGGCTCCCACCACCCACTCAATGAAAAAACAATCTATCTTTTCTTTTTACTACACTTAATTGGATGAATCCAATTATCATGTCCACAAAATACAGTGATTTTTTTTGACCTCAACTGTCTTCTTAAACATTTCACTTTTTCATATAAATCTGTGCCGCTGGTTACAGACCCTGTAGTAATGGGATATATGCCTCCTTATTGAGTCATTGCAAGAGAGAGAGTGTTTTAGAGTCAAGCAACACAGAAAAGACCCTTTGGCCCATCAAGCCTTATCACTGATTTACACCAACTACACTAAGCCTACTTTACAGTAGAAACTACTCACTCTATTTAAGCCGATCATAATCTTATACACCTCTATCAGGTTACTTCTCAGCCTTTACTGCTCCAAGGGGAATAATCCCAGCCTGTCCAATGTTTCCTCAAAGCTCAAGCCCTACAGTCCAGGCAGCTTCCTGGTGAGTGTCCTCCACACACTCTCTCTCGTGCAATTATATCCTTCCTATAATGTGGATTCCAGTACTGCACACCATACTCTAGCTGTGGCCTAACCTTCATTTTATACAGTTCCAACATTCCTCTTCATATATTCTGTGGCTTGGCTGATAAAAGCAAGATTCCCATATGAATACGTGAATATGCACAGTAAGTTCCCTCTGTTCTTCAGCACCTTCCAGGCTGCCGCCATACATAGTGAAAACAAGCTTTGTTAGGTTTCCCAATGGACAGGAGATGGTCTAGTGGTAGTATAACTGGACCAGTAATCCAGGCCCCACAGCTAATGTTCTGAAGCTGAAATTAGAACTCAATAAAAAGACAGCCTATGGATGAACAGTTAACCATTTCTGATTTGTTTTTACAGAAACCCACTTCATTCACTCGTGACCCTTAAAGAATGAAATCTGCTGTCTTTATCCAGTCTGGTTTATATCTGGGAGGTTTGGGTCAAGCACCCTCTTGAAAATTAATCCTCCCCAACAAATTGGAGGACCATAAAGCTGACCCTGTGTCCCCTTCATCCAAGCTATCCCCCCAGGAGATGGGACTAACATACTCCCAACAAGTATCCTGCCATCTCTTGGGATCTACTGACAGCTCCAGCCCTCAAACTGAGTGGATTTTTATTGTGTACAGTCCCTGGCTGCTGTGAACCCACTTACAGAAAGACTGCAAAAAGATTGACAGGGTTTGATGAAAACTAGAGGGTTCGAAGAGGCTGGATAGGCTGGGTCATTTGTCCCTAGAGTGCAGGAGGCTGAGGGGTGACAACAGAGAGGTTTAAAAAAATCACGAGGGGGATAGATGAGGGGAATAGCCAAGTCCTTTTCCCCAGGTTAGGGGAGTCCAAAACTAGAGGGCATACATTTAAGGTGAGAAGGGAAAGATTTAAAAGAGACATGAGGATCAACTTTTTCATGCAGATGCATATAAGGAACGAGCTGCCAGAGGAAGTGGTATGAATATAATTACAGTATTTAAAAGACATTTGGACAGGTACATGGATAGAAAAGGTTTAGAAGGATATGGGTCAAATGCCAGCAGATGGGATTAGTTCACTTTCAGAACCTGGTTGGCATGAATGAGTTGAGCTGAAGTGCCTGTTTCTGTGTGTGACTACATACCCACAGTAAATTGGCTGCCTTGTAAATACACTAGGGATGGACAATTAGGGATGGACAAAAGCAGATGGCAAAGCCAGTGACACCCACATTCCTTGAAAAGAACAAAGAGCATAAGCTCTCAGTTTTCCAGGGTGAATTCCATCTGGCACTGCTCTGCCCAACTGACCAGTCTGTGATATGCTCTGAACTTCATGGTTCTCATCCTCATGATTCATGGCCCTAGCAGTCTCTTGGTCAAGGGAGATACGTTCTGTACAGCGATGATGTCTCTGATTCTGTTTCCAGTAATTACACCTAATGCCGATCTATTCTTCGCAGATCCAATCAAGAAGAGCAGAGTAAATCCACAGCTTAGGGAAAAGGATGATATTTTGGAAGAGGTTCTATTGTTGAAAATATGGGAACGAGAAGGAGGCAATGAAACACAAGGATTAAGTCGGCTGTGAGGAAGCGTACTGGAGAGAGTAGTGCAAGGAAATGTGTGCAGCATTGTGTTGGTGGACAGTCTGATCCCATAACTGGGTGGAGAGTGTGCAGGAGGGTTAAAAAGGTGAACCATGTGGAGCTGAGTGAAGGGTGGAAATTTTAGCAAAATTCAAGAAACGAAGCAAAGAACAAACTCACATTTTTATAAGATTCTTTATCAGCAGAAAATCCAGACAGGAGCTCCACTTCAACAATCACCATGTTCGAAGAAGGACGATCACCAGTGTAACTAAAATCGTGTGAGAAAGAGAGTGAGATTGAGGCTCATGGGAGAGCATGAAGTGAAAACAGTACCCACACACAGTAAATACTGACCCTTACTCTCTTAAATACAGACCATCACTCCCACAAACAGTACATACAGACACTCACTCCAACTCCCAATCAATTCAGACACTCATTTCCACATCCTGTAAACAATGCCCATACCTCCCATACCCAACGAGTATAGACAGCCATTCTCATACCCAGTAAATATAGGCAGTCATTCTCATTACCAGTAAATATAGACACTCACTCTGACACCTAGTGCATTCAGAGATTGACACTCCCACTCTCGCTACACACTGACACTCACTCCCACTCTCGGCACGTGCTCACACTCACTCCCACTCTCGGTACACACTGACTCTCACTCTTGGCGCACACTGGCACTCACTCTCACTCTCAGTGAATTACTGAATGGATGAGTCAGACACTTTCATAACATTGAAGCAGCAATTAGATGAATACCAACGTTTGAAACTAAGCTAGGGAGAATAGTCAAGATAATAAAATGTGAGGCTGGATGAACACAGCAGGCCAAGCAGCATCTCAGGAGCACAAAAGCTGACGTTTCGGGCCTGGACCCTCTCTGATGAAGGGTCCAGGCCCGAAACGTCAGCTTTTGTGCTCCTGAGATGCTGCTTGGCCTGCTGTGTTCATCCAGCCTCACATTTTATTATCTTGGAATTCTCCAGCATCTGCAGTTCCCATTATCTCTAGGGAGAATAGTCAACTGTGAGGGTGATGTTTAGTGACTTCAGAGGGACATTGTCAAGTTAGCCAAATGAGCAGACACCTGGCAGACAAATTTCAATGCACAGAAATTTAAGGTAACGTATATTGGTAGAGGAATCGCTGAGAGATAATACAGGATCAATGGTACAACTTTGAAAGAAGTACAGGGGCAGAAGGAACTCACGGTTCATGTAGATAACATTCACTGTTACTTCCACACGCTGTAAATACCAACTCACAATCTCTTGCCCAGATAATACTAAACCCCTACTCCAGCACCTAGTAAATTGCATCCAAAGCCATTAACTACAAATCCTCACTCCCACACCCAGTAAATACTGACCATCCCTCTCACAACCAATAACTACAGATCCTCACTCCCGAACCTAGTAAAGACTGATAGTCTCACCCACACCCATTTTAAACTCACCCTTACCCCCACATCCTGTAAATAATAACCTTCAATCGTCCACTCAGTAAATATTTATCATCAGTCCCATATGCAGTCAATACTGACCGTCTGTACCACATCCAGACCCAGATAATACTGACTGCCTCTGCCATAGTGAACAAATATTGCCTGTCAATCTCATACCAAATAAATACTGATTCTCAGACGCATACCAATAATTCCTGGCCATCATGCTTTCAACCAATAAATATTGACACACACTCTCAAACCCTGCAAATACTGACTATCCCTCCCACACGGTAAATACAAATCATCACTCTCACACCGAATAACTACTACCCACAGCCAGTAAATATTGCCCATTCCTCTCATATGCAGTAAATTCTGATACAGTGTCTCCAACACTCTCTAAATACTGACACCCACTCCTATACCCAATTAATACTGCGCTTCACACCAACCCACAGTAAATTCTGACTCTTACTCCCACACCCAGACAATATATCCTTGTCATCACACCAAAATCCACCAACTAATGAACCTCACTCCCAAGCAGAATGAATTCAAACACTCAGTCTCACGCCCAGTCAATATCAACCATAACTCTCATGACTGATAACACAACAGATGATGACTGTTATTGACACACCCAGTAAATACTGACCATCGCACCATGCCCAGTGAATACAGTCTCTCACTCCCACACCCAGTAATGACTGAGCGTCATTTCCACATCCCAGTAAATAGTGACATTCACTCTGATTGCCAGCTTATACTAATCCTTGCTCTCACACCCATTAACTACTGACTATTGCTCTTAGGACTGGTCAACACTGAACCACACTCTTACATACAGACCCTGTATTTCACTTTACATCTTGCTTCCAGTCCGCCATTATAAAAAGCACTGCAGAAATGCACCAGGATTCCTTGGACAACACCTTCTTAACTAGCGACACTTCCATCTAGATGGACAACAGACACATGGGAGTGCCATTGCCTGCAAGTTGCCCTCCAAGTCTGATTTGTGTGTGATGGTCAGTGCTTATTTGGTGTGGGAGTGAGGGTCCCTATTTACCAGTCATGCATCACCATATTTTCCATGTTGCTGGGTCAAAATCCTGGAATTCCTCCAGGAGTTCCCTCCCTAGCTGCATTATGGGTCTACCTAAAGCACAAAGACTGCATCAGTTCAAGAATGTAGCTCACCACCACATTCACAAGGGAAAACAAAGGGAAAGCAAGGAATCTTCATCCCCTCAATGAATTAAAAAAACCTCATGACTCACGTGACATTGAGAAAAATCCTATAAGTTTGCTCCCCCTGAAGCAGAGGGTCCAATGAATTTTGTTCCAACATTGCCACCGAAAGTTTGAAGACAGAATCTTTGGGTTTGACAGGTTCGTTATAACGGAGAATAGTCTGGGGATGGAACCATCAATTACTTTGTGACTAAAATAGCATCAAGTCGCCAACACTCACTAACAAATCCCCATAGCAACATTCTCAACATCCTGTGCCCCTCACTCCTGTCTCACTGTACCTCACTCCCACCTCCTGCTGTCCCTCACTCCCTCTGCCACTGTGTCCCTCACCCTTATGTGCTCCTGTCCCTCACTCACCTCCTCCCGTGTCCCTCATTCCCACCTTCCCCCCAACATCCTTCACTCTTGCCTCCTTCGTGCCCCTCACTCCCACATCTCCCCGCATCTCATTTCGACTTCCTTCTGTGTCCCTCAATCCTGCCTCCGCTGTGGCCCTCATTCCCACCTCCCTGTGTCCCTCACTGCCCCCATCCCCTTTACTCCCACTTCCCTGTGACCCTTAGTCTGCCTCCTGAGTGTCCTCACTTCTGCCTCCCTCGTGTCCCTCACTCCCACCGCCTACCCGCATCCCTCACTCCCACCTCCCTGAGCCCCTCACTGCCTCTCTCTGCTGCCCCTCATTCCTGCCTCCCTTGTTTCCCTTACTCCTGCCTCCACCAACTCCCCCACCCATGTCCCTCCCTCAGGGTGACTGGGGAAGCAGTGACTGACCTCGAGGAGGACACATCTGCTCCCTGTGATCAACACATTGTATTTTCTGGGAATCTCTGTCAAGGCTTCTCTCTGGAGCAGGAGCTGGTTGGAATCATCAACACGGAATTCCCTGTGGAATGTTGTTTCCGAGGTGACATTCACTGAGCTCTGATGACCACCTACATGGGTCAGCTCAGTGTATAGAGCCAGGGCCTGGAGAGCAACCACTGTGTCCTGGGGGCAGAAGGAAAGTGTTAGTCATTCTGATAGTGCACCCCCAACCAGCAAGCAGGAAAGCACACTGACACTCACATGAGGAAAGGCTTCAATCCCTGCCTTGACACAAGAGCTTTTAAAGGCTGGAGTAGAGCATTCATTCTATCATGCCTGCTCCACCATGCAGTGCAATTGTCGGCTAATCATTGGCTTCAACTCCACACTCTCGCCTCCTCACTCCCCAAATCCCTCCACCCCCCAACAGACCAAAGTGTACTGAATCTCTGTGTGAAATATATTCTGCAATAGGGCATTCATAACCCTCTGGGGTAAAGGAATAGAGAGCTGCACACCCCTTTGAGGGAAGAAACATCCTTTCATCTCAGTCTAAGACTGCCCTCCTCTCCTGAGAATCTGTCCCCACACAGGGTGGGTTCAAGGGTGAGGACAATCTCTCAGTGATTCCCCTTTTGCCTACCTCTTAGAGAACATTGTCAGTATCAATGAAATCCCTCTCATTCTCCTAAACTCCAGGCAACATTGACCTCATTCACTCAGCATTCCATCGCAGGACAAGGTCCTCCATCCCAGAAATAATCTGATGAACTGCCTCCAATGTATGAATGAAGCTGTATGCTGACTGCTTGTGACCCTTCTACAATCACAGCCATGTCACAGCCAACCTTTTCAGGATTCTCCTACCTTTGTACCTAGCTTCAAGTTATTAACAAAATTCAACATGTGATTCCCCATCTCTCTATTCATGCAGTTCTTATCTGATCCCCCAGTAATGTCCTTTGTTCTAGACCACTCTATTCAATACCTGCCAACTCCAAATCTTCACTATTCTGCTCACTTTCTGCTCTTGAATTTGATTAGCCAATGATTACCTCTGCTCTTAGCAATGTTAATAAACCATCCTTAACTCTATGAACCAATGTTGCCTATTAATCATTCCACCCTCACTGAATGCCTTCTGAAAATCTATATATACTGCATCTACCAGTTCTGCACACTCAACCTTCCTTATTCCATCCTGAAATGATGTGTACCTCTTCAGTGATCAGATCTCGCAGCCAGAATTATACTGAGGACCACTCTCTGGGTATTACCTGGGTTGATGCGAAGCCTCCATACGGATTCCTCTGCTTGACCAGCCAGCGAACAATGGATGTGGCATTGTCCAATTCAGAGTGTGTGATCTGGGGCTGAGAGAGGAGGGCCAGAAGCACATAGGCTGTCATTTCAACCTCCGCAGAGGGTGCTCTCCACCAGTATCCGTGTTCTTCCTCTCTCTCCAGGGTCTCCTCTTGCTGCCAATGAGTCAATCTGTCTGCAACCCAGAGATGGGAGGTTTACCATTAATTGTTCACAGGTCACAGAATCCCTGCAATGTGGAAACAGGCCATTCGGTCAAACAAGTCCACACTGGCCCTCCGAAGAGCATCCCTCCCAACCACATTCCCTTACCCATACATTTCCCATGACTAACCAACCTAACCTAAACATCCCTGGACACTACAGGCAATTTAGCATGGCCTATTCCCCTAACCTGCACCTTATACTGTGGGGTGAAACCGGAGCACCTGGAGGAAACCCACCCAGACAGAGAGAGAATGTTCAAACTCTGCACAGACAGTTGCCCGAGGGTGGAATCGAACCCAGGTCCCTGGTGCTGTGAGGCAGCAGTGCTAATCACTGAACCACCATGTCACCAACCATTGACAGCCCACAGGCCAAAGTCCCAGCACTCTCTGGCCAGAGGAAGTGAAAGGGTAGCGAGGGAAGAGAGAGCAGGAGACAGACACAGAGAGACTGTGGACGAACATAGCCATACCTGTTTTGATGGCCAATTTTTCCAGCCGCTGGAGAGCTCTTGTCCTCGCAAACTGGTCCTGGCCCAGCGTGAAGGTGTAGGCGAGAAGTGAGAGGGTGTAAGTGCTGTTCACTGTCTCTAATGTAGACCGCAGGCAGCTCAGGGCCCTGTTTGTAATCAGGCTCTAGAAAGACGATGGAGAGAGTGACTAAGGAACACTGAATCGCACGTAGAGCACATGGTGAAAATCCCCCACTTGCAATTCCCCATGCTCCTCGCCCCATATTCCCTCCCCAACCCAAACGCTTAGCAAATTCTCAAGCGCAGTCATCCGACATCCTCAATCCCCAACCACCCCCAGATTCCCAACTCCCAACAATTCCACGTTTCTCACTCCCAGACTCCCCACTCCAAAGAAATCTCCAATTCCACGCATTTCTCACCTACCTCCCCGTAATCTCTACTCTCAACAATCTGCAATTCCATGTTTCTCACCCACAGATTCCCAATTCTCAACGATTCCCAATCCCACATTTCTTACCTCAAAGTTCCCCACTCTCAACAATCCCAGATCCTACATGTTTCTCATCCCTGGATTCCCCACTCCCAACAATCCCCAATTCCACGTGTTTCTCGTCCTCAGATTCCCCAATCCCCGATGTCTGTGATGAAGTTCTCACCATCTCAGAATCTGAAAGTGTTGATTCCAATAACGCTGATGTCACATAAGCTGACAGAGAAATGTGATCATTGACTCCACCCTATGGAGACAGAGTGAGTGAGACAGAACAGAACTCTTCATGTTGTACACCTTCTCATATTGCGGCACTCCCTCAGTACTGACCCTCCGACAGTACGGCTCGCCCTCAGCACTGACCCTCCAACAGTATGACACTCCCTCAGCACTGACCCTCCGACAGTGTGACACTCCCTCAGCACTCATCTTCTGACAGTACGACACTCCCTCAGCACTGGCCCTCCGACAGTGCGACACTGCCTCAGCACTGACTCTCCGACAGTGCGACACTCCCTCAGCACTCATTCTCTTGAGTGCAGTAGTCCCTCAGCACTCCCTCAACACTGACCCTCAGATCATGCCGCTCTTTGAACAACATAATTGTTTTGTTGAAGAAAGTGGCTTTTTGACCAATCGTTCTGGTACCTTCTCATTAAATGAAAATCATCACCTTATCCCAATCTTTTGTTGTTACCCAGCACCTTTACACCTTATTTCCATGAAAATAATCATCCGTTGCCCTCACAGATGTCTCAGTTGGACCTGCTGTCACTACATTGCTAGTCAATAGATTTCATCAGAGTAGGAAGGCTGATGTTTTGGGCCTAGACTCTTCTTCAGGAAGGGCCTAGGCCCAAAATGTCAACCTTTTGCTCCTCTGATGCTGCTTGGGCTGCTGTGTTCATCCTGCTCTACACCTTGTTATCTCAGATTCTCCAGCATCTGCAGTTCCTACTATCTCTGAATAAATTCCATAACCTGACTTTGAAATATGTAAAAGATATTTTTCCTTACTTCACTTGGTGGAGCCAGTTTGATGGGCTGAAAGGCCTACTTTTATCCTTATGTTTTATCACATTCACCTTTGCTTCATTTGCACATCATTTTCCACCTATGCTCCTTCTTGTTGTCCCTTTTTGAGTTAGAACAGTTTCACCCTATCCATTCTCTTTATCCTACATATGATTTTAAAAACCTTAAATCACTTCTCATCCTTTTTGTCTCCAAAGAGAGCAGCCCCAACTTCTTCAATCTATCCTCATCACTGAAAATTCTCATTCTTGGTACTATTCTAGTAAACTGATTCAGCACTCACTCCAAATGTTCACATCTTTGCTTTAATGTAGCACCCAAATTGTACACGATACTCCTGCTGAAGTCTAAACTGTCTTGTATGAGTTCAACATTACCTTCCTGTTCTTGTACTCTGTACCCCTATTAGAAATCTGAGGGCAGTGTGTGTTTATCCTACCGTCTTCAGTGATCTGTGCACATATATACCCAGGTCCCTCTGCTCCTGTGACATTTCAATTTGTACTCCCTATTTTATGTTCTCTTTCTTCTAATCACATTGCTTCATCTCACACTTCTCTGCATTGAACCTCATCATTTTGGCTCTGCATAGACACTCCAACAGTCAGTTAGACAGGATTTCCCCTTTATTACTTTCATTTATTACTCTTGTTTATTCAGTATTGATTTAGTACCCACATTATTCCAAAATATTACCAACTTGATTTAAAATAATTATTTCTGGAAGCTTTCTCACCCGGAATTTAAACTGACTGGTCTGTAATTGCATGGATTATCGTCACAACCTTTCTTGAACCAGATTGTAATATTTGCAATGTTCTAGTCTTCTGGCATTTCCCCTGAGTCTAGAGCAGGCCGAAAGTTCATGATCATTGTGTCTGCAAATTCTACCCTCACGCACTTCCTTCAAAATCCTGCCAGTCATGGTGCCTTATTGACCTCAGATACCAATTCTTTTGACCCCGAACCCTCAGTCCTGCCTTTTGCCATTGGTACCTTGAGGGCATTGTTGAACAAGTATCCAAGGTTTTGGAAACAGCCCGATTCCAGTTGATGCCTCTGGAAGAATCTGACAGTGTCTTCTAGGATGTCATTATCAATGAAGATGTACTGACGAGCAGTTGCAAATGATTTCATCACAAAGGCTGTCAACCTGCAAGAAAGGGCTAAGATTATGATATTGAGGAAGCTGAATATTGACAGCTCTTTATGTCTTCTTCCTTAGTATTTTGTATGTTTTCTGTATTTTCTGCTGTCTATGTTGAGCTCTGTCTCTTGGTTGGTGAGCCTCTCTCTTACCTGGTTTTGGTCCCTCTCCTTCTGATAGCTCCCCACAATCCCCTCTCTTTGACCCATTCAGTCTCTTACAGAGGTGCGTCGATGGAATGTCATCACTATACTCTGGCAAAATGTGTGTGTGTGCGCGCGCGCGCGCGTGCGCATGTCTAAGAGAGAGAGAGAGGCTCCATTTTTCTTTGCTTTGCAATTACCATTTCCTCAGGACTCCACATGTGTGAGACTCTGCACATATCTTGATGATCATTTCCCACTGAATTCCAGTATGGGGTTGGTTGGTTTGCCAAGCTGATTGGTTTTCATGCAAACGTTTCATCTCTGATCTAAGTGACATCTTCAGCGCTGTCTGGACTCCATTAAAGTGCTGTTGTTCAGTTCGTTCTGAATTTATATGGCCCAATATGGTAGGTAGTTCTGTTTCCGGTTTTGCTTCGTAATGGTATGTGTATTTCAATATGTTTGTTCATGGTACCAGTGACTGAAAACCAGGTTTCCAGGAATACTCGCGCTTGTCTTTGTTTTGCTTGTCCTAGTACTGTAACTTTGTCCCAGTTAAACTGATGTCCTTCTGTGTCAGAGTGAACAGAAACGAGGAAGAGTTGGTCCTGCCATTTTGCTGTGGGTTGGTGTTCGTGTACTCTAGTGGCAGGTCTCCTGCACCTCTGTCGATGTATTGCTTCTTGCAGTTGCTGCCTGATGTTTTGTATGTCACATTTGTCCTGCTCATTGTGGGGATGGGGTCTTTCGTCCTTGAGAGTAACTGACAAAGCGTGGTTGTTGGTTTGTGTGCTATTATTATTCTGAGGAGTCTCGTAGCCAGTTCTGATGTGTTTCTAATGTAGGGTAGGGTGGCCAGTGTGTTGGGGCATACAGTGTCTTCTTGGTCTTGCTTGTTTGGCAGGCATTGACGAATGAAACTGTTAGGATAACCCATTGTTTGCAAAGACTTTGTATAGGTGTTCCTCTTCATTATTGCATAGCTCTGGGGTGTCGCAGTATGTTATCATTCGTTTAAACAGAGTATTCAGATAGCCCTGTTTGTGGACACTGGGGTGGCCACTGTTGTAATTCAGGATTTGGTCTGTATGTGTTGTATTTCTGGATCTGCTGGTGAGGAATTCCGCATTGTTCGTTTATTCCATCATTACATCCAGAAATGGGAGTTGCTGTTGTTTTCCTCTTCCCCGGTGAACTTGATCCCAGTAAATATGCAGTTAATAAGGTGGTGTGTTTCTTCTAACTTTTCTCATTCAATGATCACCGAAGGTATCACCCATAGTTTAGGCTGGATCTGGGGGAGGGCAGTGCGTTCCAGCCTTTGCATAACAGTTTCCACTATAAGATCAAAGATGGGTGAGCCCATGGGTGTCTCTTTAACTTGGTCATATACCTGGCCAGTGAAGACAAAGTGTGTGGTAAGGCATAGCTCACATAACTTCAGCATATTGTCCTTGCTGATTGAAATCCAGTAAGCTTGTGTCACTTTCAGCTTTCTCCCGGCATGCTGTGATTATGATTTCCAAGTGAATCGATGAGGGTATAAGGTTTAGCTTTCTCTGTGTATAAAATTACTCTCCAATGAACCTGTAACTGTGTGTTTGACTTCTAGATTTCAAGGTATATGTATGGACATACACACACAGAATGCTATATCCACCACACCAAATGTACTGTAGCAGTTCAATAATGCAGATCACCATCACTTTCACAAGATCAATTAGGCAGAGGTAACAAATGCAGACCCAACCAGCAAAGCCCACTCCCCTGAATGATAATTTTATCTTTCCCCAGTGAATCTGTGCGTTTGTGTGTGTGTGTGTGTTTAAATATGTGCTTGTGTACATGTGTGTGGGTCTGTGCATGAATTTAGTTATGGGAATTATGACCAGTTTCTATTTTCTAGTAGATTTTTATGTTTGTAACTCTCATTTTTCTGACTATATTAAGATTCCTACTTCATGAATCCAGTGTATATGTGAGTGACTTTCAGCCCTCTCCATGTTTATGATGATCACTATTGCTCCAGGGAATCTGTGTGAGAGATATAGTTTTAGCCCATTCTATGTGTATTATGACCACTTTCTCTCATTGAATTTGGTAAAAGCTTGGCTTTTAACTTTTTTATATACTCGCTGTGATCACTATCTATTCAGAGCATGTGTATGGTGCATGTGTGTGAGGTGTGCCATAGAGGAGGAATATGGAAATTGATCATTTCCCTTCATCTGTACCAGGTATTTCCCTCATGATCTTCGTCTCCAAATGCACTGAAGGATCCATCATGATGTTTGTATGTCAGCTGGTTCTGGTATCCTGTGGAGTAGTGAGCAAGTTAATAGACGTTAAACAAGTAAAGTTGTAGTGCAAAGTACATTAAGAAAGGTTAACTCATATACACACACATGGATTCACACACTCACTCAGACACAGAATAAAGCACTTCCACACTGTGTAACACACAAGAATAATACGTTCACTCACACAGTACCACGCACATTAACTCACACCCACAGTAATACTCACATCCAGTGTAACACACACACGCAGGCCCAGAGTAACAGACACACAGTTACACGCATGGACACATACAACATCCACAGATAACTACAGATACAGCCATACAATGTAACACATTCTGCAGAGATCTACCTGTCTGTAGGTAGCTAATTGCTTTGTCCCGAATTTCCCGAGTGAGCTGATCTGTTTTATTCAGGTATCTCAGTATGTAGATGTTTGGGGCAAATTTCACCATGTTCTGTTCTCCACACCCTGTGGGCAGTCTCAGTAACCCATCCAGATTCTGCATCGCAGAACTCAGTATGTCCCCTGGAGAGAGAGAACATTGCTCACAGACTCCTCTGACAGAGTTCAAAAGGCTCCAACCAAAATAAACACTTCACCCAAAAACTGAGTACAATACAATAGAACATTAAGAAAGGAATCTTGCGGGATTTTAATAACCAAGATATGAATTAGACTGAAGAGGTGGCTGAGGGGATAAGAAAATGTAGTTCCTATAATGTATATAGGAATCACTCCGAACCAAAGTGTAAAATTTGCCAAAAAGGAAGATTGATAGTAATGGAGATCAAAACAGAAAAGATAGCATTTTTTACTGTGGAGAAAGTGAGAGAGAGATTAGGAAACTGGGAAAAATAAATATTGATGCCTTGAAAAGAGTTCACATTACAAAAGTGGAGGTTTTAAAAATATAAAGGTGGATAAATCTCCAGGACCTTATCAAGTGTATTCTAGGACATTGTGGGAAGTTAGGGAAGAGATTACTGGGATCCTAGCAGAGATATTTGTTTCATCTACAGCAATGGGTAAGGTGTCAAGGACTAGAGGCTGGCGAATTAACAAGAGGCTGGAGCAGAATTCGTATGGAGCATCCAGGGGGGTTTTCTAGAGCAGTAAGTATGCAGTCCAACTCGGGAAGGGGCCATACTGGACCTAGTGTTGGGAAATGAGCCGGCCAGGTGGTTCAAATTACTGTCGGGGACTACTTTGGAAATAATGGCCACAATTCCAAAAGTTTTACAATACTCATGGACAAAGATGACAGTGGTCCTAAAGGAAGAGTTCTAAACTGGGGGAAGGCCAACTATACCAAAATTTGGCAGAATCTGGGGAATGTAGATTGGGAGAAACTGTTTGAAGGTAAATCCACATTTGATATGTGGGAGGCTTTTAAAGAGAGGTTGATTAGCGTGCAGGAGAGACATGTTCCTGTGAAAATGAGGAATAGAAATGACAAGATTGGGGAACCATGGATGGCAGGTGAAATTGTGAGACTAGCTAAGAGGAAAAAGGAAGCACACGTAAGGACTAGGCGACTGAAGACAGACGAAGCTTTGGAAGAATATTGGGAATATAGGGCAAATCTAAAACAAGGAATTAAGAGGGCTAAAAGGGGACATGAGATATCTTTAGCAAACATGGTTAAGGAAAATCCCAAAGCCTTTTATTCGTATATAAAGAGCAAGAAAAATGGCCCACTTAAGGACAAAGGAGGAAAGTTATGCGATGAGTCAGAGAAAATGGGTGACACTCTTAACAAGTACTTTGCATCGGTATTCACTGAGGACAGGGACATGACAGATGTGAGGGATAGACGTTTGGTTACTCTAAGTCAAGTCGGCATAAGGAGGGATGAAGTGTTGGGTATCCTAAAAGGCATAAGGTAGACAAGTCCCCAGGTCCGGATGGGATCTATCCCAGGTTTTTGAGGGAAGCGAGACAGGAAATAGCTGGGGCCTTAACAAATATCTTTGCAGCATTCTTAAACATGGGTGAGGCCCCGGAGGACTAGAGAATTACTAATGTCGTCCCCTTGTTTAAGAAGGGTAGCGGGGATAATCCAGGTAATTATTGACCGGTGAGCCTGACGTCAGTGGTAAGGAAACTGCTGGAGAAGATACTGGGGGATACAATCTATTCCCATTCGGGAGAAAATGGACTTATCAGTAATAGACAACAGGGTTTGTGCAGGGAAGTTCATGTCTTACCAACTTAACAGAATTCTTTGAGGATGTGACAAAGTTGATTGATGAGGGAAAGGCTGTACGTCATATACATGGACTTCAGTAAGGTGTTTGAAGGGTTCCCCATGGCCGACTGATGGAGAAGGTAAAGTCGCGTGGGGTCCAGGATGTGCTAGCTAGATGGATTAAAAAACTGGCGAGGCAACAGGAGACAGAGCGTAGTAGTGGAAGGGGGTTTCTCAAATTGGAGACCTGCAACCAGTGGTGTTCCACAGGGATCTGTGCTGGGACCACTGTTGTTTGTGATATATGTAAATGATTTGGAGGAAGATATAGATGGTCTGATTACCAAGTTTGCAGATGACACGAAGATTGGTGGAGTAGCAGATAGTGAAGGGGACTGTCAGAGATTACAGCCAAATATAGATAGACTGGAGAGTTGGGCAGATAAGTGGCAGATGGAGTTCAATCCAGGCAAATGCAAGGTGGTGCATTTTGGAAGATCTAATTCAAGAGTGAACTATCTTGTAAATGGAAAAGTCGTGGGGAAAATTGATGTACAGAGAGATCTGGGTGTTCAGGTCCATTATTCCCTGAAGCTGGCAACGCAGGTCAATAGGGTGGTCAAGAAGGCATATGGCATGCTTTCCTGCATCGGACGGGGTATTGAGTACAAGAATTGGCAGGTCATGTTACAGTTGTGTACAGTTTGGTTTGGCCACATTTAGAGTACTGCATACAGTTCTGGTCGCCACATTACCAAAAGGATGTAGAAGCTTTGGAGACGGTGCAGAGGAGGTTCACCAGGATGTTGCCTGGTATGGAGGGCGCTAGCTATGAAGGAAGGTTGAGTAGATTAGGATTATTTTCCTTAGAAAGATGGAGATTGAGGGGGGCCTGATTGAGGTCTACAAAATCATGAGGGGTATAGACTAGGTGGATAGCAAGAAGATTTTTCCCAGAGTGGGGGACTCAATTACTAGGGGTCATGAGTTCAAAGTGAAAGGTGGAAAGTTTAAGGGAGATATGCGTGCAAAGTTCTTTACACAGAGGGTGGTGGGTGCCTGGAACACGTTGCCAGCGGAGGTGGTAGATGCAGACGCAGACGCATCCTGGTTATGGTATTGGCAGGTCTGGAGCAGAGATTCCAGATTATCAATGAAGCAGCGGTGGCAGAGAAGCCGAAGACTCTGGTTGTGGGGCAAGTATAGTTTCAGTGCGTGGCCTGGCATCTGCAGCCACATTGGGGAGGTGAGCCCAGCAGCGAAGAGATAGCACCTAAAGAGTAAATCCAGCGCAGGTGGAGATGAGGTGTAGGAGGGGAGGTGGAGGTTCAATTGTGGCATCAGTTGAATCTCTTAACTGTATTTAACTGCTTCATTCACTGTAATATGCAAGTGTCATTAAATCATTCAATTCAACATGGCATCCAGGGAAAACCTGCCAATTGGACACAAAATTGGCTTGACAATAGGAGACAGAGGGGTGTGTAGGGTTGATTTTTGGACTGGAGGTGTTCTGCAGGGTTTGGTGCTGGATCCACTATTTTCTGTTGTTTATCTAACTGATTTAGATGAGAATTTAGGAGGCATGGTTAGTAAGTTTGTGGACGACACTAACATTTGTGGTACATCGACAGTGAAAAAGGTTATCTAAGATTACAAAGGAATCTTGATCAGTTAAGCCAATGAGTCGAGGATTGGCAGATGGAGTTTATTTTGGATAATGTGAGGTATTACATTTTGGTACAAAAGCAAGGATAGGGCTTATACAGTTGATGGCACGGCCCTGGGTAGTATTGTTGAACAAAGATACCCAGGGGTACAGGCACACAAATCTTTGGAAGCTGTGTCACCTGTAGACAGGGTGGTTAAGGATGTGTTGAGCACGCTTGCCTTCATTGCTGAAACCATTGGATATAGGAGTTAGGACGTCATGTTGAGGTTTTACAGGATGTTGGTGAGGCCACTTTTGGAGTACTATGTATAGTTCTGGCCATCTTGCTATAGGAAGGGTATTATTAAATTGTAGAAAGTTCAGAAAAGATTCACCAGGATGTTGGCAGGACTGGAGGGCCTGAGTTATGAGGAGAGTCTGGGTAGACGGAGATGTTTTTCAATGGAGCGTAGGAGGTTGAGGAGTGACATTGTAGAAATTTATAAAATCATGAGGGGCATGGATGAGGTGAATAGCAAAAGTCTTTTTCCTCAGGTAGTAGAGTTCAAAACTAGGGGGCATATTTTTCTGGTGAGAAGAGAAAGATTTAAAAGTGACAGGACGGGCAACCTTTTCACACAAAAGGTGGTTTGTTTGGTGAACGAACGGCCAGAGGAAGTGATAGGGGCAGGTAGTTAAAAGACATTTGGACAGATACAAGAATAGGAAAGGTTAAAAGGGATATAGACCAAATGCAGGTAATTGGGAAACTTAGCATGGACCAATGGGTCTGTTTCCGTGCTGTATGACTCAATGACTCTAAGAGTAGTAAAAATTGGGGAGGACATAGACAACAGTAATAATAGCACAATAAATGTGAAGATAATGATAGATAAGAATATTCCTAAGGTGAAAACCAGCTTTATCAACTGGAAGAAAAGTTCCTTTTTGATCTACAATACTGATAAACAATAATGATTAGAAACAATGTTCAGGGTGCAGGAGAAATCTCCTCTTCGAAAAGACTAAAGACAGTTGCAGAAAGTTAATATGCAGGTATAGAAAATAGTTAGGAAAGCTAATGAAATGTTATCATTTCTTGTGAGGGTAACTAAATATAAACATAGGGAGGTTATGCTTCAAAGCACTGGTGAGACCGCATCTGGGGGTCTGTGTAAGGTATTGGTCTTTGTATTTGAGGGAAAATAGAAAAATATTGGAGGAAGTTCAGTGAAAATTTACCAGACTAACATCTGGAATGGAAAGGCTGTCTTGTGAGGAAAGGTTAGACAGACCAGGCTTGTACCCATGTTTATCTTGAGGGGTCGTGACAGGGTGGTTCTGGAGAGGCTGCTTCCTCTGGTAGAATCTAGAACTAGGGGTCACCTATTTTTAATAAAGATGAGGGGATTGCTTTCTCTCTGGGGCTGTGAGGATTTGGATCGTGACTCCTCAGAGATGGCAGAAGCAAATTCTTTGAATTTTTTTAAGATTGAGGTAGATAATAAGGTATGAAACAGTGAAGGACTTAAGTAGATTTGAGCTTTTAATGATATCAGCCTGTGGAGCAGGTTGGATAAGCCAGGTAGACTATATACTGGAGCATTGTTCTAGTGATTGTATATCAGAAGACTTCAAGCTCTTAATCTCAACCCTGATAACAATCCCGAAACGCATACCATATTGTCATTCCCAAAACATAAACCAGATCTCAATTTCAAATCACAAACCATATTCAACCCCGAAACACTGCTCCCAGTTTCAGTCCCAAAACAGAGAGAGAGAGAGAGAGAGAAAAAGTGAGGGAGGGAGAGAGTGAGACAGTGATGTGATCGTGTTTCTCTCTCATACTTGTGAAGGTCAGTACTACACTGGTTGTGATTATTATTCAGTACAGGACATGACTTAAGCCTTACCTTTCCAAAGTTATGGACAAGCCTCAGTCGGATTGCTATGAGATTCTTACCCAGCACAGTGACATAGGCCCTGCTTGATCCTTTGATGACATCGTGGGGAAGCTCAAGCTGGATCTCCTCAGTGATGGTCTTGCCTGGATTGAAGCACACCATAAGATTAGATGTGAGAAACATTGGTTAATCTCTGCCAACCCACATAATCAACATTGACAGTGCACTGACCCCCCACCTCCAAGCCACACCCCTTCCAGGATTACTGCTATTGCCTCAATCACCGGCATCAACTCCAATCTCATTCCCAGAGCGATGTCTCCTCAGAGAGAGTGATAGCAGTCTCCTGGACCCATTGGACCATCTGATTTCCCCCACACCTCAACTACTGTCAACAAATCTCTGACATGCAATCACTATGACTCCGTCATTGTCTCTCTTTCTTTCACATATCTGTCTTTGTGCCTGCCTTTGCCATACACCCTCTCTCCCTCCTGGAGGCCCACTTCTGAAGGCAATCCCTCATGTACTCTCTATCTCCAAACAGAGCTGAGGGATACACGCTCACACACGTTCTCGCCCTTCACACAGAATCAGAGCTGTAGGACACTCTCTGGCTGTCTCCCTCCCCACATAAACAGGACACTTTCTTGCTCTCTCCCTCCCACAGAGCCAGTGCTGAGGGATATTCTCTTGCTGTCTCCCTCCCCTCAGAGCCAGAGCTAAGGGATATACACTCGCTGTCTACCTCCCCACAGAGACAGAGCTGGCGGACACTCCTTTACTATCTCTCTCCCCTCAGCCAAAATGCTGAGGATGCTCAATTGGTCATTCAGACTGTCCCATTGCCCAGAATGTAAACTGAAGTCCTGTACCTGCTGGACACATCAAAGAGCTGTGGTAATAAAATGTGAGGCTGGATGAACACAGCAGGCCAAGCAGCATCTCAGGAGCACAAAAGCTGACGTTTCGGGCCTAGACCCTTCATGATGAAGGGTCTAGGCCCGAAACGTCAGCTTTTGTGCTCCTGAGATGCTGCTTGGCCTGCTGTGTTCATCCAGCCTCACATTTTATTATCTTGGAATCTCCAGCATCTGCAGTTCCCATTATCTCAAAGAGCTGTGGGTCAGTTCAATCTCAATGCCCTCGGGCTGCAAGAGAAAAAAATGTGTCAGGGAAAGGGAATAGGCAACAAAAAGATTGAGAATTAGGAAGGCAGAAAGGTAGGGTGGTGGGGTGAGAGAGACACAGAGACAGGTGAAGAGTATGTCAGATAGAGAGAGGGAGAGTCAGATTGACAAAGAGAGGTAGGGGGAGAAAGATTGAGAAAGAGAGGCAGAGAGGGAGGGCAAGAGGCAGACAGGGAGTGGGAGAGAGGATGAAACAGCATAATAGACAGAGTCAGCACAAGGGAGTGAGACAGAGCAAAAGGGGCAGACAGAGAGGAAGAGAGAGACAAAAGGGAGTAACAAATGAGAGAGAAACCGAATAAGAGAGAACAGGAGCAAGATAGCGATGGAGAAATAGATGGAAAAAAGGGAGGCAAGGGGGGAGAAGAGGAAGAGGAGATGGAGACAGATGGGCAGAGAGGGAGGTAAGAAGGAGGAGAAAAGAAAGAGAAAGAAATAGTGGGACAGAGATGGGTTTCAAGAGTGAGGATGAGAAAAAGGGAGACAGTGATGAAGAAACAGATGACAGAGATTTCGAAAACAGAAAGTGAAAGGCAGAGGGAGAGTGAGAGACAGAAAAAGCAGAGATATAGAGATTGAGAGAGAGGGTGATTATGTTATGATTCCATCATGAAAAGCAATAATGTAAAAGAAAAAAAACATCTTAAATGACCACACAATCCATGATTGCTTGGCAGGTTTAATCTGTTTACTTTAATGATCAGATTCCAGATCAATCTCAATTAAACATGAATCAGTAAAATATCTTTAAATTGTGATGTTCCATTTTGATTAACTAGCTGACCCAAAGGGAGATCAGGCATATTTACTGGCAGTCAGTTCTCCAAAGGCATAGGCTAATGCACACAGTCACAGAGCCCACCGGAAGAGTGGATGCACTTCCACCAAGTAAATGACTTTTGCTTTTTACCTCATCCGCTATGTTGGAGACACATCTTGACATGGAAGGATCATATGTGGATATTGGGAACAGAAATATTGAATGTTCAGATTTTCTGGATCAATAAGAATTTACCAGGATTGTGAAGGGAAGTGCATAGTTCAACAGTAAAAAGAGCTCTGACTCACCTGCTCATTAATGAAAAGTTGAGTAATTTTGAAAGCAAGCTTTTTAGGAGAAAGTTAAGATATGGTTTCTGACTTTGCTGGACATACTTAGGCCCCCTTTCTTCCAATTTTATTCTGAAGGTTGAGAACACTGTTCTCAATTTGGATCCTATTTGTGCAGGACTCCTAAGCTTATCAGTCAAAGAGAGAAGACCTCCTGCAGCAAGATAATCTTTCTCTTTTAAAAAAAATCAAGGAGGAATCTTGGAACAGGATAAGCTGCACAGATTGCACTCTCTCTCTCTCTCTCTCACAGAAATATTTCTATGATCCAGAAAAAGTATCAGATATGAGTGTCTCCGGCTACCTCATAAACACTAAAACCTTGAATCATCATATCCACTCAAAGCCCTAAGCCTAATTGCCCTTTCATGTGAACTGAAGTGTGCCTGAAGATACTCCATTACTCCATATTAATGAGTATTTTGATTTCATCAACAGGAAATTCAGGGGATTTAAAGATCACATTTACCTTTTGTGGTCAGTCCACTGGCCCCTAGATGTTTTTTTCCTTCCTTTCTGCATTTTTTATCTTTGTTTTCTCTGCCTGACTATCTCTCTCTCTCTCTCTCTATCTTCCTCACCCCCTTACTCACACTCTCCCTTTCTCTGTCTGTGGCATATAGCTTAGTTGCCAACCCATTCAGTAACTGAAAGAATTGGTTTATTTTGTGGTAAATGGGATACGTCTGAGTTTATTAAAGAAATTCATTGAAACTCACCTTTGTTCTGATGATAGCCACTAAGGAAAATAATTTGTCTATTTTACCAGTGATAATGGGAACTGCGGATTCTGGAGAATCCAAGATAACAAAGTGTGGAGCTGGATGAACACAGCAGGCCAAGCAGCATCTCAGGAGCACAAAAGCTGACGTTTCGGGCCTAGACCCTTCATCAGACCCTCTGATGAATGGTCTAGGCCCGAAACGTCAGCTTTTGTGCTCCTGAGATGCTGCTTGGCCTGCTGTGTTCATCCAGCTCCACACTTTGTTATCTTGTCTATTTTACCAGTTGAGTTAAAACTTTGAGACTTTAGGCCGGACCTGGGGAGACCCCAGACTTCATTCCCAGTGCATTCCTCCATCAGAGTCAAAACACAGGCACTCTCTCTGTAATGGGAAGGCTAAACACAGGGATTCACTCAATTTTAAACTCTTATTCCTATTTTATCTCCATTTCCTTTTTTCCTTGGATTTGACATCTTTCAGTCAGCAGGATACTCGCTCCAGGAACATCTCGTGTTCCCTAGTAATATTTCTTGACCCAATCACCAGTCCATTTGACACTGGAATGTTCACTTCTTTGTCAGACTATCTCTTCCCTTCTGCCGAATCACAGCCCTCCCTTTACTCTGCATCCACTTGGATTACCTCTCGATCAGTGCCCGGCTCTGACCTTGATCAGAAAGGGATTTCCGAATGACATCCAAGGCTCCTTTAGCTGGGACAATCACAAACTCATTCCCACACAGAGTCTCGGAGGCAATCGATTCAGCTTGCACCGTCAAATTCTGTTGGCCTAGATCATTGAGAGAGAGAGGGGAAAAGAAACGTGAGCCAGTATCAGGGATGATTTTGTCCCTCTCTATCCCTGTGACTGAGCAGGGGTTAGGAGCAAGAGCCTGGGATAATGCTCCCAATCCTTCCCTAACCCAGGGATTGCTGGGCAGAGATCAGGTATCAGTGCACCGACTGATTCACCTTCTCCCTCTTTAATCTAGGGATCACTGCACAGGGATTAGGAGTGGAATCCTGTGCTGGTTCTCCCCCTCCCTCCCTAACCCAGGGATCAGGAGCAGTTACCCAGGCTGATTCAGCTTCCCCACCCCCACACTCAGGCATTGGGAGCATGCACCCAGAATAATTCATCCCCTCTCTCCTTCAACCGGAGATTGGAATCAGGTTCCTGGCCTGACCAGCCTCAGCCTTGGGCGAGATTAGAGCCTGGTGCTCAGTAAATTACTAACCCAGTCCAGTGGCAAGTAGATGCCAGCTGAATGTTTGGCTGTCTTGGGAGCAGATGCAAGTCGTATGTTCGGCATCACTTTCTGCTGTTACACTAAATCCCTGGGCATTCAGAAGGGTCACCTTCACCTGAGGACAAGAAAGAACAAGAAGGGGGTAAATGTGCCACAGCACAGGACTCAGCCTGAACATTCACAAATTACTGCACCATCAATCTATTGTCAAATATCAGTAAAGGGACGCAAGGTGTCATCAACAGGGCTATCAAGCAGCAACCGCTCAGCAATAACCTGTGCGCATTGCTTACAAGGTACATTGCCAAAATTCGCTAAGGCTGCTTAGATAGCACCTTCCATACCCACGACCAATACCATATGGAAGAACACGGGCAACAGCCCATGGAAACCCCGCCTACTGTGAGTTCCCTTCTGAGCCACCTACCATCCTGAGTTGGAAATATATCACTGTTCCTTCAGTGCTGCTGTGTCAGAATCACTGAATTCCCTCCCTAGAGACACTATACTGTAAGTAGATCCAGTGGGGTGCCAGCAGTTAAAGAAGGGAGCTCAGCATTGGGTAACAAATGCTGACCCAGCCAGAGACAAACACATGTATCTCATTCAGGAATAAACAAATACTCTACTTTGAGTCTGGCACCCAATGCAAAGAGCAGGAAATGCGGGCAATTTGTCTCTTGGCTGTATGCAGTTACCGTGATGCCATAACTGGTGAGATGCTGGGGCTAATGGCAGGAAAGATGTCGGTGCTTCATCCCACAGTGGAAGAACAAGCAGGAAAGCTCACTCACCATGATACATTGAGTCAGGTAGTTGAAGACTTTGGCCTTGAGGACAAAACCCTCAGTTCTGACAACAGAAAAGGGGAGAGCCAGTTCGACAAAGAATGGTTTAAATGCATTAAAGGTGACGGTATCAGAGATTCCAATTCCCACGTGGCTAGTACAGAACATGCTGCCCTTCCATTCAGTGATAGAGTCTGGAACTGTGACGGGGAAAGAGGCACTCCCAGAGGATCTGAGACGAAAGGAAGGCAGTAAAAGAATAGGACAAGACAGTGTGCACTGAAATAAAAAAAACACTAACAGTGAGATCCTCCATCAGTACTGACCCTCTGACAGTGCAGTGCTCCCTCAGCACTGACCCTCGACTATGCGGCACTCCCTCAGCACTGAACCTCCGACAGTGCAGCACTCCCTCAGCACTGAAGTTTGACAATGCAGTGCTCCCTCAACACTGACCCTCCGACAGTGCAGTATACCCTCAGAGGTGATAAACCGGCAGTGAGACATTACCTCAGCACTGATCCTCTAACTGTGCAGTAATACCTCATTAGTTAAAGTTTTGGCAAAGTTCTTTAGCTCGAGTTGTGGGTGAGATTGTTGACTTGCTTGCTGAGCTGGCTTATTCTCATTCAGACGTTTCATCACATGCTAGATGACATCATCGGTGCAACCTCCGATGAAGCGATGTTATTCTAGTCTGCTTGGAATTTGTATTGTCTGGTCCGTTATGGTGAGCAGTGTCATTTCTAGTTTGACTGTACATGGAGTCCAATTCTGTATATTTGTTGATTGCATTACAGGTGGAGAGCCATGCCTTTAGGAATTCCCATGCAAGTCTATGCTTGGCTTGGGCTACTATGGTTACCTTGTCCAGGCAAAATTGATGGCCTTCATTATCTGCGAGTATCAATTTAGGGAGAGTTCATCATGTCGTTTTGCTGCCAGTTGATGCTCATGTATTCTGATGGCTAGTTTCCTTCCAGTCCGTCCAATGTAATGTTTCTGGCAGCTGTTGCATGGTATTTTGTAAACCATGCTCATTCTGCATGTTGTGGGTATCGGGTCTTTAATCCTTGGAAGTGTTTTTTGTAGAGTAGCTGCTGGCTTGTGGACCACAGTGATTCCTAGACTTCTCACGAGTCTTGTTGTGAGTTCATATAAGTTCTTATATGATGTGTTGGCAGTGTAGTCAGTGTGTTAGGACATAATGTATTCTCCTGTTATTGCCTGTTTAGTAGGCATCTGCAGACGTAGTGGCAGCAATATCTGTTTACAGCAAAGATTTTGTAAAGATGTTCTTCCACTTTCCTGCATTGTTCCTAAATTTCGTAGTGTGTCCTGGCCCATTTAAATAGTGTCCAAATGCAGCTTTGTTTGTGGATGTTGGGGTGGTTGCTGTGGAAGTTGAGGATTTGATCAGTGTGGGTTGCTTTTCTGTATACTTCCCATTGGTCATACACTCAACTTCAACCTGAACTGTGGATCTGGAACATAGATGACACATTGGTCATTATTAAATGCAACAAATTAGAAGGATTACATTCACAGGGGACGAAGAAAGCAACAATCAACTTCTATTTCTGGATGTTAAAGTTGAGTGTAGCATAACATCACTTCATTGTAGGGTCCTCTGATGATGTCACCTAGCATGGTGATGAAACATGTGAACGAGAACAAGCCAGCTGGGCAAGCAAGTCAACAACCTCATTCCTCACTACTAACCAACTCCTTCCATATAACCCTGCCCACTATATAACCTTTTAAATCCACAACGCCACAACCCGATATCAGTAATCTCCTCCAGCACCGACAACCCATCCTACCTCTGTTACTTTGTACATCCCTGAACCTGAACCAAACTCAGTGACATCCTCGATCTGCTGCTGCCCCATATATCTGTTATATTCTCCAGGCCCTACACTCCTCAGTATCTTTATAATCTATTCCTGCATTAACAACCCTTTCTGACTTCTGGCAGTTCTTACAACACTTCCTATCTGACACCTCCTCCAGCATCTAGACCCTACTACTAATGTACCATGCCATCTACTAGATGCTATCTAATCCAGCTCCTTTGTGGTTCCATATCTACAACTTCATCTTGGATACACAATTCTCCCTATCATTGTCACCTCACCCAGCAACCACACCTCTCCCTGTGCATCCGACATTCATCCCAATCTCCATTAAACTCCTCCTGTCACCACACTCACCATATCTCTGTAACCTCCTCCAGCCCCTGCCACATTCCCTAACTCTTCTAACCCCTATCCATCTTTCCTTCTCTGTAGCTTCCGCATCCCTGAAAACAAGCCCCATTCTTGTGACTTCCATCAACTCTTACAATCCTTCCTATCCTTGTGAAATCCTTCAGCCTCTACACCCCTCCTTATCACTGTAATCTCATCCAGTAACTATACACCTCCCTTCCTCTGTAAGATTCATCAGTCCCTACAGTGATTCCTTTCTTTGTAAAAACCAAAAGAACTGCGGATGCTGTAATTTAGGAATAAATACAGAAGTTGCTGGAAAAGTGTAGCAGGTCTGGCAGCATCTGTGGAAAAAAAACAGTCAGCATTAACATTTCTGGTCCAGTAACCCTTCCTCAGAATGTTCTGAGGAAGGGTCACTGGAACTGAAACGTTGACTTTTTTTTTCTTTCAAAGATGCTACCAGAGCTGCTGAGCTTTTCCAGCAACTTCTGATTTTGCTCCCTTTCTTTGTAACCGCCTCCACTCTCCAAACACCACTGTATCCCTGTAATTTCCTACAAGACCTACACCACTTAATACCTTTGTAAACTCCTGCAGACCTTGACCCATCCCTACCTCTGTAACCTCCAGCCCCAACAACCGTCCCTATTTGTGAACTCTCCTCCAGCCCCAATACACATTATTTCTGTAATTCGTCCAGTCCCTATAACAACCCACATTTATTTTACCTCCTTTAGCTCCTACAAACCCCCCTACACCAGTGACGTCCTTGAGCCCCGTCAATCTCCCTTTCAATAACCTCCACCAGCACCTACACACCTCTTTATCTGTGTATCCTCCTCCAGTCCTTACATCCCTGCCTACTTCTGTAACCTAGGGATAATGGGAACTGTAGATGCTGGAGAATCAGAGATAACAAAGTGTGGAGCTGGATGAACACAGCAGGCCAAGCAGCATCTTAGGAGCACAAAAGCTGACGTTTCGGGCCTCTGATGAAGGGTCCAGACCTGAAAGGTCAGCTTTTGTGCTCCTAAGATGCCTCTACTTCTGTAACCTCCTCTGAACCCTGAAATGCTGCATTTCTGTATCTCCTCTAGACCCTATACCACTCATTATCTCTGTATCCTGTTCCAGTCCCTCCACCATGCCTATCTCTATAATCCTCCCAAATCCCTACAAACTTTCCTATCTCTTTAATCTTTGAGTCCCTACAACTCTTCTCAATCTCTGTAACTTCCTCTAGCATCTACAACCGTCCTTATCTCTATAACCTCCTCCAGCCCCTATAATCCTCCCTATCCCTGAAACCACCTCCAGCCCCTAGAATACAGCTTACTTCTGTAAACTTCTCCAGTCTTTACACATCTTCAAATCTCTGTAACTCCTCCAGCTGCTACACCCCTCACAATTTCTGAAACCTCCCCCAGTCCCTTCACCTATCTCTGTACACCCTTCTTGCACCTACATACCTCCCTGTCTCTGTAAACTCCTCCAGTTCCAACTTCCTTTTCAATTCTTTCATTTCTCCAATCCCAGGCTGTGTGCACCACCCCACATCAAGCTCTAGGATTCCCCTGTGCCAGCAGATTAATTCCTTGCTCACCCAACAGGGACAAGATCCCAAATCCACGTCTCTGGAAAGTATTTTCGGATTTTGACGATGCGTCTGGGACTGATGTGGGGTTGAATGCTGTCTGTTCCAGCTTTGTTTATGAGTTGAATAGGCTCTTCTTCCATTGCTATTGAAAACGTTGGTATTTGTCCCACTTCCAGGCTGTCCATTTCGAAATTCATTTCATACGCTGACATCAAGAAGTCACAGTCACACATTGAAGAGGTAAGAAGTTCCATATTTTGGGGGTGGCTGTGAATGGCTCCAAAATTTTTTGGAAGAATGGTCCTATAGTTGAGGATGTGAATGCAAAGGGTTTATAGTTTGGGGAATGTGAGGGGGGTCCACCATTTGATGAAGTGGAAGGGGTCTACAGCCTTTTATTTTTCTCTTTGTAATGCATTCAGAGAATGTTCAAGTTACTAACTTTTTATACGTCCCTGGTTGTCCCTTGAGAAGATGTTGTTTGACTGCCTTCTTGAACACTGCAGTCCATATGCTAATGCCCTTAGGGAGGCAATTCAGCATTTTGACCCAGTGACAGTGAAGGAATGGCAATATATTTCCAAGTCAGAATGGTGAGTGGCTTTCAGGGGATCTTGCAGAAGGTGGTGTTCCCACGTATCTGCTGCCCTTTTCCTTCCAGATGGAAATATGCATGGGTTTGGAAGGTGTTATTTAAAACATCTTCTGCAAATTTCTGCTGTGCATCATGTAGACAATACACACTGCTACTTCTTAGTATCAGTAGTGGAGGAGGGGATATTTATGGATGTAGTACCAATAAAATGGGAGCCTTGATCTGGAAGGTGTTGAGGTTCTTGAGTATTGTTGGCACTGCACACATCCAAGCAAGTGGGAAGTATTTTGTCACACTCCTGACTTATGCCAGAGCCAGGAGGAGAGATACTGCGGTATTCCTAGCCTCTGACTTATTCTTGTGAGTACTTTATGTATGTGGTGAGTCCAGTGCACTGTCAGATCAGTGGTAACCCCACAGTGGTGACAGTGGGGAATGCAGTGATAGTGATACCATTGAATGATAAGGAGAAATGGTTAAATTCTCTCTTGTTTGGGATAGGGGAATGAGAAATTCAACAGCTTAATAGGTCAGAGGTAAACATGATGGATCCTATATTTTTGGGAATAACATGAGGGGAACTACAGCCTGCAGTGGGAGGAAGTGAAAATGAAGATCCTGGAATTTTACTGGCTGCAGATGGGGATGATGAAATGTTTTAACATCCATTCAACCTGCTGCTCTGCTAGAATAGAAACATAAAAACAAAGAAGATTGGAACAGGAGGAGGCCATGCGGCCCTTCAAGTCTGCTCTTCATTCATCACAATCATGGCTGATCATCCAACTCAATGACCTATTCCTACTTTCTCCCCAAAACCTTTGATCCTATTCACCCCAAGTGCTATATCTAGCTGCCTCTTGAATACATTCAATGTTCTGGCATGAACTACTTCCTGTAGTGATGAATTGCACAGGCTCACCATCATTGGGTGATGAAATGTCTCTTTCATCTCTGGCCTAAATCATCTATCCCGAATCCTCATACTGTGATCTCTGGTTCTGGACATACCCACCATCGGGAACATTCTACCTGCGTACACCCTGCCTGGACCTGCTAGAATTTTAGAAGTCTCTTTGAGATGTCCCTAAATTCATCTGCAAAAACAATCCTAACCTAGTCAATCTCACCTCAATGTTAGACCCACCATCCCAAAATTAATGAATCTAGAACAAAGAACAATGCAGTACAGGAACAGGCCCTTCAGCCTTCTAAGCTTGCACTGACACATTTCACCCTTCCACGTAAAACAATCTTTTCAGATCTACCTCCCTCTGCTCCTTTCCTATTTAATTATTCATCCAGGTGGTTCTTGAATCTGCTGTTGTGTCTGCTTCCACCGCTTTCTCTAGCAATGCGTTCCAGACATCATCACTTGCCTCAGCCACATCTCTTTTACACCCCTCTCCCCCTTGCACCTTCAACCTGTGTCCTTCAGTATTTTACTCCTCCACTCTGGGGAAAAGTCCTCATATTTTCCACCCTATCGATGCCATTTACAATATTATAAACTTCTGTCAGGTCACCTCTTAACCTTTTGCATTCCAGTGAAAACGAACCCAGTCTATCCAAACTTTCTTCATTGCTAAAATCCCCCATACCAGGCAAAATCCTGGTAGACCTTTTCTGTTTCTTCTCCTGTGCATCCACATTCTTCTGGTAATGTGGTGCCCAGAATTGTACGCAATATTCCAAGTGTGGCCAAATTGAAGTTCCATAAAGCTGCAGCATAACTTGCTTATCCTCATAGTCAATACTGCAAGGTAATGTACTGACAACTGAATAACCCAGAACACTACAGACAACTACTTGCAGATCTGACCTAAGAATACACCCATCAATTGAGCAGTTTGGTCAAGGCTTTTGATCCAGTCCTTCAGAGTATCCTATGCACTCTCAACCTGAAGGCTTCTTGCTTTCGGTGGCAGGAATAGACAAAACGCGGGCCAAGAAGGAACAGATACATTCGGGCATTGGGTAAACCCAAAACCCAAAACCCAAAAAAAAAAAGACTGCATGGAGGGTTGGTAAGGTAAGGCTCATTTTTATTCTTCTGGAAATCTAGAGTAGAGAGAATGGAAATTAGGGCAGTTGCATGCTCCTCTTGCAGGATGTGGGAGGTAAGGGTCATTGCTGGTGTCCCCTCTGACTTCGTCTGCAAGAAGTGCACCCAACTCCAGCTCTTCACAGTCTGCGTTAGGGAACTGGGGCTGGAGCTGGATGAACTCCGGATCATTTGGGAAGAAGAGGGGGTGAAAGAGAGGACTTATAAAGAGGTGGTCACACTCAAGTTACTGGAAAAAGGTAGCTGGGTGACTGTCAGAGGGCTTCCATTATGTGGCTAATTGGAGCACATTCTGGGGGAGATGGGGCCTATACATTAAGGACAGGTTACAGCTGAACTGGAAGAGCACAAATACCCCTGGGAGGGAGGTTTGTTCGAGCTATATGGGATGGTTTAAAGAAGATTGGCAGGGGTTGGGGAAGCAGATTTATAGTTCGGAGGATGAGGTATTCAGGCTTCCAACAGGGAATGAGGTTGTTAATAAAGAAATGTGGATAAGCATATGGACGTACATGGAATAGTGTAGGTTAGATGGGCTTGAGATCGGTATGACAGGTTGGCACAACATCGAGGACCAAAGGGCCTGTACTGCGCTGTAATGTTCTATGTGATTGATGGAGCGTGATTGTGAACACGGGGTGGTTTAAGTTGTGTATACTTCAATGCTAGAAGTATGAGAAATAAGGCAGATGAACTTAGAGCATGGGTCAATACTTAGAACTATGATGCTGTGGCCATTACAGAAACTTGGGTAACTCAGGGACAGGAATAGTTGTTGGAAGTTCCAGGATTTAGATGCTTTAAAAGAAATATGGAGGGTGGTAAAAGAGGTGGGGGAGTGTTGTTGCTAGTCAGGGCTAGTATAGTAGCTACTAAAAGGCAGTTTGAGAATGATATATCTACAGAGTTTTTCCATCCCCACCCTTGTCGGCTTTCCAGAGAGACCACTCTCTCCGTGACTCCCTTGTTCGCTCCACACTGCCCTCCAACACCACCACACCCGGTACCTTCCCCTGCAACTGCAAGAAGTGCTACACTTACCCCCACACCTCCTCCCTCACCCCTATCCCAGGCCCCAAAATGACTTTCCATATTAAGCAGAGGTTCACCTGCACATCTGCCAATGTGGTATACTGCATCCATTGTACCCAGTGTGGCTTCCTCTACATTGGGGAAACAAGCGGAGGCTTGGGGACCGCTTTGCAGAACACCTCCGCTCGGTTCGCAATAAACAACTGCACCTCCCAGTCGCGAACCATTTCAACTCCCCCTCCCATTCTTTAGATGACATGTCCATCATGGGCCTCCTGCAGTGCCACAATGATGCCACCCGAAGGTTGCAGGAACAGCAACTCATATTCCACTTGGGAACCCTGCAGCTCAATGGTATCAATGTGGACTTCACCAGCTTCAAAATCTCCCCTCCCACCACTGCATCCCAAAACCAGCCCAGCCTGTCTCTGCCTCCCTAACCTGTTCTTCCTCTCACCCATCCCTTCCTCCCTCAAGCCGCACCTCCATTTCCTACCTGCTAACCTCATCCCACCTCCTTGACCTGTCTGTCTTCCCTGGACTGACCTATCCCCTCCCTACCTCCCCAACTATACTCTCCTCTCCACCTACCTTCTTTTCTCTCCATCTTCGGTCCGCCTCCCCCTCTCTCCCTATTTATTCCAGAACCCTCACCCCATCCCCCTCTCTGATGAAGGGCCTAGGCCCGAAACATCAGCTTTTGTGCTCCTGAGATGCTGCTTGGCCTGTTGTGTTCATCCAGCTTCACACTTTATTAGCTTGGATTCTCCAGCATCTGCAGTTCCCATTATCTCTGTCTACATAGTTGGTATGGGTTGAGGTCCAGAACCAGAAAGGAGCAGTCACTTTGTTCGGGGTTTTTCACAGACCCCCTATAGATGCAGAGAAGTGGAGGAGGGAATTGGGAGACAGATACCAGAAAGGTGCAGAGTCACAAGGTTGTAGTCATGGGTGACTTCAACTTTCCAAATATTGATTGGAAACTTTTTAGTTGTAGTAGTTTAGATGGAGCAGATTTTGTCCGGTGTGTTCAGGAAGGATTCCTGACACAGTACGTAGATAGACCAACATGAAGAGAGGCCACTTTGGATTTGGCACTTAGCAATGAACTGGGTCAAGTATTAGACCTGTTGGTAGGACAGCATTTTGGCGTAGCCATCATAACTCTGTTACTTTTACAATAGTCATGGAAAAGGATAGGTACATACAGCAGGGTAAGGTCTATAATTGGGGGAAGGCCGATTACAATTCTGTTAGGCAAGCACTGGGTAACATTAAATGGGAACTGATGCTGTCAGGGAAGAGCACTATTGAAATGTGGAGATTATTTAAGGAATGCATACTGCGTGTGCTCGGTATGTTTGTCTCCGGCAGGCAGGGAAGATGCAGTCGAGTGAGGGATCCTTGGTTCTCAAGAAAGGTCGAACGACTAGTTAAGAGGAAGAAGGATGCTTACATAAAGCTTAGGAAACAAGGAGTGGAAAATCCTCTAGAAGGACACAGGTTAGCCAGGAAGGTGTTGAAGAACGGGCTTAGAAGAGCTATAAGGGGGCATGAGGAAACCTTGGCAGGATCATAGGATCAAGGAAAACTCCAAGGCTTTTTACACATATGTGAGGAATAACAGAATGACCAGAGAAAGGGTAGGGTTGATCAAGGATTGCAAAGGAAATTTGTGCACGGAGCCTATAGAGATAAGAGAGGTCCTTTATGAATATTTTTCTACGGTATTTACAACTGAGAGACACCTAGTTGTAGAGGAGGACAGTGTGAAACAGGCTATTAGACTAGAGGAGGTGGATGTTAGTAAGAAAGATGTACTAGGAATTTTGAGGAACTTGAAGACAGATCAGTCCCCTGGGCCTGTTGGGAAGCGAAGGAAGAGATCGCAGGGCCTTTGGCATTGATCTTTTTGTCATCACTGTCCATGGGCATTGTGCCGGAAGATCAGAGAGAGGTAAATGTCATTCCCTTGTTCAAAAAAGGGAATAGAATTAACCCTGGAAATTACAGGCCAGTTAGTCTTACGTCAGTGGTGGGCAAGTTATTGGAAAGGGCTCTGAGAGATACAATTTGTGATCACTTAGAAAAGCACAGTTTGATTCATGACAGTCAGTATGGATTTTGTGAGGGGTAGATCATGCCTCACAAACCTTATTGAATTCTTTGAAGAGGTGACCAAACACGTCAATGAAGATGGAGCAGTGGATGCGGCATACATGGATTTAAACAAGGCATTCGATAAGGTTCCCCATGGCTCATGCAGAAGGTAAGGAGGCATGGAATAGGGGGAAATGTAGCAGATTGGATTCAGAATTGGCTGGGTCTTCGAAGACAAAGGGTGGTAATGGATGGAAAATATTCAACATGGTGCTCACTTACGAGTGGTGTACCACAAGGATCAGTTCTGGGTCCTCTTCTATTTGTGATTTTTATAAATGATTTGAATGCAGGAGTGGAAGGGTGGATTAGTAAGTTCACGGATGATATGAAGGTAAGTCGAGTTGAGGACAATGCAGAGGGCTGTTCTAGATTACAAAGGTACATTGATAGGATGCTCCTAAGATGCTGCTTGGCCTGCTGTATTCATCCAGCTCTACATTTAGTTATCTCCATCATTGATAGGATGCAGCATGGGCTGCGAAGTGGCTGATCGAGTTTAACTCCGAAAAGTGAGGTGATTCATTTTGGAAGGACAAACTTGAAAGTAGAATACAGGGTTAATGGAAAGATTTTTGGCAGTGTGGAGGAGCAGAGGGGTCTTGGGGTTCATGTCCACAGTTACCTGAAAGCTGCCACCCAGGTGGATAGAGTTGAGTTAAGAAGGCGTATGCTGTGTTAGCTTTCATTAATAGAGGGATTAAGTTCAAGGGCCGCAAAGTTATGCTCCAGCTGTACAAAAGCCTGGTTTGGCCACATCTGGAATATTATGTCCAGTTCTGGTGGCCTCATTACGGGAAATATATAGAAGTGTTTGAAAAGGTGCAGAGGAGATTTACCAGGATGTTGCCTGGAATGGAGGGAAGGTCTTACCAGGAAAGATTGAGAGAGCTAGGGCTTTTCTCTTTAGAACGACGAAGAATGAGAGGTGACTTGATCGAGGTGAGCAAAATGATCAGAGGTACAGATAGAATAGAAAGCCAGAAACTTTTTCCTAGGGTGGAGGTAACTATTACAAGGGGGCACAGTTTTAAACTGAGTGGAGGTAGATATAGGGTAGACGTCAGAGGTAGGTTATTTACTCAGCGATTGGTAAGGGGGTCGAAAGCATTGCCAGAGAGGGTAGTGGATTGGGGCATTTAAGCAGCAATGTGATAGGCATCTGGGTGATAGTATAAGGTAGGGGTGAGGTTAGATAGACCTGCGGTTTACTGTAAAAGTTTGGCACAATATCATGGGCCAAAGGGCCTGTACTGTGCTGTTCTCTTCTGTGTTCTATACCTTTCACATAGGGGACTTCTACTGTCTTCCAAAAATACACAAAGCCAATACACCTGATGGGACCCTGTGTGAGGGAACTTCTCCAGAAATGTCAAGGGCATCTTGAAACCTATTGCACAGGGAAGCCCCAGCTATTGTCACTACACTTACAGAATCTTGGCACCCACAGACCAGTTGAACCAGGAACATTCCTCAGCACAATGAATGCTTTGGTACTCTACACCAGCATTTGCCACAACAGCATTGTTGCAACAGCCTCAGCACTCAATACCACCGACTGCCAATTTCCAGACACCATTTCATCTGCTTTATCCTCAACAACAATGTTTTCACCTTCAACAACCAGTTCTTCATCCAGACACATTGAACAGCCATTGGAACCACATGTGCTCCCCAGTATGCCAATGCTTTCATGCCTAAGTTCCAACGAGACTTCTTTGCTGCACAGAATCTCTGACAAATGCCGCACACCAGATACATTGATGACATTTTCTTCCTTTGGGCGCATAGCAAGAAATCACTGAAACAATTACATCGCGATATCAACAAGTTCCATCCCACTGTCAGGGTTGCTCGTAAGCATCAATCTCACTCTTGGGCACATGTATGCACAACAGGGATAGACATCTAAATACTTCACTCTACTGCAGGCCTACGGATAACCGCATGATGCTGCACTTCTCTTGCTTTGACCCTGAACATATTAAAACAGCTATTCCCTCCGGACAAACCATATTCAAAAAAGCCCTGGTGAAAATTGATGCACAGAGAGACCTGGGTGTTCAGGTCCATTGTAACATAAAGATGACAACCCAGGTCGATAGACTGGTCAAGAAGACATATGGCATGCTTTCATTCATTGGATGGGGTATTGAATACAGGAGTTGGTAGGTCATGTTACAGTTGTATAGGACGGAAAGATGGAAGTTGAAGGGAGATCTGATTGAGGTCTACAAAATCATGAGAGGTATAGACAGGGTGGATAGCAAGAAGCTTTTTCCCAGAGTGGGGGGCTCAATTACGAGGTGTCAACATTTCAAGGTGAGAGGGAAAAAGTTTAAGGGAGATATGCATGGAAAATTCTTTACGCAGAGGTTGGTGGGTGCCTGGAAGACGTTGCCAGCAGAGGTGGTAGAGGTGGGCACGATAGCATCATTTAACATGTATCTAGACAGATACATGAATGGGCAGGGAGCAGAGGGATACAGATCCTTGGAAAATAGGCGACAGGTTTAGGTAGAGGATCTGGATCAGTGCAGGCTTGGAGGGCTGAAGGCCTGTTCCTGTGCTGTAATTTTCTTTGTTCTTTGTTCTATCTACGTGATCTGTTCAGATGAGGAGGAATGTGCTGGACACCCTCCTAGGAATGGGATACGATGCTCAACTCATCGATCACCAGTTCTGACTGCCACAGCAAAATAACCACAATGACCTCCTCAGAAGACAGACACGGAATATGTCCGATGGGGAAACCCCCCATCGTCCAGTACTTTCAGGGAGCAGGGGAACTACACCATATTCTTCGCAGCCTTCAACATATCATTGATGACGATGAGCACCTCACCAAGATCTTCCCAATGCCTTCACTTATCACTTTTAAACAACTGCCAAACCTTGGACAGAACATTGCTCATAGCAAACTACCCAGCCTTCACGACTACATGAACCACAACACTACCCAACCCTGTCATGGTAAGATCTGAAAGTCATGTCAGATCTTTGACATGGACGTTGCCATCATGCATGGGGACATCATGCATGTTCACAGCAGATACTCATGTGACACAGACAATGTTGCCTACCTGTAATCAAGGGTGCCCTAAGGCATGGTTTATTGTTAAAGCCATGCAGACACTATAACAATAGATGAATGGACACCGTGCAACAATCACCGGACAAGGATGTTCCCTCCCAGTGGGGCAACGCTCCAGCAGTGGACAGTCAGCCTCCAACTTTCTGAGAAACATCCTCCAAGGTGGATGTTGGGATACACCACAACACAGAGTCGCCAAACAGAGGCTGATATTCAAGTTCAGTACCCAATAAAACTGCCTCAACTGGGATCTTGGGTCTTGGGTTCATGTCACTCAACACCCTCTTACACACGCATACGCACACGCACGTAGTCTCCCTCTCTCCCTCACACACGCACCCATGCACTGTCTCTCCATCACACTTGCATGCACATATACATATACACACACTCTCTCTTTCCCAAATCTACAGGGTGAATTTGTACTTACAGATACATTCTATTTTGGTCAAAAAATACTGCACAATTTTGGGACAGTCAGTCAATGTGGCATTTTACAAATTCGTACTTTAGAAATAAAACCAGTCTGACTCCAAATCAAAACACAAACAGATTCTAAACGAGGCCTCACACCTAACATGCATTATCTGACCTAAAATATCACCTCTTCTTCAGTCAGATGAAACCTTCAGTTCTCTCAGGACAGTGACTTGAAAGGAATTCAAGTAATTACATATATGTATTAATCGATTAAAACCTGCTAACTCATTGAATATTTAACAACATTTTTGGGTTGTTCAGTTCATCCTCATCAATGGTGTGACTCTTTGATCTTTTAATTATAAATTCTGTGTCTTGATACCACCTCATTAACACCTGAAGAAGGACTGAAATCCAAATGCTTATGTTTTCAAATAAACCTGTTGGACTATAACATGGAGTTGTGTGATTTCTGACCTTTCAATGAAGGCAAGCATTCTTTTAAGCCATAAGCCTCTTTTAGTACTTTATCTACTTGTGCTACCACCTTCAATGATCTGTGAACGTGGTTACCCAGATCTCCCTGCATATCAGTACTCCTAAGGTTTCTGCCATTCACTGTGTAATTTTCAACTGTATCTGACCTTCCAAAATGCTTCACTTCACACTTGTTTGGATTTAACTCCATTTGTCATTTGTCTTCCCATGCCTCCAACTGATCTACTTCCTACCTTATGAACATAGAACATAGAACAGTACAGCACAGAACAGGCCCTTCAGCCCACAATGTTGTGCCGACCATTGATCCTCATGGATGCACCCTCAAATTTCTGTGACCATATGCATGTCCAGCAGTCTCTTAAATGACCCTTAAATGAGTGTGTGTATATGTATATGTGCATGCAAGTGTGATGGAGAGACAGTGCATGGGTGCGTGTGTGAGGGAGAGAGGGAGACTACGTGCGTGTGCGTATGCGTGTGTAAGAGGGTGTTGAGTGACATGAACCCAAGACCCAAGATCCCAGCAGTCTCTTATGCTCTGACAATCTTCCTCACCATGCGCATCTCCATCAATTTTTGTATCATTCTGAATTAGACCAGCTGCATTTTCCTCCAGATCATTTATGTAGACCACAAACAGCAGAGAACCTACCATTAATTTGTGTGGACACCACTGGTCACAACTGTCCATTCTGAAAAGCATCCTTCCATTGCTACCGTCTGGTACCCTCTAAGTCTAAGTCAGTTCTGTATCCATCAGTCTTAGTGAAGGGAATTGAAACGTCAACTTTCCTGCTCCTCTGATGTTGCCTGACCCACTGTGTTTCTCCACAATATGTTGACTCTGTATTCAGCTTACCACCTCACCCCGATACCATGTGACTTTATCTTTTGTACTAGTCTGCCTTGAGGGACCTTGTCAAAACCTTTACTGAAGCCAATGTAGACAACATCAGCCACTTTTCCCTCATTAATCACCGTCGTGACCTCAAAGTACTCGATCAAATTCGTGAGCTATGACCTCCCTGGCATAAAACCATGCAGTCTATTACCAATAAGCCCATTTGCTTCTAAATGCATACAGATCTTGTCCCTGAGAATCTTTACAATAATTTCCATACCCCTGACACGAGACTCATGAGTACATAATTTCCAGGATTATCCCTGCTACCGTTCTTAAACAATGGGTCAACATTGGTTCTTCTCCAGTCCTTTGGGACCTCACCTGTGGCCAAAGAGGATACAAAAATGTCTGTCAATGCTCCAGCAATTTGTTCTCTCGCCTCCCTCAATATGCTTGGATAGATTCCATCAGGACTCAGGGACTTATCTACCTTGTTACTTTTTAAGATGCACAACACCTTTTTCATAACAACTTGGCTGAGAACCTGACACTCTACCAATTCCTTCTCTTTGGTGAATACCAGCATAAAGCATTCACTTTGGACCTTTCCTTCCTCTTGTAGCTTCACATGTTAATCCCCTGCTGTGTCCTGGAGTGGGCCCACCCTATGCCTGGCTACCCTTTATGTATGTGTGTGTGTATATATCATATTTATAAAGCTTTGGGAATCTCCTTAATCCTGTTTGCTAATGACTTATCATGACCCCTTTTAGCCCTTATAATTCCTTGTTTAAGTTATTTCCTGCTTTCTTTATATACTTCAAGCACTTCATCTGTTTCAATCCTCCTCGACCTTATGTATGCTTTCTTTTTCTTTCTGACCAAGGCCAACCAAGGTTCACGTAACTTACCATATCAAACCTTCATTCTAACAGGAATGTGCCGCACCTGAACTCTTATGAACTGCTATTTTTGAAATACTCCCACGTGTCCAATGTAGATTTACCCTCAAACCTACCTCCAATTAAAATTCTCCAGTTCCTGCCTAATATCATTATAGTTTGCTTTACTCCAATTTAACACCTTCACCCGAGGACTGCAGTTATCCCTATCCATGAGTATCTTAAAACTCAGTATTATGGGCACGACTCCCAAAATGCTCTCCCATTGAAACTTCACTCCCCTGACTGGAGTCATTTCTCAAACCAGGTCCGGTATTTCCCCTTCCCTGTTTAGACTGTTTACATACTGTGTCAAGAATCCCTCCTGAACGGTCCTTACAAATTCTGCCCCACCCAAGCTCCTAGTACATACTGAGTCCCAGTTAATACAGCAGTTAAAATCACCCACCACAACAACACTGCTATTTTTACATCTTTCCAAAATTTGACCACATATTCTTTCCTCTATCTCCCACTGGCTATTGAGAGGCCTGCAGTATACCCTCACCATTGTGATTTCACCTTTCCTATTACTGAGTTCTATCCATAATGCCTCGCTGCACGAATCCTCTGATGTATCATCCTTCAGTACAGCCAGGATATTCCCTTACCAGTAATGCAACTCCCCCACCCATTTACTTCCCTTTCTATCATACCTGAAGGATCTAAGTCCTGCCAGTCCTGTCCCTCTTTTAGCCAAGTCTCTGTAATTGCAATAATGTCATAATTCCACGTAGTAACCAAAACTCTTAAGTTATCTACCTTGTCTATTTTACTTCTCCCATCGAAATTCATGTATTTTGGACCACCTCCCCTGCACTTTTCTGCAGTGTACCCTGCCTGTTCTTTCTCTTGGTAATGTTTGCTTTGGTTTTACTTCTCCTGCAGTTTCTGCATCTACTGACCCACCCTTCTCATTCCCATCCCCCACCACACTCATTTAAACCCTCCGCGACCACTCTGTCAACTATCCCCCCAACAACATCAGCCCCAGTCCTGCCCAGGTGGAACCCGTCCAGTTTGCACATGCCCTGCTGCCCCCCAGAACCAATCCCAGTGCCCCGTGAGTCTGGAACCCTCCCCGTCTCACCATCTTTTCAGCCACAGAGCTATAAAGAATTTCTCATAGGTTCACAGTAATACTTGGGGGGGGGTAGTGAACATACCTATACTGAAAAACGGTATACCATTCACGATAAAACCATAAGAGTCATCGAACAAACACTTGATGGGTTTGTGAAATTCAGTGTCTGTCAGAATTTGCAGTCCCATATTCTGTTGGTAGATCAGAGAAATTCATTGATGTCACAAGAGAGGGAATGTGACAGAGGATGAGAAGGAGAGAGAAGGGGAAAAGGGGAGCGGGAAAGGGAGTAAAACAAGAAATGAGATAAAGGGAGGAAAGATTGGAGTAGATCGGGCAGAGAGCAGAGGAGTAGGGAGGGCTGGTGTAAGAGGAGGAAGGGGGGAGTGATAGAGACGAAGAAAGGGATCTGGCAAAGGAAAGGAGAAGAAGTGGGAAAGTGGGAGAGAGATGAATGAGAGACATAGATGAAACATGAAAAGGAAGAACGGAGGAATAGAGAGAGAGAGAATGAAGTGAAAGGAGAGAGGGAATGAGATAGAGAGGGGGAGCAATGAAGTGAGAGTTGGGGAAGACAGAAAGAATGACAGGCAGAGAAAGTAAGAGATAGGGGAGAGGAGAGATGCTGTGAATTATATATCTCTGCATTGACTAATCCTTCACTCCTTCATCAACTTATCAATTTGACGATAATTCTTTGATCTCCTTGCATCCAGTCTTCTTGGTCTCCAAATGCTCCTCCAGGCTTCCCTCCTCTTTTCCTTCAACACTTCCATCTGCCAGTCCCTCAATCACCTCCCATCCTCCTTTCATCTGTCTCTCCAACCTCTACTTTGCTCACTTCAGGTCTCCATTTATTACTCTACCCCTCCCTCCTCCAGCTCCTTTTTGGCTGTTTATCCATTTATCTCTCTGTCTCCATATCTTTGTATTGCACCACCTCTTTCTGTATCTTTCACACTTTCTGTGCCTCAACACTTTTCCTGTCTCAGTCTCAATCTTTTTTTCTCTTTCTCTCTTCTTCCTCTGCCTCTGCCTCATTCACTGCCTGTTTTTGCCTTTCGATTCAGTCTGTTTTTCTCTCTCTCTCTCTGTCTCTCTCTATTGGTCTCTCTTTGTACTTCTCTCCCTGTCTGTTTCACTCTCTGTCTCCCTGTCTGTATATCACTCTCTACCTCTTCTTCTGTCTGTGTCTCACACTGTCTCAGTCTCCTTCTCTCCCTCTGTCGGTCTCTCAGCTTCCCTCAATCACTCTGTCTTTCCCACTAGCTCTATCCATCTCTGTCTTTCTCACTTGTGTGTCCTTTCTCTGCCTGTGCATCTGTTTCTGTGTCTGTCGCTTGCTCTGTCTCTCATTGCTCCTGTACGTCTCTCACTCTCCCTGTCTGTCTCTCCATGTCTATGTGTCTCACTCACTGTCTCTCTCACTTTCTGTCTGTCTCATTCTTGCTTCTGTCCATTTGTCTCTCTATCTCAATCCATACCTCTACCCATCTGTTTTGTGCTGTCTCTCTCTCTCTCTTCCTCTGTCTCTCTTTGTCAGTTAGTTGGTCAGTCTTTCATTCCTGCTGTCTGTTTCTCACTTGCCCTGTCTCTCTCTGTTCTAAGGAAAATTCACCAAACCAGAAATATTAACTCTGGTTTTCTTTTCTTCTCAGATGCTGCCAGACCTGCTGAGATTTTTCAGCAACTTCTGTTTTTGTTTTCTGTTGCTGTTTCTGTCTCACTCTCTCTCACTCTGAGTCCCTGTGTGTCTCTCCTTCTTTCCCTCGTCCTTCTCCAGCCAAAGGTCTTGATTTGTGATGGGAGTTTGCGAGAGTTTACTGGCCAATGGAACAACCTTAAGAAGTTGTCCGAGGTCTCCCATTGCTTGCCCACTGGGTTCGGGCTCTGCCAGGGGATTTTGGAGCTTGCAGTAATGTTGTTCATGGTTCTTGAGCTCATTTGAGTAATTCTGCAGATCCTGTACTGGCAGCAAGGAGTAGATCTGGTGAGCAAGTGTAAAAGAGCACATCAGCAGCAGGAAGATCTGAAGATCACATTTTATCAGTAAGCATGTCGGAGGAACTGTCAGCCTCATCAAAGGGCATTTGACAGCAGTTCAGCCGAGGAATTCTTCACACAATAGAAACTTAACTCAAAGTAGCCCACACTATCCAGAACCTTCAGCAGGAGCACAAAATCAACCTGAGGCAGTCACTGGCTTACCCAGATTTTGCCAGTGCTGCTGTGTTTCTCCATTAATTTCTGTTACAGTCTTATCCAGGGATCACTGGACAGGAATCAGAATCAGATAGCTGTGCTCATTCTTCCCCTATCTCCCTTGTTGTATATGACATTGGTGAGATCACATCTGGAGTACTGTGCACTGAATTTGTCAATGTGCTTACACAAGAAAGTTAATGTGTTGGATGCAGATCAGACATTTGCGAAATTAATACCTAGAATGTGTAGATATCCTTATAAGGAAAGACAGGCTTGGCCTGTATCTTCACAAGTTTAGGAGAGTCAGAGTTGACTTAATTGGGGCATATAAGACCCTGAGGGGACTTGACCAGGTGATGTGTAAAGGATGTTTCTTTGTGGGAGAGTCTATATCTCGGGTTCAGAGCTTAAAATAAGGGGCCACCCATTTAAAACAGAGATGAAGTATTTTCTTTCTCAGAGGGTTATAAATCTTTGGAATTCCCTTCCTCAAAAGGGAGTGGACATCATATCTTAAATATTTTTAAGGTAGAAGTAGAAAGGTTCTTGATGACCAAGGAGATGAAAGATTCTCAGGAATATGCAGGAATGTGGAGTTGAGGTTAGAATCAGTTCAGTACATGATTTTACCGAATGGCAGAGCAAGCTTGATGGGCAGAATGGCCTAGTCTTGTTCTTTGTCCACAAGCAGTGTCTGGGTGAGGGGTGGTGTTGTGATTGCTTATAAAGTAGTTTTGATTGAGAGGTTTATTACTGTTTATGAACTGTAACATATGAGTTGTAGGAAATGTATTTGTGTTAAACTAGGCTTATATGAAGGTAATACTGAGCCTCGCCTGATTATTTCAGCTCATGTCTGAAATGTAGGGCAATCTGATGGGACAGATGGCTTCAGAGTGCCAACGGATTTGCTGCCCCAGCCAAAAGTTGAGTGTAGATGTGTTCTGCATCTTACACTGCCTTGGGAAAGCTCTGTCTCAGGTTTCAGCAGTAGCACACTGCGATCGACCACTCGCAGCCCACAGAGAGAGTCTGGCTCAGCACGAAGATCGAGGCTGATGTGGCTTTTGGGCAAGTCTTCAGCCACAGAGAAGTGAAGAGTCACGTAAACAGGGGAAGAGAGAATGTAGATCAGTGCAAGTGATAGAAAGAGAGAGAGAGACATAGAAAATGTCAGAGGGAGAGACATAGAGAAATGGATAGACAGGCAGTGTGAGACAGAGAGACTGAAGGATTTCAAAAATCACACAAACACAGAAATGTTACGGAGAGGAAGGAGATCATTCAACTGGCTCTCCAACAGGCATGATGACTTAATGCCATTCTCCTGCCTTTCCTGCATACCCCTGCATATTGTTTCTCCTCCAATAACCATCCAATGCCCTCTTGAATTTCTCATTAAACCTGCCTTCACCATATTTCCAGGCAATGCATTCCAGATGCTAACTAAATGCTACATGAAAAACCTTTTCTTTCAAATCTCTCTTCCTTCCTTTTCTCAATCCTTTATAATTGCAAACAGTTCCTCCTTACTTACTCTGTCTCGGCCCGTCATGATTTTAGAAGCCTCAATTAAATCTCCACTCAGCCTTCTTTCCTCTCAGGACAGCAGGACTAACTTCTTCAATCTATCTTCATCCTGAAATGATTCTAGTAAATCACTCCTGCACTCTCTCCAATGCATTCAAGTCTTTCCTATAAATGTAGTACCCATGATTGTATGCAATACACCAGCTGAGGTCTCTCAAATGTCTTATGCAAGTTCAGCATATTTTCCTGAGCTCTATACCCTTATTAATAAACCTGGGGAGATGAAGAAAGGTCCCGACCCGAAACGTCAACTTTCCTGCTCCTCTGATTCTGCCTGGCCTGCTGTGTTCCTCAAGCTCCACACTTTGTTATTTCTGACTCCAGCATTCGGCAATTCTTATTATCTCTGGGGATATGATATTCTTTATTTAATGCTTGTTCTACCTATCCTGCCACCTTCAATGATCATGCATGTATGCCCCAGGGCCCACCCGTACATAGAACACATAACAGTACAGGCCCTTTGGCCCAGGATGTTATGCCGAACTTTTACCCTAATCCTAAGGTCTATCTAACCTTCACCCTTACCTTATACTATCATCCATATGACTATCTAAGTGCCGCGTAAATGCCCCTAATGAGGCCGACTCCACTATCCTCTCTGGCAATGCATGCCATGCCCCTACCTCTGACTTCTCCCCTGTATCTACTCCACTCACTTTAAAACTATGCCACCTCATAACAGCTGCTTCCACCCGAGGGAAAAAATCTCTGGCTGTCCACTCTTTCTATACCTCTGATCATTTTGTACGCCTCTATCAAGTCACCTCTCATCCTTCGTCGCTCTGAAGAGAAAAGCCCTAGCTCTCTCAACCTTTCCTCGTAAGACCTTCCCTCCATTCCAGGCAACATCCTGGTCAATCTCCTCTGCATCTTTTCCAACGCTTCCACATTTTTCTTGTAATGAGCTGATCAGAACTGGACACAATACTCCAGGTGTGGCTGAACCAGGCTTTTGTAAGCCGGAGCATAACTTCACGGCTCTATCCACCTGGATGGCAGCTTTCAGGGAACTGTGGGCATGAACCCCAAGATCACTCTGCTGCTCTATACTGCCAAGAATCTTTCTGTTAACCCTGTACTCTTCTTTCAAATTTGTCCTTCCAAAGTGAATCAACTCACACTTTTCAGGGTGAAACTCCATCTGCCACTTCTCAACACAGCTCTGCATCCTATCAATTATGAGATAACAAGGTGTAGAGCTGGATGAACACAGCAGGCGAAGTAGCATCAGAGGAGCAGGAAAGCTGTCTCCTCTCCACCTATATTCTCCTTTATCCATCTTCTATCCACCTCCCCCCTCTCCCTATTTATTTCAGAATCCGCTTCCCCTCTCCCATTTCTGAAGAAGGGTCTGTGCCCGAAACGTCAGAAATGGTGGTGGGGTAGGGGATTCTGAAATAAAAGAGGAGAGAGGAGGAGGTGGATACAAGATGGATAACGGACACGATAGGTGAAGAGGAGACAGCTTTCCTGCTTCTGTGATGCTGCTTGGCCTGCTGTGTTCATCCAACTCTACACCTTGTTATCTCAGATTCTGCAGCATCTGCAGTTCCTACTATCTCTGCATCCTATCAATTTCCCTTTGTAACCTAGAACAGCCCTCCGCACTATCCACAACTCGACCCACCTTTGTATTGTCCACGAAGTTACTAATCCACCCTTCAACTCCTACATCCAAATCACTTGCAAAAATCGAAAATAAAAGAGGACCCGGAACTGATCATTAGGTACACCACTCGTAACTGAGCACCAGGTTGAATATTTTTCGTCCACTACCACTCTTTGTCTTCTAAGGATCAGCAAATTCTGAAGCCAATGTGCCACATTTCCCCCATTCCCTGCCTCAATACTTTCTGCGTGAGCCTACCATGGGGAACGTTATCAAACGCCTTACTTAAATTCATGTATACCACATCTACTGCTCTACTTTCATCCACGTTTGGTTACCTCTTCAAAGAATTCAATAAGGTTTGTGAGGCATGATCTACCCCACACAAATCCGTGCTGACTATCACAAATCAAACTGTGCCTTTCCAAGTGATCATAAATCCTGTCTCTCAGAGCCTTTTCCAATAATTTGCTCACCACTGATGTAAGACTAACTGGTCTGTGATTTCCGGTGTTATCCGTATTCCCTTTTTTGAACAAGGGAATTATGTTTGCCACTCTCCAAACTTCCGGCACTACACCTGTGGACAGTGAGGATGAAAAGATCGACGCCAAAGGCCTTGTGATCTTTTCCTTCGCTTCCCATAGAATCCTCGGGTAAATCACATTAGGCCCGGGGGATTTATCTATCTTCAAATTCCTCAAAATTCCTAGTACATCTTCCTTACTAACATTCACCTCCTCTAGCCTACCAGCCTGTTTCACACTGTCCTCCCCTGCAGCTAAGTCCCTCTCAGTTGTGAATACCAAAGAAAAATATTCATTAAGGACCTCTTCCATCACTTTAGGCTCTATGCACAAATTCCCTTTATAATCCTTGCTCGGCCCAACCCTTTCTCTGGTCATTCTCTTGTTCCTCACGTACCTGTAAAAAGCCTTGGAGTTTTCCTTGATCCTATCTGCCTATCCCTTTTCTCATGCCCCCTTATAGCTCTAGAATTGTATAGCTCTTTAGAATTGTACACCTTATTTTATATTGCCTTTCAATGTTCTTCCAACCAAAGTACATCACCTCATGTTTCACTGCATTGATCTTTATCTGCTACCTTTCTGTCTAATCCACCAAACTTGCCATTTTGAAATTCCACACTGACCTCCGAGATTCTTATCTCTGCAGCCTTTGAAATGTGTCTCTGCACAGCAAGATCCAGATCAAAAAGCAAGAGTGTCAACTCCAACCCCTGTGAAGCCCTCCAGCCTGAAAAATATCCATGGACCACAACCCTCTTTCCTTGCACTCAGCCTGTTTTTTTATCCGGGTCAGTGCTGTCCCTATAATGCATTCCTCACAAGTCTGTCATGTGTCGCCGAATCAAAATCTTTCTTGATATCCATATGCATCACATCAACTGCATTTAACGCTTTGAAAAGGTTTGTAGCTCGGGTTGTGGATGAGGTTGTGGACATGCTTTCAAGTTGTTGGGTTTGATTGCGAATGTTTTGTCACCCTAGCCAGGTAACATCGCCAGTGCGCCTCCAGTGAAATGTCGGTGATCTGTCCCACTTGTTATTTATATGTCTCAGTTTGCTGGGGTCGTTAGCATCACTTCCAGTTCTGTTTCTCAGTGGTTTGTGCACAAGGTCTAATTCAATGTGTTTGTTGATGGAGTTCTAGTTATAAAACCAGCCCTCCAAGAATACCCTGGCATGTGTCTCTGTTTGACTTGTGCGATTTTGGATGCGTTGTCCCAGTCAATTCATGTCCCTCTTTGTCCATGTGTAGTGAGACAAGTGAGAATTGGTCGTGTCTCTTGTCTCACTACTACCAAACACCCCAACAAACCAAGGCATATAAATAACATGCGGGACAGGACACTGATGGTTCACCAGGGGCGCACGAACAATGTTACCCAGCAGGGTGACAAAACATTTGCAACCAAACCCACAGGCTCGGCGAACATGTCTACAACCTCATCAACTGCATTACCTGAATCAACCCTCTGTTACCTCTTTGAGAAAAATCTCCAGAAGGTAAGCCACAGATTTCTCTGAAAAAAATCATGCTGACTCTTCCAAATCTTTGGTAGATGGGATTGAGGAAAATCCAAGGCTTTTTATAAGTACGTTAATAATAAGAGCATTACCAAGGACAGATTGGAACCTGTCAGGAACCAAAAGGGACAACCTGTCTGCGGAGCCAGTGAAAGTAGGTGAGGGCTTTAACAAATATTTCTTATCCATATTCAGAGGACAGAGTCAGAAGCCACAGGACACCTGGTTACAGTCCAACAGATTTATTTGAAATCACACAGGCTTTTGGAGTGCAGCCATCTCAGCTGGGGATTTCAGTCCAGATGGTGAGATCCTAGAACAGATAGGGCTGATGAGGAGGAGGTTTTAGATGTTTAAGTGGGCGGAAAAGTGTATAAAGAAGGATATTGTGAAACTTGAAAGGGTTCAGAAAAGATTTACAAGGATATTACCATGGTTGGAGGGTTTGAGTTTTCGGGGAAGCTGAATCGGCTGGGTCTATTTTCCTTGCAGCAGTGGAGGCTGAGGGGTAACCTTATAGAAGTTTATAAAATCATGAAGGGCATAGGTGGGGTGAATAGCCAAGGTAGCAGAATCCAAAACTAGAGGGCACAGGTTTAAAGTGATAGGGCAAAGATTTAAAAGGGACTTGGGGGCAACTTTTTCAAGCAGAGGATGGTGTTTTTATGGAATGAACTGCCAGAGAAAGTGGTGGAAGCTGGTAAAAATACAATTTTTAAAAGGGATATAAATGGACATATGAATAGGAAGGATTTAGATGGATATGGGGAATATGCTAGCAAATGGGACTCGTTGGCATGGACGGTCTGGACCGAAGAGAGTGTTTCCATTCTGTATAGCTTTATGACTTTTTAAATCTCGAAGGCTTGATGCGATGTATCCCAGGCTGGTATAGGTAGCAAAGGAGGAGATTTCTGGGATCCTGGAGGAGATATTTAATACTTTTCTGGCCATAGATGACGTACCAGATGACAGCCGTTGCTTTGCTCAAGCAGGACAGTAGGGATATACCAAGTAATGACAGACCAGTTAGTCTGACACCAGTGGTAGGGAAACTATTGAAAAAATATTCTGAAGGACAGGATTAGTCAGTGCTTGAAAAGCCAGGGTTTTATCAAGAATAATCAGTACAGGCTTGTTAAAATGATATCCTGCCTGGCTAATTGTGTTTTTTGCAAAGGCAATGAAATACATTGATAAGGGTAGTGCAGTTGCTGTGGTTTTCATGGACTTCACTGAGGCTTATGACTTCATGGCTTATGGAAGACTGGTGCAAAAGGTAAAAGGGCATGGGATCAAAGGTGAACGTGGCTTACAAATAGGTCTCAAAGCGTGGTATTGGAGAGATGTTCATGTAATTGAAAGCCTTTGACCTGCAGTGTTCCACAGAGATCGATGCTGTTTGTTACACACATTAATAATTTGGGTGTGAGTAGAAGGTATAACCAGTAAGCTTACAGATGATATGAAAATTTGTGTTGTTGATAGTGTGGAGGACAGTCTCAGGCTACAGCCCGATATTGATCAGATGGTAAGTTCGGCAGAACAGTGGCAGATGGAGTTTAATCCTGATAAGTGTGAGGTAATGCATTTTGGGAGGTCTAATAGGGGAAGGACATATACAATGAATGTTTTGTCCCTACTGAGGAACAAAGGGACCTTGGTGTTCAAGTCCATAGATTCCTGAAGGTGTCAGCACAGGCAGACGGGGTGGTGAAGAAGAAATACGGAATGCTTGTCTTCATTAGTAGGTCATAGAATGTTGGAGCATGGAAGTCATGTTAGAACTTTATAAAACTTTGGTTTATGACGGGGAGGCAATGGTCTAGTGGTATTATCCCTGGACTGGTAATCCAAAGACCCAGTTCTGGGGATCTGAGTTCGAATCCTGCCATGACAGTTGGTGGAATTTGAATTCAATAAAAGAAAAATCTGGAATTAAGAATCTAATGATGACCATGAATCCATTGCCAATTGCCGATTGCTGAGTGTCGGGAAAAGCCCATCTGGTTCATTAATATACTTTGGGGAAGGAAACTGCCATCCTTACCTGATCTGGCCTACGTGTGACTCTAGGCCCACAGCAATGTGTTGAATCTGGGCAATTAGGGATGGGCAATAAATTCTGTCTAGCCTGTGAGGTTCTCATCCCATTAACGAATAAAAAGTTTGGCCACAGATGGAATAGCGTGTGCAGTTCTGGTTACCACATGATCAGAAGGATATGACAGCACTGGAGAGGGGGCAGAAGAGATTCATGAGGATGTTGCTGGGATGGAAAGCCTCATTTATGAGGCTGGATAGGCAGGGTTTGTTTTCCATGGAGCAGAGGAGGCCGAGGGAGGATCTAATTGAGGTACACAGAATTATGGCAGTCCTAGACAGAGTGGATCATGAGAATCTTTCTCCCATGGCAGCCAAGTCTAAGACAAGAGGGCATAAGTTTAAAGTGAGGACTAAAATGATTTAGAGGAGACCCGAGAAAATGGCACAGTGGCTCACTGGTTAGCACTGCTAACTCACAGTGCCAGGAGCCCAGGATCGATTCTACCCTCTGTGGACTGTCGATGTGGAGGTTGCACATTCTCCCCGTGTCTGCATGGGTTTCCTCCGGGTGCTCGGGTTTCCTTCCACAGTCCAAAGATGTGCAGGTGAGGTGGATTGATCATGTTAAATTGCCCATAGTGTTCAGGCATGTGTAGATTGGGGGATGGGTCTGAATGGGATTCTGTGAGGGCTGGTGTGGACTTGTTAGGCCGAAGGGCCTGTTTCCACACTGCAGGGATTCTATGGAAAACTAAGAATTGCTCAGAGGGTGGCAGAAATATGGAGGGTGACAGAGGCAGGACATTAAAGAAGCTTCTGGATGAGCACTTAAAATGCTAGGACATTGTAAACTATGGACCAAGCCCAGGTAAATAGGATTCATGAAGTTTGGTGATAATAAAATGTGAGGCTGGATGAACACAGCAGGCCAAGCAGCATCTCAGGAGCACAAAAGCTGACGTTTCGGGCCTAGACCCTTCATCAGAGAGGGGGATGGGGAGAGGGAACTGGAATAAATAGGGAGAGAGGGGGAGACGGACCGAAGATGGAGAGTAAAGAAGATAGGTGGAGAGAGTATAGGTGGGGAGGTAGGGAGGGGATAGGTCAGTCCAGGGAAGACGGACAGGTCAAGGAGGTGGGATGAGGTTAGTAGGTAGATGGGGGTGCGGCTTGGGGTGGGAGGAAGGGATGGGTGAGAGGAAGAACCGGTTAGGGAGGCAGAGACAGGTTGGACTGGTTTTGGGATGCAGTGGGTGGGGGGGAAGAGCTGGGCTGGTTGTGTGGTGCAGTGGGGGGAGGGGACGAACTAGGCTGGTTTAGGGATGCAGTAGGGGAAGGGGAGATTTTGAAACTGGTGAAGTCCACATTGATACCATATGGCTGCAGGGTTCCCAGGCGGAATATGAGTTGCTGAATATGAGTTCATGAAGTTTGGTGTTTGTTGATCGGCATGGATATGGTGGGTCGAAGGGCCTGTTGTTATGCTGTACAGCTTGACAACTGTTCAATCCACATTTGTCCATTTGACTCCCAATTCTATCTTGGATAATTGTTTCCAGAAGAAACCCCACCATGAAATTGAAATCAGCTGCTCTGTAATTGTTGGGATTATCCTTACTATCTTTTCTGAACAAGGCAATTGTGTCTGTATCTCTTCAATCTCCAACACACAGGCAGGAAGAGATGAAGAAAAGCAATGAAAGAAGAAGGAAAACAAGAAAAGCAAGTGAGACAGAGAGAGAGAGAGATAAATAATGCGATGGAGTCCAATAGAAGGAGTGCAGGAGAGAAAGTTAATGAAAGGAGAGAGCAAGGCAGTGAGTGTGACAGAGCAGCTATGGAGAGAGTGAGAGAGGGGGAATGTGACAGAGAGGAGTATGGCAGAGCAGTTACAGAGATAGCATTGGCGAATGAGAATATGGCAGAGCAGATAGAGAAGAAGATGGGATGTGACAGGGATATCGAGACTTGGACTCCTTACCTTGTTCCGGAAACATTGGGAGATCTGGAATTTTGCACTGTCCCCAATTGTTTCTCCATCAGGAAGAACAGCAAAAATCAAGAGGCGAGCGATTGGAGACAGATCAGCACTGATGGGGAGGGAGAGCTGGAAATATCCTTCTAAACTTGTGGAGAAAGAGAGAGAGAATGAGGCAGAAGGTGCTTGAGAGGGAGGGATGATGAAGACGAGAGCGAAAGGAACTGACAGAGAGGACGCCACAAAGACAGCCAGATGGATACGCCAATGGAAGCAGGCAAAGAGACGGAGAGGTAGTGAAAGATAGACAGGCAGACAAACAGAAACAAAGTGAGGGAGAAGGTGAGTAAGACAGACCATGAGCGAAAGAGGCAGACAGAGGCAGGGGAGAGAGACAGGGAGGGGGGAGACAGAAAGAGAGAGAAGCAGTGAAACAGACAATAAGATCAGAAGACAGAGAAGGATGAGAGAAAAGACAAAGCGAGAAACAGGAATGGATAGAAAAAGAGAATGATACAGTGGAAAAATAGATAGATGGAGAGACACAGATAATGAAATATAAAATGGAAAATGAGAATAAGTGATAGAGAGAAACACAAAAAGACAGAGATATGGGGCAAAGGCAGAGACAGAAATACAGAGCAATGTACAGGGACAGAGACAGAGGAAGACAGGAACAGCAAATGGAAGAAAGACAGAGAGAGAGGATTAGTGAGAGAGACACACACAGACAGACAGAGGCAGGGAAGGAGACAGAGCCTGGGACATAGAGAGAGAGAGAAAAACAGAGTGAGGGACAGAGTTGGGAGTGAGCGAATGCTACGTTTATGTAATTATCATATTCCATATTTTATACAGAGGGGTAATGCGACCTTTAGAAGTTAAACAGCAAACTCAAAGATAGTTCCAAAGAACAAAATTGACAAAAAATAACAAACAAGCCAAGCTTTACACTGGCCAATATTAATGAGTAGCTGTAACAATAGTGTCATAATTAAAAGTGATACAGTTATTAAGTAGACAACAAAGGTTACAAGCAGATATGGATAGAGGATACTTCAGCCAGCTGGGCAGCCAATCTTACTTTGAAATTAAACATAAAGTACATCATTGAAAATTCAATTAACCCTTGGAGAACTCGATAGTTCTTCTCAAGGTCTGAAAATTCCACAATTTTGCAAAAACCTTGGATCTTCACAAGGTGTTTGTCAGAAAACGGTCATAGAATCCTTACAATGTGAAAACAGGCCCTTCAGCCCAACAAGTCCACAACAACCCTCAGAGCATCCCACCCAATCCCTATGGCCTACACCACCCTGAATACTATGGGCAATTTAGCACGGCTAATATGCCTAACCTGCACATCTTTGGACTGTGGGAGGAAACCAGAGCAAATCCAAGCAGACACCGGGAGAATGTACAAACTCCACGCTGACAGTCGCCTTACACCGGAGTCAAACCTGGGTCCCTGGTGCTGTGCGGCAGCAGTGCTAACCACTGAGCCACCGTGCCGCCTGTCATGTCCAACACATGTGAGCTGTAACTATCTAGGCAACTGGGAAGTATTCGATTACACTCCTGACTGATGCCTTGTAGATGATGGATAAGCTCTGGGGAGTCAGGAGATGACTTACTTGCTGCAGGATTCCCCTCTCTGACCCTTTTGCAACCACTGTATTTAAATAGCAAGCCCAGTTGATTTTTCTGGTCAATTGTAAGCCCTAGGATGTTGATAGTGGGGGCGTTCATTGATAACAATGCCATGGAAAATCAAAGGCCAGTGAGTAGTCTCTCTCTCTGTCTGTCTATCAGTCAGACAGCATCAAGTGAAGCATGGTTCAAACCTTCAGATCCTTTGATAGAGATGGTTTTCGAGTTCATGTTCACAATCACTCCCCTCGACATGACCTGGAGGCAGACAGAGAGGGAGAAATGGAAAGAGTTAATAAACCACACGGAGGGGTTCGGGTATCGGTTGGGGGGGCGTGGGTGTTTACAGGTTCACTGTACAGGGCTTTGGGGAATGGGGATAGCTGGTGGGAACATGCACTGAGTTTGAGAGAAGTGTTAAGGTATTCAGACAATTGACAGCTCCTCACCAGGTAGAACACAGCCAGGTTGCTGTCAGCCTCAGCAGCAATACCCCTGATAATGTAGTGGACTTTCACATGCAACTCAGAATCACACGCCAGTAACTGCTGATGTTTCTGAATGGTGAAGTAACTCTTAGACCTGGAGTAGAAAGACTTGACAACATGATGAGCTGAGACATTGTAGTGATGGGCATCCTGATGATGTTTGTCCTGATAAATAGCCTAAAGAGGGGAGCAACAGAGAATTGATGTTAGGATAGCAGAAGGAAAAGGCTGGCAATATTGTTGTCCTGAAATTCACCCCCAAACTCTCTTGGAGAATTGAAGCCACACAAGTGACAGGCAATCAGCATCTGTAACAGGAGAGAATCTGACCGTCACCTTACTACAGTTACTTGAATCACTAACACCGCATCCCTCACCTTTAACACACTCAGTCCCTGATACCCTCTATCAATCACTTACATTCACCATTCAGTCCCTGATACCCTCCATAATCTCCTCAGCCCCCTCAGTCCCTGATACCATCGATTAAACCCTTCTCATTCCCCACTTAGTCTGTGTTACCCTCTATCACTCACTCACATTCACCACTTGGTCACTGGTAGCCTACATAATCTCCTCATTCCCCCCTCAGTTCCTGAAAGCCTCCATTTACCCCCATTATTCATTTAAACATAGTAGGTGCAGAAGTGGGCAATTCAGCCCTTAGAGCCTGCTCCGCCATTCAATACGATTGTAGCTGATCATCTAACTCAGTCCCCTGCACCCTCTTTCTCCCCATATCCTTGGATTGCTTTAGGGCTAAGAACAGTATCTAACTCCTCCTTGAAAACAATCCATCAATCTTTTGGGCCCGAGATAATGGGAACTGCAGATGCTGGAGAATCTGAGATAACAAAGTGTAGAGCTGGATGAACACAGCAGGCCAAGCAGCATCTTAGGAGCACAAAAGCTTTTGGGCCTGACTGCTTTCTGTGACAGTGAATTTGACAGGCTCACCAGTCCCTGGGGGAAGACATTTCTGCTCATCTCAGTCCTAAATGGCTACATCCTACACTCTTAGAATGTGACACTCTGCTTCTGGAATCCCGAGTCATCAAGAACATCCTGCTTTTGTTTACCGTGTCTAACATTGTTAGAATTTTATAGGTATACTTGAAATTAACCCTCATCCTTTCAGTACATTGGTGTTTCCACCCTCCCTCCCTCCTCTGACCAAAAAAAGGGGGTCTGTGAGGAATACGATCAGCCAGGTAAAGGTGTGCAAGGGAGTAGACGTTAAGAGAGTAGACCAGTGATAGATCAGAAATACTGAGGCCTTTGCTCAGTAGGTTTTGGCATGAGGAGGCTGAGCAGGGGTAAAGGTAAGGGCACGTTAACTCTCTTTCTGTCTAGACAGAGTGTAGTATGGATGGTAGTACCTGCAAGAAGTACACCTGGCTGCATTTCCATACAGATTACATTAGGGAAAGGGTGCTGGATTCACTCAGGATCATCCAGGATGCAGAGAACCTCATTGATAACAACTATAGTGAAGTAATCACTCCTGAGGTGTAGGCTGCAGGGAGCTGGGTGACTACCAAAAGAGATAAGGGGGGAAGGCGGATAGTGGCCTCCCCCCTCAATCATAGGTATACTGCTTTGGATACTGTTGTGGGGATGACCTCTCAGGGGCTAACAGCAGCTGTCAGGTCAGTGGCACTGTGACCAGCTCTGAGGCTCAGAGGGAAAGGGTACAGTCAGACAGAACGATACTGATAGGAGACTTATTTGTGAGGGTGACAGGCAGGAGATTCTGAGGCTGCAGAAGAGACACCAGGATCGTGTGTTGTCTCCTGGGTGCCAGGGTCAAGGATATCTCTGAGTAGATGCAGAACATTCTGAAGGGGGAGTGTGAACAGCCAGCAGTCATTGTGCACATCAGTACAAATGACAGAGGTAGACAAAAGGATGAGGTCCTGCAAAATGAGTGTAGGGAGTTAGGTAAGAAGTTAAAAAGCAGGACCTCAAAAGGTAGTGATCTCCAGATTACACCCAGAGCCAATTGTCAGTGAGGACAGAAATAGAAAGGCAGGCCAGATGAATGCATGGCTGAGGAGCTGGGATAGGAACAGGGTTTTCAGTTCTTGGATCATTGGGATCTCTTTTAGGGTAGAGGTGGCCTGTACAAGAGGAAAGACTGCACTTGAACCAGACTGGGTCCAATGTTCTTGAGGGGAGATTTACTTGTGTTTTCCGGGAGGGTTTAAACCGGTTTGATGGAGGTGGGGTGTTGGAGGACTTTGAATAAGAGAGGGGCCATCGAGAATTCAGGGGAAAATACATTAGCCATTGAGACCAGGGCCACAGTAAAGGGAGGGGAAAAGACTTCTGGTTTAAAGTGCATTTATTTCAACCCTCAATTCCTGACTGGTAAGGCAGAAGAGTTCAGAGCATGGATTGACTCTGGGGACTTGGATATTATAGCCATATTAGAAACATGGCTGAGAGAAGGGCAGGACTGGCAGCTCAATGTTCTGGGATATAGAAGCTACAGGCATGACAGAAGTACAAGTAAGCAAGGACGGGGAGTTGCTCCTTTGATAAGGGAGGACATAACAACAGTGCTTTTGCGGAGGATGTTCTTAAGGGGTCATCAAATGAGGCCGTATGGCTAGAACTTAGAAACAAGAAGGGGATGGTCACTCTGTTGGGACTGTATTATAGATCCTCGAATAGTCAGCGGGTATTAAAAAAGCAGATGTGTAGAGAGAGTGCAAATACCTGTGAGAATAATAGACTAACATTGGTTGGAGATTTTAATTTCCCCTGTATTGACTGGGCCATTCAGGGTGTGAAAGGCTCAAATATGTCAAAGGAAGTTTCCTAAAACAATATGTAGATAGCCTTGCTCAGGAGGGTGCAGGACTGGACCGCCTCTTAGGAAACGAGGCCGGACAAGTGACTGAAGTGTCAATTGGAGAGCACTTTGGGTCCAGTGACCATAACTCTTAGTTTTAACATAGTTATGGAAAAAGGTAGGGCAGGTTCACAGGTTAAGGTGGTAAACTGGAGCAGGGCCAATTTTGCGGCCATTAGGCAAGATCCAGCAGCAGTCTATCTGGGTGGGTCTGTTTGAAGGAAATGGAACGACTGGCAAATGGGAGGATTTCAGAAGTGTGATAGAGAGAGTCCAGGGACGGTATGTCCATGTTGGGTTGAAGGGAAAAGCTGGCAGGTTTAGGGATCCCTGGCTGATGAGTTATATTGAGGCTCAGGTCAGGAAAAAGAAAGCATACATTGGGTTAAAATTATTGGGCTCAAGTGAATCCTTAAATGATTATAAAAGGTATAGAAGCACAATTAAGAGGGAAATCAGAAGAGCAAAAAGAGGGCATGAGATGGATCTGGCAGATTAGGTTCAAGATAATCCCAAGAGGTTCGATAGCTATATTAAGAGTATAAGGGTGGCTAGGGAGAGAATAGGTCCTCTTAAAGATCAGCATGGCATCTATGTGTGGAGCCACAGGAAATGGGGGAGATTATTAATGAATATTTCTCCTCAGTGCTCACTAAGGAAAGAATCATGGATGCTAAAGAAATAAGGGAAACAAGTGGTGATGTTTTGGACCGCATAAGCATTACCTGAGAGGAGGTGTTTGCAACCTTAGAATGCGTTGAGGTGCATAAATCTCCTGGGCCTGATTAAGTCCATCCTCAGATGTAGTGGGAGGCTAGGGAAGAAAATGCGGACACCCTCGCAGAGATTTTTGCTCCCCGTTTAGCCACTGGTGAAGTTCCGGAAGACTGGAAGATGGCTAATGTTGTTTCATTGTTTAAGAAATGTAGCAAAGACAAGCCAGGGAACTACAGGCCTCTGACTAGTAGAGTGTCACAGGGGTTAGTGCTGGGACCTTTGTTATTTGTTATTTACGAATCTGGATCTGAATGTGAATGTATGAGGTATATTTCATAAGTTCATGGATGATACAAAATTAGGAGGTATCGTTGATAGCGAAGAAAGTTATGAAAAATTAGAGGGATCTTGATGAGATGGGAAAGTGGACTGAGGATTAGCAATGCAGATAAGTGTGAGGTATTGCATTTTGGAAAGGTAAACCAAGGTAGAACTTATACAATAAATGGTCATGCCCTGAGGAGTGTTGTGGAATAGAAGGATCTAGGAGTACAAGTACATAGTTTGTTGAAAGTGGTGTCACGGTGGACAAGGTAATGAAGAAGGCATTTCGCATGCTGGCCTTCATCGGTCGAAGCATTGAGTATAGGAGTTGATCATTTACAGTTACAGTTGGTGCATAAGTTGTTAGTCAGGCTGCACTTGGAATATTGTGGACAGTTTTGGTCATCCTGTTATTGGAAAGACATAGTTAAACTGGAAAATGTGCAAAGATTTACGAGGATGTCGCCAGGGCTAGTAGGCCTGAGTTACAGGGAGATGTTGGACAGAATAGGACTCTATTGCTTGTAACATAGGAAGATGAGGGGCGAACTTACTGAGATGTAAAAAATCATCATAAAATCATAGATAGGATGAATGCATAGTCTCTTTCCCAGGGATGGGGATTTGAAAACTAGGGGGCACAGTTTTAAGGCAAGAGGCAAGATTTAAGAAGGAGCTGAAGCGCAACTTCTTCACACAGACAGTAGTGCCTGTATGCAATGGGCTGCCAGAGAAAGTGGTTGAGGCAGGTACAATAACAACACTTAAAAAACATCTGGATTGTTACATGGATGGCAAGGATTTGGAGGGATATGAACCAAATTCGGGCGATTGGAACTAGCTAAGTGGGCACCATGGATCAGTTTGGGCCAAAGGGCCTGTTTCCATGCTGTGTTACTCTATGGCTCTATGACTAAACTCCAGTGAATATAAGCCTCATATCCACTCAGTCCCCGCAACCTCCTTTAAAAGAACTCATCCTATATACAGTAACTTTAAACCACCTCATTCTGTATGCAGTCCCTGATACCCCTTTTAAACCATCTTATGCTATACCCTGTCCCCACTACCCCTCTTTAAACCATGTCATTCTTGATGCATTCTCTATACAGCCCTCAAGCCACTCCATTTCACATCCAACCCCATTTCTCACTTCTTCTGTGTCAGGTTTGTCTCCAGCCAGTGGAGACTTTACCCCCAGTTCCCAATATATCGTAAAACCATTCCAAGGGGTAGCCAAGTGGTATTATTGCTGTAATATTAATCCAGAAACGCAGGCAATATTCTGGACCACCATGACAAATGGTGGAATTTGAATTCAATAAAAATAAACCTAAATGCAACTCGAAACTCAGTTTTATCAATCACTACAAAGTTTCAGAAAGATGAAACTGGATGGACAGCCTGGCATTGACCTAGGCATCGGGAAAAAGAGTAGCAGACACAGCCTTGTCAACCCTGCAAAGTCCTGCTTGTTATCATGTAGGGGCTAGTGCTAAAATTGGGACAGCTGTCTCACAGACTAGTCTAGCAACTGTCTAAAATAGTCATACTCATGGAATCATACCATGTCCCAGACACCACTACCACTATCTGGTAGGACAGACACAGCAGAACTGGAACCACAGTGGTATGCAGTCAGGAGGGAGTTGTCCTGCGAGTACTCAACTGGACCCTATGAAGTTAATAAAATGTGAGGCTGGATGAACACAGCAGGCCAAGCAGCATCTCAGGAGCACAAAAGCTGACGTTTCGGGCCTAGACCCTTCATCAGAGAGGGGAATGGGGGGAGGGAACTGGAATAAATAGGGAGAGAGGGGGAGGCGGACCGAAGATGGAGAGTAAAGAAGATAGGTGGAGAGAGTGTAGGTGGGGAGGTAGGGAGGGGATAGGTCAGTCCAGGGAAGACGGACAGGACAAGGAGGTGGGATGAGGTTAGTAGGTGGCTGGGGGTGCGGCTTGGGGTGGGAGGAAGGGATGGGTGAGAGGAAGAACCGGTTAGGGAGGCAGAGACAGGTTGGACTGGTTTTGGGATGCAGTGGGTGGGGGGGAAGAGCTGGGCTGGTTGTGTGGTGCAGTGGGGGGAGGGGACGAACTGGGCTGGTTTAGGGATGCAGTAGGAGAAGGGGAGATTTTGAAACTGGTGAAGTCCACATTGATACCATATGGCTGCAGGGTTCCCAAGCGGAATATGAGTTGCTGTTCCTGCAACCTTCGGGTGGCATCATTGTGGGACTGCAGGAGGCCCATGATGGACATGTCATCTAGAGAATGGGAGGGGGAGTGGAAATGGTTTGCGACTGGGAGGTGCAGTTGTTTGTTGCGGACTGAGCGGAGGTGTTCTGCAAAGCGGTCCCCAAGCCTCCGCTTGGTTTCCCCAATGTAGAGGAAGCCGCACCGGGTACAGTGGATGCAGTATACCACATTGGGTTCTCCTACTGCATCCCTAAACCAGCCCAGTTCGTCCCCTCCCCCCACTGCACCACACAACCAGCCCAGCTCTTCCCCCCCACCCACTGCATCCCAAAACCAGTCCAACCTGTCTCTGCCTCCCTAACCGGTTCTTCCTCTCACCCATCCCTTCCTCCCACCCCAAGCCGCACCCCCAGCCACCTACTAACCTCATCCCACCTCCTTGACCTGTCCGTCTTTCCTGGACTGACCTATCCCCTCCCTACCTCCCCACCTACACTCTCTCCACCTATCTTCTTTACTCTCCATCTTCGGTCCGCCTCCCCCTCTCTCCCTATTTATTCCAGTTCCCTCCCCCCATCCCCCTCTCTGATGAAGGGTCTAGGCCCGAAACGTCAGCTTTTGTGCTCCTGAGATGCTGCTTGGCCTGCTGTGTTCATCCAGCCTCACATTTTAATATCTTGGAATTCTCCAGCATCTGCAGTTCCCATTATCTCTGGACCCTATGAAGTCCCATGTCTTGAGGTTAAACATGGCCAAGGGAACCTCCTGCTGATTACTAGCCTCCTGCTGCTGATGAATCCTGCTCCATGTTGAACAACACTTTGACGAAGTACTGAGGATTGCGAGGACTCTGTAGAAAGTACCCTGATGGAGGATTTCAATCTTCACCACCTAGAGTACAGCTGATTGTGCTGGTTGGGTCCTAAAGGACATAACTGCTAGACTGCATCTGAAGCAGCTAATGAGGGAACTGACAAGTGGGATAAACATAACTGACCCCATCCTTATCAATATGCTGGCTGTAGATGCATCTTCCCATGACAGTATCAGTAACAGTCCTTGTGGAGATGAAGTCCTGCCTTCGCAATGTGATTACTCTCCATTATGTTGTGTGGCACTATCACTGGGACAGATAAAATGATACAGACTTCAAACAGACGAATAACTCAAGACTGGGCATCCAATGAGGTGACGTAGGCTATTAATAACAACAGAATTGTACTCCAGCATTACCTGTAACCTCATGAGCCAGCATATTCCCCACTCAATCATTATCATTGAGCTAGGGGATCAGGCAGAGTTCAATGGAGAGTGCAGGGTGACGTGCCAGGAGCAGCACCAGGCAGGACTACTTGCTTGCCAAACAGCATAAGCAGCAAGTGATAGTCAAGCTAAGTGATTCCACAAGCAACGGATCAGATTTAAGCTCTACAGACCTGTTACATTCAGTCATGAATTAGAACATAGAACATAGAACATAGAACAGTACAGCACAGAACAGGCCCTTCAGCCCACAATGTTGTGCCGACCATTGATCCTCATGTATGCACCCTCAAATTTCTGTGACCATATACATGTCCAGCAGTCTCTTAAATGACCCCAATGACCTTGCTTCCACAACTGCTGCTGGCAACGCATTCCATGCTCTCACAACTCTCTGCGTAAAGAACCTGCCTCTGACATCCCCTCTATACTTTCCACCAACCAGCTTAAAACTATGACCCCTCGTGCTAGCCATTTCTGCCCTGGGAAATAGTCTCTGGCTATCAACTCTATCTATGCCTCTCATTATCTTGTATACCTCAATTAGGTCCCCTCTCCTCCTCCTTTTCTCCAATGAAAAGAGTCCGAGCTCAGTCAACCTCTCTTCATAAGATAAGCCCTCCAGTCCAGGCAGCATCCTGGTAAACCTCCTCTGAACCCTCTCCAAAGCATCCACATCTTTCCTATAATAGGGCGCCCAGAACTGGACGCAGTATTCCAAGTGCGGTCTAACCAAAGTTTTATAGAGCTGCAACAAGATGTCACGACTCTTAAACTCAATCCCCCTGTTAATGAAAGCCAAAACACCATATGCTTTCTTAACAACCCTGTCCACTTGGGTGGCCATTTTAAGGGATCTATGTATCTGCACACCAAGATCCCTCTGTTCCTCCACGCTGCCAAGAATCCTATCCTTAATCTTGTACTCAGCTTTCAAATTCGACCTTCCAAAATGCATCACCTCGCATTAATCCAGGTTGAACTCCATTGTAGTGGACAATTAAACAACTCACTGGAAGAGGAGGCTCCACAAATTATTCCCAGCCTCAATGAAGGAAGAGCCCGGCATATCAGTGTGAAAGGTAAGTCTGAAGCTTTCATGTCAATGTTCAGCCAGAAGTGCCAAGTGAACAATTCATCTCAGCCTCCTCCAGTGTATGCACTCATCATAGATATCAGTCTTCAGCAAATTTGATTCACTCAAGATGACATCAAGAAACAGATGGGGGCACTGAATTGTGCAAACGTTATGGGGCCTGACAGCATTCCAGCAATAGCACTGAAGATTTGTGCTCGAGAACTTGCTGCTCCCATAACCAAGTTCTTCCATTAGTGTTAAAACATTGGCAATGTGAAAAATTGTCCAGGTATGTTTTTATATAAACAACAGGACAAATCCAACCCAGCCAATTACCGTCCCATGAGTCTCCTCGCAATCATTAATAAAGTGATGGAAGGTGTCATGAACAGTACTATCAAGCAGCACCTGCTCAGAAATAACCTACTCAGTTACGCCCAGTTTGGGTTCCACCAGGGTCACTCAGCTCCTGACCTCATTCTAACCTTGGTTTAAACATGAACAAATGAATTGAATTTCAGAGGCAAGATGACAGTGGCAGCCCTTGAAATCAGGTCTGCATTCGACTAAGTCTTGCACCAAGGAAACCTAGCAAAAACTGGAGTCAATGGATATCGGAAGGGTGAAATCTCCACTGGTTGGAGCCATACCTGACACAGAGGAAGATGGTTGTGGATGCTGGAGGTTAGACAGCTTAGGTCCAGGACATCCCTGAAGGAGTTGCTCAGGGTAGTGTCCCAGGTCCAACCACCTTCAACTGCTTCATCAATAAACTTTGCCCTGTTGAAAGGTCAGAAATGGGGATGTTCACCAATGACTGCACAATGTTCAGCACCATTTGCGAATCCACAGATACTGAAGTGTCCAGGTTCAAACGCAACAAGATCTGGACAATATAATAAAATGTGAGGCTGGATGAACACAGACCCTTTTCATCAGAGTCTAGGCCCGAAACGTCAGCTTTTGTGCTCCTGAGATGCTGCTTGGCCTGCTGTGTTCATCCAGCCTCACATCTTATTATCTTGGATTCTCAAGATCTGGACAATATCCAGGTTTGGAATGACAAGTGGCAAGTAATATTTGCAGCACAAATGTCAGGCGATGACCATCACCAATAAGAGCATAGAACATACAACATAGACCATAGAACAGTACAGCACTGAACAGGGCCTTTGGCCCTCGATGCTGCGCCAACCTGTGAAATAATATAAGCCCCCTACACCACCCCATCATCATCCATACGCTTATCTAAGGACTGTTTAAATGCCCCTAATGTGGCTGAGTTAACTACATTGGCAGGCAGGGCGTTGCACGCCCTTTCCACTCTCTGAGTAAAGAACCTGCCACTGACATCTGTCTTAAATCTATCACCCCTCAATTTGTAGCTATGACCCCTTATACAAGCCGAAGTCATCACCCTAGGAGATGAGAACAGGTCCAAGTCCCTCATCCTTTCCTCATAAGACCTTTGCTCCAGACCAGGCAACATCCTGGTATATCTCCTCTGTAACTTTTCCAATGCTTCCACATCATTCCTGTAATGGGGCGACCAGAACTGCACGCAATATTCCGAGTGAGGTCGCACTAGTGTTTTGTACAGTTGCAGCATGACATCTCTCTCTCTCGCGCGCTCTCTCTCTCTCGCACTCTCTCTCTCGCACTCTCTCTCTCTCTCGCACTCTCTCTCTCTCGCACTCTCTCTCTCTCGCATTCTCTCTCTCTCGCACACTCTCTCTCTCGCACACTCTCTCTCTCGCACACTCTCACTCTCGCAAACTCTCTCTCGCACTCTCTCTCGCACTTTGTGTCTCGCACTCTCTCTCTCTCTCTGTCGCACTCTCTCTGTCTCTCTCACACTCTCTCTCTCTGCAACTCAGTTGCTGGAAAAGCTCGGCAGATCTGGCAGGATCTGTGAAGAAAAGTCAGAGTTAACGTTTCGGGTCTGGTAACCCTCCCTCGGGATTCTCTTTTTCCCTGTTTTAAAATTGGTTGGCGTTAATGTTTTGCTGCTAGTTTGTTGACAATAGAACGGACTGTTTTTAAAGAGAAAACCACAGCTATGACAAACTGTGGTCCTATTGTACACTGCAGATAAGGCTCCTGCTGGGTAAGCCCAGTTGATGTTCTCTGTTATGATGCCCTGTGGTGGCCATTACCTTGCATTGGGCAGCTACTACCCTCTCTCATAGCTGACATTTAAGAAAGGATTGTAACTATTCTGCAAAGAATGTGCCCAAAGATTTCTGTAGAGTGTGCAGTTTGGTACTGAGCATCTAGACTTATGCTTGAAGCTTTGATGAGCCTTCAACACCGTTAGTTAATACATAGACATCAATAATTTGCAATAACTCAGTTGAAAGTATAAAATTCTTCTGTTGTCAACATTTTGGCCTCTGTACAATTTGAGATTAAGATATTTACCTCAATATAAATTCAGTGGAATTTTTTTTTCCTAATTTTGTTTTAAAACTGATAATTCTAGGGCTTCTTCAGAGTGTTGATTCCATTACAAGAGCAGTTGACATATGCAGAGGAAATTCTGTCGTATAGTTCCTGTTGAACACTATTGATTAAATTCAGCTCATGTTTTAGTTTATGTGGTGTCAATAGACACACCTTATGTTTTCAGCCACTTCCTCCTCTTTGTGTCCCTTGGCATTTTCTTCGTTTATAGCATATGTAAATAAAGGACACCACACTTAAAAGTTTCCTCCTAAGAAAGGCTCCTTTCAGTTCCTTTTGTCTGCATAAGTGGTGCATGATTAATATGCAGAAGTTAGTATAATACTTGTGCCATTAGAATAGACATGTTGAGTAAACCATACCACAAGAGTTGTGAGAGCATGGAATGCGTTGCCAGCAGCAGTTGTGGAAGCAAGGTCATTGGGGTCATTGAAGAGACTGCTGGACATGCATATGGTCACAGAAATTTGAGAGTGCATACATGAGGATCAATGGTTGGCACAACATTGTGGGCTGAAGGGCCTGTTCTGTGCTGTACTGTTCTATGTTCTATGTACTATGGCTCTGGAACTCAATCCCACTACCAATAAAACCTAACACACCTAATTCCGTCTGAACAGCACTATCAACCTGGTTGGCAACTTGCAGGGATCTAGGTACATGGACACCAAGATCCCTCTGCACATCCACATTACCAAAAATCTTTCCATTCACCCAGTATTCTGCCTTCCTATTATTCTTTCCGAAGTGAATCACTTCACATTTATCCATATTGGACTCCATTTGCCACCTTTCAGCCCAATTCTGCAGTTTATCCAAGTCTCCCTGCAACCTGCAACATTCTTCCACACTGTCCACCACTCCACCAACTTTAGTGTCATCTGCCAACTTATTGACCCATCCACCTATGCCTGCATCCAAGTCATTTATGAAAATGACGAACAGCAGTGGTCCCAAAACAGATCCTTGAGGCACACCACTAGTAACGGGACTCCAGGCTGAATATTTTCCATCAACCACCACTTGTTGCCTTTTTACAGAAAGCCAGTGTTTAATCCAAACTGCTGAATCTCCCTCAATCCCATGCCTCCGCATTTTCTCCAATAGCCTACCATGTGGAACCTTATCAAAGGCTTTACTGAAGTCATGTACACCACGTCAATTTCCCTACCTCATTCACATGCTTGGTTACCTTCTCAAAAAACTCAATGAGACACAACCTGCCCTTGATGAATCCATGTTGACTATCTCCATTCAAATTGTTGCTGGCTAGATGATTATAAATCCTATCTCTTATAATAGTTTCCAAAACTTTTCCTACAACAGACGTAAAGCTCACTGGTCGAAAATTACCTGGGTCATCTCTACTGCCCTTCTTGAACAAGGGCACAAGATTTGCAATCCTCCAGTCCTCTGGTACTAAACCTGTAGACAATGATGACTCAAAGATCAAGGCCAAAGGCTCCACCATCTCCTCCCTAGCCTCCCAGAGAATCCTCGGAAAAATTCCATCTGGCCCAGGTGATTTACCTACCTTCACACCTTCTAGAATTGATAACACCTCCTCCTTACTAACCTCAAATCTTTCAATTCTAATAGCCCATAACTCAGTCTTCTCCTCTACAATATTCTCCTTTTCCTGAGTGAAAACAGATGAGAAATATTTGTTTAGCACCTCTCCGATCTCCACAGGGTCCACACACAACTTCCCATTTCTGTCTTTGACTGGCCCTATTCCTACCCTCGTCATCCTCTTATTCCTCACATACCTATAGAAAGCTTAGGGTTCTCCTTTATTCTACCGGCTAATGTCTGCTCATGACCCCTCCTTGCTCTTCTTAACTGTCTCTTTAAATCCTTCCTAGCTAATCTGTAACTCTCCATTGTATCATCTGAACCATCTCGTGTCAACGTCACATAAGCCTCCCTCTTCCACTTAACGAGATACAATTTCTTTAGTAAACCACAGTTCCCTTACCTTATCACTTCCTCCCTGCCTGACAGGGACATACCTATCAAGGACTCGCAATATCTGTTCCTTAAACCAGCTCCACATTTCGACTGTCCCCATCCCCTGCATTTTGCGACCCCATTCTATGCCTCGTAAGTCTTGCCTAATCACATTATAATTGCCGTTCCCCCATCTATAACTCTTACCCTGTGGCATGTTACTATCCCTTTCCATCACTAAACTAAACATAACCAAATTGTGGTCTCTCTCTAAGAGGCAGTCTAACCACTGCTCCTTGATATTTAATAGTGTTACTGTCACTGAATCCCCACCATCAGCATCCTTGTGCATTATCATTGACCAGAAACTCAACTGGTCTTGCAACATTCAGAACAATTCAGATGCTCGGAATACTGTGTTAAGATGGAATGCTCCCGTCCTGCCTGGATGGATGGCTCTCATACCCTCCATTAAACCTCTCATTCTCCAATTAATGCCTGATACCCTCTATAAACCCCTCATTTCCCAATCAATGCCTGATACACTGCATAAATCCCCTTATTCCCAATCCAGCCGTTGAAACCTCTGACTAATCCCCACATTCCCCAACCAGGCCTGATACCCTCATTAACCACTCCATTCGCCTCTCAGCCCAACACCCTCTATAAACACCCTCAATTCCGATAGTCCCTCAAGCCTTCTATAAACCCATTACTCTACACGGAGTGTGTGATCTCTTTTATATGTCCATTCAATCCCCATATGATCCCTTATACCCTACGCCAACACATTCTTTACCCACACAGTCCCTGATATCCATTATAAATGAGTTTTTTGCTTCTGTCTTTACGAAAGAAACGACCTGTGTAGTGAATGAAACCTTTGAAGAGCAGGTGTGCATGCTGGAATGGATAGAGATAGAGGAAGCTGATGTACTGAAAATTTTGTCAAACATTAAGATTGACAAGTCGCCAGGCCCGGATCAGATTTGTCCTCGGCTGCTTTGGGAAGCGAGAAATGCAATTGCTTCGCCACTTGCGAAGATCTTTGCATCCTCGCTCTCCACTGGAGTCGTACCTGAGGACTGGAGAGAGGCAAATGTAATTCCTCTCTTCAAGAAAGGAAATAGGGAAATCCCCGGCAATTATAGACCGGTAAGTCTCACGTCTGTCGTCTGCAAGGTGTTAGAAAGGATTCTGAGGGATAAGATTTATGACCATCTGGAAGAGCATGGCTTGATCAAATACAGTCAACACGGCTTTGTGAGGGGTAGGTCATGCCTTACAAACCTTATCGAGTTTTTTGAGGATGTGACTAGTAAGGTTGATGAGGGTCAAGCTGTGGATGTGGTGTATATGGACTTCAGTAAGGCATTTGATAAGGTTCCCCATGGAAGGCTCATTCAGAAGGTCAGGAGGAATGGGATACAGGGGAACTTAGCTGCTTGGATACAGAATTGGCTGGCCAACAGAAGACAGCGAGTGGTAGTAGAAGGAAAATATTCTGCCTGGAAGTCAGTGGTGAGTGGGGTTCCACAGGGCTCTGTCCTTGGGCCTCTACTGTTTGTAATTTTTATTAATGACTTGGACGAGGGAATTGAAGGATGGGTCAGCAAGTTTGCAGACGACACAAAGGTCGGAGGTGTCGTTGACAGTGTAGAGGGCTGTTGTAGGCTGCAGCGGGACATTGACAGGATGCAGAGATGGGCTGAGAGGTGGCAGATGGAGTTCAACCTGGATAAATGCGAGGTGATGCATTTTGGAAGGTCGAATTTGAAAGCTGAGTACAGGATTAAGGATAGGATTCTTGGCAGCGTGGAGGAACAGAGGGATCTTGGTGTGCAGATACATAGATCCCTTAAAATGGCCACCCAAGTGGACAGGGTTGTTAAGAAAGCATATGGTGTTTTGGCTTTCATTAACAGGGGGATTGAGTTTAAGAGTCGTGACATCTTGTTGCAGCTCTATAAAACTTTGGTTAGACCGCACTTGGAATACTGCGTTCAGTTCTGGGCGCCCTATTATAGGAAAGATGTGGATGCTTTGGAGAGGGTTCAGAGGAGGTTTACCAGGATGCTGCCTGGACTGGAGGGCTTATCTTATGAAGAGAGGTTGACTGAGCTCGGTCTCTTTTCATTGGAGAAAAGGAGGAGGAGAGGGGACCTAATTGAGGTATACAAGATAATGAGAGGCATAGATAGAGTCGATAGCCAGAGACTATTTCCCAGGGCAGAAATGGCTAGCACGAGGGGTCATAGTTTTAAGCTGGTTGGTGGAAAGTATAGAGGGGATGTCAGAGGCAGGTTCTTTACGCAGAGAGTTGTGAGAGCATGGAATGCGTTGCCAGCAGCAGTTGTGGAAGCAAGGTCATTGGGGTCATTTAAGAGACTGCTGGACATGCATATGGTCACAGAAATTTGAGGGTGCATCCATGAGGATCAATGGTCGGCACAACATTGTGGGCTGAAGGGCCTGTTCTGTGCTGTACTGTTCTATGTTCTATGTTCTATAAAGCCATCCATTTCCCACATAGTCCCTGATACCCTCCAGAAATGCATTCACTAAACACAGGATGCCTGATAAGCTTTATAAAAAAATTCAATATCCACACAGTACCCGACATCCTCCACAAAACCATTCATTACCTGCACAGTGCCTAATATCCTCTATACAATCATTCATTACCCATATGGTGCCTGAACCAGTCCACAAATCCAGTAATTCCTCACTCTGTCCCTGACGCCCCTGTTTCCTCTCCACATGTTTTATCACTTACCGTTATGGAAAGCAACTCATTGGATTGTAAGGGGGTTTCCAGAACCACTGAGCTCATCCCCTTCTCATCTGTGACCGCCAATATTGCACCAGGCTTCCAGGAATTTAACACTTTGATTGTAACATTGGTGACAGGTTGTCCTGTAGTATACTGGATTTTTATCTGAATAGAGACAGCCGATAAGTCAGTATAATGTCACAGAACAAGGAAAGCTGAAACATCCATAAACAGTTCACAATTGTGTGCAGGAGAGTATAATACTATTTACATTACACAGTGCATGTAAGCGAGTGTAACCCTGTATATATTACACAGTGTGTGTCAGAGAGAGTAACCCTGGATATATTGCATAGTGTGTTTATGAGAGTTTAGCCCTGTATATATTACACGGTGTGCATGTATGTTGGGAAACTTAACCCAATATGTATTACAGCATGCATGTCTTCGGAAACTTAACCCAGTATATATTACACGGTGCATGTGTCGGAGAGTTTAACTCTGTATACGCTACAGAGGGCAGCACAGTGGCTCAGTAGTTAGCACTGCAGCCTCACAGCACCAGGAACCCGGGTTCAATTCCAGCCTCGGGCGACTGCCTGTGTGGAGTTTGCACATTCTTCCTGCATCTGTGTGGGTTTCCTCCAGGTGCTCCGGTTTCCTCCCACAGTCTTAAGATGTGCAGGCTAGGTGGATTGGCCATGCTAAATTGCCCATAGTGTTCAGGGGTGTGTGGATTGTAGGGGGATGTGTCTGGGTGGGATGCTTCAAGGGGCGGTGTGGACTTGTTGGGCCGAAGGGCCTGTTTCCACACTGTAGGTAATCTAATCTAATCGAATCTACACAGTCTGTGTGGAAGAGTTCATCCGTCTGGCCTTACTTGTGCAGTGTATGGAATTCCAGGTTTGTAATAATCTTCCACATCCTCAAATGTGATCTTCATAATTTCACTTTCAACTTGACATGTTGCACTTGACTGTATTAGAATACCGTGAATTAGATTCAGTGGTTTTAGATGGAAGCTATAGACATTTGGAGATTGATCAAGAAAATAATGGAGAGAGATTGAGAATGAAGCAGTGCAAGAGAGACTGTGCCAAGCTACAGCATTCATGTCAGACGGAGTGAGAGACTTTTAGGTTATTCAGAGAGTAAAACAAATTCCAAAAAAGGGAGGGACAGTGACAGAGATGTTGTGCCAGAGAGTGTCATCAAGAATGAGATGGAGAAACAGAGAAGGAAAGGCAGGATGGTGGGGTATGGGAGACTGCAGACAGTGAGAGACAGAGCAAAACAGACATGGGGAGAGATATGAGGAGAGAGAGTAAGAAACAAAGAAGCAGCGATTGGAAAACTGAAACGCAGAAATAAATATGCAAAGACAAGTGCAGAGAGTAAGATCATGGGCAGAGTCTTTGATTGTTTGAGACTAAGTTTGAAGCTGGTCCTAAAAACAGTAGGGACTACCACTCGTAGAACATAGAGCACAGAACACTGCAGTGCAGTACAGGCCCTTCGGCCCTCGATGTTGCGTCAACTTGTGGAACCAAACTGAAGCCCATCTAGCCTAAACTATTCCATTATTATCCATAAGTTTATCCAATGACCATTTAAATGCCCTCAAACTTGGCAAGTCTACTACTGTTGCAGGCAGGGCATTCCATGCTCTCACTACTCTCTGAGTAAAGAACCTACCTCTGACATCTGTCCTATATCTATCACCCCTCAATTTAAAGCTATGCCCCCTCGTGCTAGCCATCTCCATCCGAGGAAAAAGACTCTCACTGTCCACCCTAATTAATCCTCTGATCATCTTGTATGTCTCTTTTAGGTCGTCTCTTAACCTTCTTCTCTCTAACGAAAACAGCCTCAAGTCCCTCAGCCTTTCCTCGTAAGACTTTCCCTCCATACCAGGCAACATCCTAGTAAATCTCCTCTGCACCCTTTCCAAAGCTTCCACATCCTTCTTATAATGCAGTGACCAAAACTGTACGTAATACTCCAAGTGCAGCCGCACCAGAGTTTTGTAGCTTCACCATAACCTCTTGGTTACGGAACTCGATCCCTCTATTAATAAAAGCAAAAACACTGTATGCCTTCTTAACAGCCCTGTCAACCTGGCTGGCAACTTTCAATGATCTGTGTACATGGACACCGAGATCTCTCTGCTCATCTCCAATACTAAGAATCTTACCATTAGCCCTGTACTTTGCCTTCTGGTTACTCCTACCAAAGTGCATCACCTCACACTTGTCTGCATTAAACTCCATTTGCCACCTCTTAGCCCAGCTCTGCAGCTTATCTATGTCTCTCTGCAACCTACAGCATCCTTCGTCACTATCCACAACTCCAACGACCTTAGAGTCGTCTGCAAATGTACTAAGTCATCTTTCTACGCCCTCATCCAGGCCATTTATTAAAATGACAAACACAATCCACAAATAGCACCTTCTATATCCACAATCACTTCCGTCTAGAAGGACAAGGGCAGCAGACATATGGGAATACCATCATCTTCAAGTTCCCCTCCAAGCCACTTACCATCCTGATTTGGAAATATATCACCATTCTTTCACTGTTGCTGGGTCAAAATCCTGGAATTCTCGCCCTAATGGCATTGCTGGTCAACCCACAGCAGTTACACTGCAATGCTTTAAGAAGGCAGTTCACCACCACCTTCTGAAGGGTAATGAGGGATGGGCAGTATATGCTGGCCAGCCAGCAGCACCCACATCCCACAAATGAATTTAAAACAAAAGATGGAGAGAGACAGTGAGGGAGGGGTGTATGCAAAGTGAAGGGGTGAGACACAGAGGAGAGAGAGTATGAGGGAGAAATAATATGAGGGTAGAATAGAATGAGGGAGAGAGGCAGAGGGAAGAGAGACAGGATGATAGGGGGAGACAGAGTGAAGGACAGAGGGAGTGGAAGGATGACAGGATGATGAACAGTCAGTGAGAGAGAGGCAGAGTGATTAGGAGAGACAGCGGTGGAGGGAGAGAGGGGGATGGACACAGTGAGGGTGGGACAGAGTTGGAGTGAGAGCAGGACAGAGGCAAAGTGGGAGAGACAGTGGGACAGAGAGAGAGTGGTGAAGATTGAATGCCACAGGAGTTTGAGAGATACTTAATGAGGGGAGAGACAGGTATACAGTAGGAGATACTGATTGGGAGAGGCACCAGGACAGAGTTTGAGAGCAGAATAAGAAACTGGCAAGCTGACGACACTGGGCAGAATGTGAAAGAGAGAGAGAGAGAGGTGAGCACATAGTTGCATCTGTCCCGAGACTGACCTGTCCCCTCTTCTGTCAGGACAAACTGTGCATCAATGCGTCTGTGGTTTGGACTTTCTCTGAAGTGGAACACATCAGTGGAGAGATCTGTAGACAGGCAACCATTCAAATCCATCTGAAAAAAGTCAATTCATGGCTGGTAATCAGAGGACAACAAAAAGGGGGAAACAGACCTCATTCCAGGCAAACACAGAAACGCTACAAAATTCTGCGGCAGTCCCTCAGCACTGACCCTCCAACAGTGCGAACTCCCTCAGCACTGACCCTCCAACAGTGCGAACTCCCTCAGCACTGACCCTCCAACAGTGCGAACTCCCTCAGCACTGACCCTCCAACAGTGTAGCACCCCCTCAGCACTGACCCTCCGACAATGCGGCCCTTCCTCATCACTGACCCTCTGAAAGTACAGCCGTGAATGATCTTAGCTTCTTCACGGGGAAATGACTTCAATCAAAGTAGGACCTACCTCACCAAAAATGTGCTGGCAATGAATAGGGTCAGAGGCATCATCCATACGATCCAAACAAACGGTGCCATTCACCTGTCCCTTCACAGGCTTCCCATATGTGTACCTGCAAAATACAGAGTCCAAAGTTACACATAGAGTAAATCTCCGACCACCCCATTTCCATCAAACACTTCCAGGTCAGCTGCAGCAAAGAGTGAGATAAGAATAAATCTCTCTGTACCCTTTGAAACTGAAAGTAACTGTCTCACAATACTGTACCCCATCAAATACTCCCAGGACAGGTACAGCATAGAAATTGATACACAGTAAAACGCTCTCTAAACTATCCCCATCAAACATCCCAGGACTGGTACAGAACAGGAATAGATACACAGTTGACCTTCCTCTACATTGTCCCCAACAAACATTCCCAGGACAGGGTCAAGACAGGTTTAGGTGCAGAGTATGGACAGTGGGACATTTTCCCTTCCGCACACTTCAATGTGGATCGTTGGGTCAATAGCTGTGATTTTTTCTGGCATTTTCACCTTCAACTCAGCCTTGGGTAAAACTGAATGAATGAAAGGTTAGAAATTCAGTCTTGTTCAGCCACCACAGTTGAAACTTTAACCAAGTTATAGTCATCCCCATTCCTGACAGAGACTTCTGAGATCAGCTCCCAGTCCAACTACAGTAGACTTTTAACATTTAATCCATTGGGTCAACCCCTCATCACCCAAACTCCTTTCCCTCCTTTATCTTCTTGTAATCTTCCAGGGCTGACAAAAATCCTTGTCTCTTCACCCCTAACACCTCCCTATCTTGGTCACCTCCTCCAGCCCTTATACCCCTCTCTATCACTGTAACTTCCTCCAGACCCTACAACCCTTCCTACCTCTGTAGCTTCTTATAGACCCTACACCCCTCCCTATATCTGTTCTCTCCTCCAGTCCCTGCACCCTTCCCTATTTCTTTAACCTCCTTTTGCCTCTATACTCTTCCTTGTCTCTGTAAACTCCTCCAGCTGCTATAACTCCTTATCTCTGTTTTCTTTGTCGATCTCTGGGCTTCCTAAGCCCCCTGTTTCTTCTCTTTCTTCCTATTGCTCTTTACCATGTACAAAAAAGAGTTAGTGTAACCAGGAAGGCCAATGAAATGTTGACTTTATTTCAGAGTGAATGGGGTATAAAATTTGAAGGTTATTCAGTAGCTACAAAAGACACTTCTCAGACCATAGCTGGAATACTGAGAATGTTAGATAATAAAATGTGAGGCTGGATGAACACAGCAGGCCCAGCAGCATCTCAGGAGCACAAAGGCTGACGTTTCGGGCCTAGACCCTTCATCAGAGAGGAGGATGGGGTGAGGGTTCTGGAATAAATAGGGAGAGAGAACCGAAGATGGAGAGAAAAGAAGATAGGTGGAGAGGAGAGTGTAGGTGGGGAGGTAGGGAGGGGATAGGTCAGTCCAGGGAAGATGGACAGGTCAAGGAGGTGGGATGAGGTTAATAGGTAGGAGATGGAGGTGCGGCTTGGGGTGGGAGGAAGGGATGGGTGAGAGGAAGAACCGGTTAGGGAGGCAGAGACAGGTTGGACTGGTTTTGGGATGCAGTGGGTGGAGGGGAAGAGCTGGGCTGGTTGTGTGGTGCAGTGGGGGGAGGGGACGAACTGGGCTGGTTTTGGGATGCGGTGGGGGAAAGGGGAGATTTTGAAGCTGGTGAAGTTGAATGTTTTCCTTGAGGAAAGATATACCAGAATTGGAGGCAGTCCAGGGAAGGTTTACCTGGGTAATCCCAGATTTTGGAGGGGGGTGCTGGGGGGGGGCGGGTGCTTATGAAGAGAGGTTGAAAATATTGAGCCTCTACTCATTGGAATATAGAAGAATGAAAGGCAGCTTTATTAACACATACAAGATTTTTAGGGGATAACTAAACCAAGATGAGATGCCGAAAATCGGGAGCAAAATTGGAAATTGCTAGCGGAACTCAGCAGGTCTGGCAGCATCTGTAGGGAGAACCCAGATCTGTTAAGATTCTTTGGGGGCTTAACAAGGTAGATGCAAAGAAGTCATTATTCCTTGTGGGACAGTCTAGGACCAAAGGGCATCTTCTCAGAATAAGGGATCACCCTTTTAAGGCAGGAATGAGATTGTTTTTCTCTGAGAGTGGTGAACCTGTGGAATTTTTTAACGCAGAGAGCTGGAGAGGCTGGGTCATGATGTATATTCAAGGCTGAGTGAGAAAGATTTTTAAACTGGTTAGGGAATCATTGGAAAAGGGCAACAATGTGGAATTGAGAATGATCAGATCCGCTGGGAGCTCATTGAATGGCCGAACAGCCATGACAGGCTGAATAGCCTAATCCTGCTCCTAAATCTTATGGTGTTTAGGCTGGCCTTAAATGTGACATCTTTGACTCTGTTTTTGCCCTTTAGTCAGTTGGCGTATGTCAACTCTGACCTAATTTCTGACCCTTAGCAGCAGACTGCTGATGAATAGAAAGGGGAGTGGAGGCTATGCTGTTCAAGAGCGACGTTCTGTCTGGGTCACATATCGTACCGTACTCTTCCACACTGAAATGATGGAGGAATTTCCTCCCCTGGCTCTGTATTCCTTCGATCTCGTATGTCCCCAGGAGCGGTTCACTCATCAGGTCAAAGGCCAGATCCACAATCCCCTGCCTGGGCTCTACATCTCTCCACTGTCCAATTCGGTTTCTCTTTGGGTCCTATCAGAGCCATGGAAAGAGACGAGAGCAAAAATTGCTTAATGTTGAAGACTCAAATCACTTCCCAGGAACAAAGAGTTGTCTACTGGCTATCACATCTCTTCACCCACACAACTCAATAAACGTAAATGAATTTGACAAATTGAATTCAAAGAACAGAATATATTAGCCCAATCTCCTGGGCTTTGTAAAATGGAACGACTGAGTTTTTCTGTATATTTTATTGTTAACGTCATTTTTGTCCACGATATTTTTCTCCCTTTGTTTAATCTTTCTTCATTTCTGGAATCTGTTTTAGTTGGGAAAAACTCAATGCCTTCTTAAATATCTACCACTGTTTATGATAAGGTCCAACCTTTTAGCCTTCCAGCCGAGCCCACTAGAGCCAAAATCTATCCCCATACTTATGTAATTAAGCTTGTTTAACTCCAAAATGTTCTTATGGGACTTGTTTAACTCCAAAATGTTCTTATGGGACTCTAATTTCTCACCTTCAAACAGAATTCTAACATTTTTTGATTGCTCTTCTCGAGAGGATCATTTACTGTGAAAAACTTAAATAATTCCATTTACACAATCCCAAATCCAGAATAGCCAACTAGGTAGCCTGATAGGTTGTCTGACGTATTGATTCAAGAAATAATCTCTAATACCTTCATGATTTCTCGTTGTAGGAAACCACAGACAATTTTCTGTTTATGGGGCTGAAGCTGTATTCCATTTCCCCACTATTTTAACTGGCTGAGTCTGCCTTCTGCTGTACTGTTTCTCACTCTGAAGCTACACTCCCATAATCCATTGTTTTAACTCACTGGATCCAGCTGACTGCATGCTGTTTTCTCACCAAGAATCAGTTCTCCCTTCCCCACCTATCGAGGCCACATCTCCTTGCATGTTCTTGCTTGAAGAATGCATTACCTTCACCAATTGATTTAACTTGCCGGGCATTCCTACCTCTGTGCTCCTTTTCATGTCTAATATGCACTCCCTGTGTAGTTTTATCCTGCTGGGTCTGCCTCTTTCCATGCTGTTTCTTGCTGTAAAGATGTACTATTCCCCTCAACCCATACAGTTTTAACTCGCAGGCTCCACCTCTCTCCAGGCACTCAGTGGCCCTCAAACTGTCCAACCATCACCCATTGGTTTAACTCAAGGAGTCCATCTCTATCCACTCTTTTTCTGTCCTCAAGCTGTACTCTCTTCCCCAGGCTTACGAGGTGACAGTGAGAGAGTACTTCAGTGATAGTGACCACAAAGCCCAACAAGTGAAATTTGTTGTGCAAAAGGAACATTTGGTCAGAAACAAATGGTTTTGAATTGGGGATAATGGATTCTATCGAAATAAGAGAGGATGCTATCGAAATAAGAGAGGGTGTTGTCAAACTAGCCTGAAAACAGCTCCATTTGGGTAAAGCTAGAGAAGAACAGGGGAGGCAGGAGGGGCATTCAAAATGAAATTGGAAAGACCACAGACCCAAGATGTTCTCTTTAGGATATAATGTTGAAGCAGCAAGCATAGAGAACTCTGGATGTATAGAAATACAGACACGGTTGGAAAAGATGGAAAATAATATCTTTTAATAGGAACAAACACAGGGCATCTATGGAGACCCCAGTGGCATATTGAAAGTGCAGGGGTAGGGGGAATCAAGAAAGCCATTAGGAGAGAAAAGATGGGGCAAAACATTGGAGAGAATCCCAAGATATTCTATAACATTGTAATGGAGAAGATGTTTAACTGCTAAAACAAGCAAAAAAAACTGGAAATGTTGGAAATATGAAGCAAAAACAGAAGTTGATGGAGAAACTCAGCAAATGTGAGAGCAGCAGTGGAGAGAAGACAATGATAACCTTTCAAAGATAAGAGATAATGGGAACTGCAGATGCTGGAGAATTCCAAGATAATAAAATGTGAGGCTGGATGAACACAGCAGGCCAAGCAGCATCTCAGGAGCACAAAAGCTGACGTTTCGGGCCTAGACCCTTCATCAGAGAGGGGGATGGGGAGAGGGAACTGGAATAAATAGGGAGAGAGGGGGAGGCGGACCGAAGATGGAGCGTAAAGAAGATAGGTGGAGAGAGTATAGGTGGGGAGGTAGGGAGGGGATAGGTCAGTCCAGGGAAGACGGACAGGTCAAGGAGGTGGGATGAGGTTAGTAGGTAGCTGGGGATGCGGCTTGGGGTGGGAGGAAGGGATGGGTGAGAGGAAGAACCGGTTAGGGAGGCAGAGACAGGTTGGACTGGTTTTGGGATGCAGTGGGTTGGGGGGAAGAGCTGGGCTGGTTGTGTGGTGCAGTGGGGGGAGGGGACAAACTGGGCTGGTTTAGGGATGCAGTAGGGGAAGGGGAGATTTTGAAACTGGTGAAGTCCACATTGATACCATATGGCTGCAGGGTTCCCAGGCGGAATATGAGTTGCTGTTCCTGCAACCTTCGGGTGGCATCATTGTGGCAGTGCAGGAGGCCCATGATGGACACTTGCCCCCACACCTCCTCCCTCACCCCTATCCCAGGCCCCAAGATGACATTCCACATTAAGCAGAGGTTCACCTGCACATCTGCCAATGTGGTATACTGCATCCACTGTACCCGGTGCGGCTTCCTCTACATTGGGGAAACCAAGCGGAGGCTTGGGGACCGCTTTGCAGAACACCTCCGCTCAGTTCGCAACAAACAACTGCACCTCCCAGTCGCAAACCATTTCCACTCCCCCTCCCATTCTCTAGATGACATGTCCATCATGGGCCTCCTGCACTGCCACAATGATGCCACCCGAAGGTTGCAGGAACAGCAACTCATATTCCGCTTGGGAACCCTGCAGCCATATGGTATCAATGTGGACTTCACCAGTTTCAATATCTCCCCTTCCCCTACTGCATCCCTAAACCAGCCCAGTTCGTCCCCTCCCCCCACTGCACCACACAACCAGCCCAGCTCTTCCCCCCCACCCACTGCATCCCAAAACCAGTCCAACCTGTCTCTTCCTCCCTAACCGGTTCTTTCTCTCACCCATCCCTTCCTCCCACCCCACGCTGCACCCCCATCTACCTACTAACCTCATCCCACCTCCTTGACCTGTCCGTCTTCCCTGGACCGACCTATCCCCTCCCTACCTCCCAACCTATACTCTCTCCACCTATCTTCTTTATTCTCCATCTTCGGTCCGCCTCCCCCTCTCTCCCTATTTATTCCAGTTCCCTCTCCCTATCCCCCTCTCTGATGAAGGGTCTAGGCCCGAAACGTCAGCTTTTGTGCTCCTGAGATGCTGCCTGGCCTGCTGTGCTCATCCAGCCTCACATTTTATAACCTTTCAAAAACATTTCTGAAACTGCCAAGTTTCTTCATCAATTTCTGTTTTTGTTATTACCGTATGTTATTGATTTCAGAGTTGAACAGGGGTCAATAGGCCTCCAAGCTGTTGAAAGACAAAGGATCAGAGATAATGGGAACTGCAGATGCTGGAGAATTCCAAGATAATAAAATGTGAGGCTGGATGAACACAGCAGGCCAAGCAGCATCTCAGGAGCACAAAAGCTGACGTTTCGGGCCTAGACCCTTCATCAGAGAGGGGGATGGGGAGAGGGAACTGGAATAAATAGGGAGAGAGGGGGAGGCGGACCGAAGATGGAGAGTAAAGAAGATAGGTGGAGAGAGTGTAGGTGGGGAGGTAGGGAGGGGATAGGTTGGTCCAGGAAAGACGGACAGGTCAAGGAGGTGGGATGAGGTTAGTAGGTAGATGAGGGTGCGGCTTGGGGTGGGAGGAAGGGATGGGTGAGAGAAAGAACCGGTTAGGGAGGCAGAGACAGGTTGGACTGGTTTTGGGATGCAGTGGGTGGGGGGGAAGAGCTGGGCTGGTTGTGTGGTGCAGTGGGGGGAGGGGACGAACTGGGCTGGTTTAGGGATGCAGTAGGGGAAGGGGAGATTTTGAAACTGGTGAAGTCCACATTGATACCATATGGCTGCAGGGTTCCCAGGCGGAATATGAGTTGCTGTTCCTGCAACCTTCGGGTGGCATCATTGTGGCTCTGCAGGATGCCCATGATGGACATGTCATCTAGAGAATGGGAGGGGGAGTGGGAATGGTTTGCGACTGGGAGGTGCAGTTGTTTGTTGCGAACTGAGCGGAGGTGTTCTGCAAAGCGGTCCCCAAGCCTCCGCTTGGTTTCCCCAATGTCGAGGAAGCCGCACCGGGTACAGTGGATGCAGTATACCACATTGGCAGATGTGCAGGTGAACCTCTGCTTAATGTGGAATGTCATCTTGGGGCCTGGGATGGGGGTGAGGGAGGAGGTGTGGGGACAGGTGTAGCATTTCCTGCGGTTGCAGGGGAAGGTGCCGGGTGTGGTGGGGTTGGAGGGCAGTGTGGAGCGAACAAGGGAGTCACGGAGAGAGTGGTCTCTCCGGAAAGCTGACAGGGGAGGGGATGGAAAAATGTCTTGGGTGGTGGGGTCGGATTGTAAATGGCGGAAGTGTCGGAGGATAGTGCGTTGTATCCGGAGGTTGGTAGGGTGGTGTGTGAGAACGAGGGGGATCCTCTTGGGGCGGTTGTGGCGGGGGCGGGGTGTGAGGGATGTGTTGTGGGAAATACGGGAGACGCGGTCAAGGGCGTTCTCGATCACTGTGGGGGGAAAGTTGCAGTCCTTAAAGAACTTGGACATCTGGGATGTGCGGGAGTGGAATGTCTTATCGTGGGAGCAGATGCGGCGGAGGCGGAGGAATTGGGAATAGGGGATGGAATTTTTGCAGGAGTGTGGGTGGGAGGAGGTGTATTCTAGGACAAAAGATGTTGGAGGTTACAAGCTGTTCATTTGCATATGCACTGCTGCAGGGCAGTGTGTTGTCTACAACACCATTTTAGCTGGGTACTGTCTGTGTATTCATCTTGAATCATGAACCTTTCTTACTACAATTGAATAGGAATAACCAAAAAGTCTAAATGCATTCTCCTTATTAAACTGACTAAATTCCCCAAGTCCTTTCGAATATAATCATATCAGAATTGCTTTCATTTCTTTCCCCAGTGAATTATTATGGGATAACTCATTCAATATTTTCCCCTTAGATTTTGATGTCAATATAAATGGAAAGTTGTCCTGATAATCTCAGAGATAATGTATACTGCAGGAATTACAGAACTGTTTCTCTAGGATGGCAGTTGGTCGTAGAGAATGCATACAATTGTGTTCAAGCCCTGTTTTGGGGGGGAGCAAGTGTTGAAGCATTCAGTAAGCAGGCATTATTCCTGGATAGAAGATGAGTTCTGCTAGAAATCTTTAAGAGAGATCATTGACTAGCTCAAAGATCAATTTCGTGCAGTGCTCCTGTCTGTCCCTGACAAGCTATTAGCAGTTATAGTTGTCTCTATCAGCCCATATACATGTTGGTGGGCATAATTAAGCTGCTGGTCTGACTGACTCATTTCATTCATTGTTACAGCTTCAATCTGGTATTATGTTCATTATGGCTGAATGCTGGAACGTTTTAAATGTTTGATTCGTGCCTTTATTAACTTAGCAAAACTTTGAATAAAGCTCTGCTGATTAATAACTGAGTCTAGAGATAACCAAAGAACAGTCTTGCATATAGGAAGGGACAACTTGTGAATGATTTCAAATCTATGGAGTTCTGGGCTGAACCACTCAATCACAGTCAAAATCTGCAAAACAAAAAGAACACAAGATTGGAGAAGCTAAGCATTCTGAGTGTTAACTTCAAGACGAATCTGATCCAGGATGAATGTCAAGTGTTTCCTGTAGTCTCCTTTGTCAGGAATAAGTCACCCAGTTATTGCAGTGAAAAATTCTCTCAGGGCTGAAGGCAAAGACTTAAGGAAGATAACTGGAGCATCGTTGAATGTCGACAGCAGATAATTTCAGGTATAATTCTGGTGGCCGAATGTAAAAGTCTAATGTTCCTTTGGCTGTGTCACCACAGAAAGCAATTCTGATGTCAGGGAGGAAAAAGTCTTTAGAAAGAGCTTACATTTGTGCCCATAGACTCAGGGCTTCTCACACAACAGGATCCAAGCTGGATTCTTGGAGTTTACTTCATGATAACCAATAGTTAAATATTCCAAGCAACATCAAATGTCTTTGACATCATGAATGCTTTCTGCTAACTGGTATTCCAGTTAAAGTGGGACATCACACATTCGCTTTTATCTACTTTTACATTCGGCAACCGGAATTATATCTGGAATTATCTGACACAGACATTCAATGATGCTGCAGTTATCTCCAAAGGCTAGACTGGTCAAATTGCCATGCCTCACAATGCCCTGCTGCTCTAGGGATTGGCTTGTAGCTTTCATTTAGGGTGGCTATCATTTGAGATCAGCTATTTTTTAATGTGAAAATGAAGAAAGCAATAGATATTTTGGAACACCAGAATCTCCATGATCTGTTCCAATCCACTGAACATTCTGACATGAAAATATATTATCCTTTAGTGATGTTGAGTCAAAATCTTACTATTCCCTACCTACTGGCATCTTGGGTCCATCTACAACAAATGTACTGCATTGGTTCATGAAAGATGTTCAGCACCTCTGCCTGAAGGCAAATAGTCAATAAAAGCTTGCCCAGCCAGGAAGGTGCATATCCCATGATTGATTTAAGGAGAAAGTGAATGTCCTTATTCTCTGCTTTTCCTAATATTTCCCTATTTTGTACAGAAACCAGAGCATTATGAAACAGAAATCCCTGTCCCTCATTGCCCAGGACAAAACAGTGACCAATATTTTTCCAAGTCAGGACAGTAAATCATGTTAGGAACAGCCCAGTAACTTAGTGGTTGGCACTGCACCTCAGCACCATCCTTATTTTACGTTACCATCTTGGGAGCCCTGCAACCTTCCGGACTCAATACCAACTTCAATAATTTTAGGGCCTGTGTACCTCCTCCCTGGTCCTTAACCCAACCCCCACACACCAGGCCTTATCATCGCATAGGCTGCTACCACAAACAACACATTGTCAGTTACGAATGGTCTTCATTCGCAGCTGTACAATCTCCCAGACTGACCTTCACCCGCACACCAATGCCCAACTGTTTTCCTTCTTTCTCTGGGCTCCATCACCATCTATCATTTACTCCTTCCCCCCATCCTCACCCCTTCTCTAGCATATATGCCAACCTTTTCCCAGCTACTGGACTTGAAACATTAACTCTGCATTCTCTCTGCAGATATTTTTCCAATTTCTGATTTCATTTCCGAAATCCAGTACTCAGAACATATTTCCTCCTCTGTTCCCTGCGTATTCAATATATCTGTCAGAGTGCATCTTAAACATTGTTATTGTATCCATATCTACCACCTCCTGGAATAGCAGTTCATTCCAGTCTCTTACCACCCTCTGTAAAAAAAAATTCCCCTCACTTTTCCTTTAAGTGTAACCTGTTTTACCTTGAACCTATGTTTCCTAGTAATTGACACTTCTACCCTTGGCAAAAGATATTGACTTTCCACTCTACCCATGTCTCTCAGAATTCTATGAGCTTCTATCAGGTCACCCCTCATCCTACAACATTTTTCCAGTTTCTCCACATAGATAATATCTTCCAAACCAGGCAACATCCTCATAAACCATCTTTGTATCCTTTGCAAAGCCTCCACATCTTTTTGGTAGTTTAGCGACCAGAACTGTTTGCAATATTTCAAATAGGACCTAACTACATTTCTATACAGCTGCAACATGACTTGTTAATTTTAATACTCTATGCCCCGAATGATAAAAGTAAGTATGCCATATGCCTTCTTGATCATCTTATCCACTAGTGTTGCCACTTTCAGGGAATTGTGGACTTGTAAGCCTTGATCACTCTGTATGCTAATGCTACTAAGGGTTCTGCTATTTACTTCCTAAATTTCACCTGGCCAAGTCTCCAGCCTGTCTAAATTGTGCGGTAAACTCTGGCAGTCTTTGCCACTGTCCACATCTCCCCCAATCTTTGTGTCATCCACAAACTTACTCATCAGGTAATTACTAAGTTACTAGACTCACCTACATTCTCTTTCAAATCATTTATCTACCTTGCAAATAACAATGGTGCCAGTGCTGTTCCCTGCAAAACATCACTGGTCACAGATTTCAAGTCACTAAAATAACCTTACACTGCTCCTCAGTTCTGAGGAACAGTCGCTGGACCTGAAACGTTAACTCTGTTTTTTCCTCCACAGATGCTGCCAGACCTGCTGAGCTTTTTCAGCAACTTTGTTTCTGTTCCACCGCTACTCTCTGTTTTAACTGTCACTAAGCCAGTTTTATATCCATCTTGCCAACTAAACTGTGATTCCATGTGACTTTGCCTTTTACATCAGCCTGCCAATGCCAGACCTTGTCAACGACCTTGCTGAAGACCATGTTGACAATGTCTATCACATGCCCTCAAACATCATTGTCACTTCCTCAAAATCTTCAAGTTTGTGAGACATGACCTTTCCTGACATAAAGCCTTGCTGCCTATCGCTAATAAGTCCATATTTATCTAATGGGAGTAAATCCTATACTAAGAATCTTTTGAATAAATTCCCTACCTCTGATGTAAGCCCCACCAGTCTGTAACTTCCTGGATTATCCCCGTTTCCATTCTTAAACAAAGAAGAAAAATGGGCTTTTCTCCAGTCCTCCAGGGTCTCTCCTGTGACGAAAGAGAATTAAAAGTTTTCAGACAAGACAGGTCCCAACAATTTCCTCACCAGCCTCCCTCAGTATTCTTCCCATTAGGCCCCATCCATGCCAGAGGATACAGCAGAGTGTAGATAGGCTGGAGACTTGGCCAGATGAAATTCTGTGCATTGATGGTTTTCAAAAGACCCAATATCATTTTTACATTGACATTCCCGAGAATATCATACATCCCTCCCAAAACTCACCATCCATCTTATCCTGAGATAGAAATGGATGAAGACAGCGGGCCAAGCAGCGTCAGAGGAGCAGGAAAGCTGATGTTTCAGGCCTCCACCCTTCTTCAGAAATGGGGGAGGGGAAGGGGATTCTGAAATAAACAGGGAGAGAGGGGGAGGTGGACAGGAGATGGATAAAGGAGAAGAGGTGGAGAGGAGACTCAGAGGCAGGAATGGATCCAGTAATGGTGAGTGGTGGGGAGTTAGGGAAGGGATAAGTCAGTCCAGGGACAACGGACAGGTCAAGGCGGTGGGATGAGGCTAGTAGGTAGGAGATGGGGGTGGGAGTTGAGGTGAGAGGAGGGGATAGGTGGGAGGAACGACAGGTTAGGGAGGTGGAGACAAGCTGGGTTGGTTTTGGGATGCTGTTAGGGGTGGGGAGATTTTGAAGCTTGTGAAGTCCACATTGATCCCATTGGGCTGCAGAGTTCCCAAGCGAAATATGAGGTGCTATTCCTGCAACCTTTGGGTGGCATCATTGTGGCACTGCAGGAGGCTCAGGATGGACATGTAATCTAAGGAGTGGGCAGGGGAGTTGAAATGGTTCACGACAGGGAGGTGCAGTTGTTTGTTGCAAACCAAGCACAGGTGTTCCACAAAGTGGCCCCCAAGTCTTCGCTTGGTTTCCCCAATGTAGAGGAGGCCATATCTAGAACAGTGGATGCAGTATACCACATTGGCAGATGTAGGTGAACATCTATTTGATGTGGAAAGTCTCATGGTTGGTGTGTTACCTCCCAGGTGCCAGGGTCCGTAATGTCTCAGAGTAGTGTTTTCGGGATCCTTACGGGAGAGGGGGAGCAGCCCCAAGTTGTGATCCACATAGGTACCAATGACATAGGGAGGAAAGGGGATGGGGATGAAAGGCAGAAATTGAAGGAGCTATGGTGGAAGCTTAGAGCTAAATCAAACAGAGCTGTTATCTCTGGTTTGTTATCCGTGCCACGTGCTAGCGAGGCGAGGAATAGGGAGAGAGCAGTTGAACACGTGACTGCAGGTATGATGCAGGAGGGAGGGATTCAGATACCTGGATAATTGGGGCTCATTCTGGGGTAGGTGGGACGTCTACAAAAGGGATGGTCGACACCTGAACCAGAGGGGTACCAATATCCTGAGGGGGAGATTTGCTAAATCTCTTTGGGAGAGTTTAAACTAATTAGCAGGGGGTTGCCAACCTGAATTGGAGCTCTAGTGTACAGGAGATTGAGAATAGTGAGGTCATGAATAAGGTTTCAAGGTCGCAGGAGTATACTGGCAGACAGGAAGGTGGTTTGAAGTGTGTCTACTTCAATGCCAGGAGCATACGGAATAAGGTGGGTGAACTTGCAGCATGGATTGGTACCTGGGTCTTTAATGTGGTGGCCATTTCAGAGACATAAATAGAGCGGGGACAGGAATGGTTGTTGCAGATTCTGGGGTTTAGATGTTTCAGTAAGATCAGAGAAGGTGGTGAAAGAGGGGGAGGTATGGCATTGTCAGTCAAGGACAGTATTATGGTAGCAGAAAGGACGTTTGATGAGGACTCATCTACTGAGGTAGTATGGGCTGAGGTTAGAAACAGGAAAGGAGAGGTCACCCTGTTGGGAGTTTTCTATAGACCTCCAAAAAGTTCCAGAGATGTAGTGGAAAGGATTGCAAAGATGATTCTGGATAGGAGCGAAAGTAACAGGGTAGTTGTCTTGGGGGCTTTAGCTTTCCAAATATTGACTGGAGACGCTATAGTTCGAGTACTTTAGATACTCTTTATTTTAGATGGGCCAGTTTTTGTCCAATGTGTGCAGGAGGGTTTCCTGACACAGTATGTAGATAGGCCAACAAGAGGCGAGGCTACATTGGATTTGGTACTGGGTAATGAACCAGGCCAGGTGTTAGAATTGGAGGTAGGTGAGCACTTCGGTGATAGTGACCACAATTCAGTTACGTTTACTTTCGTGATGGAAAGGGATATATATACTGCAGGGCAGCAGTTATTGCTGGGGGAAAGGCAATTATGAGGCGATTAGGCAAGATTTAGGATGCAGGGGATGGAGAAGGAAACTGCAGGGGCTGGGCAGAATTGAAATGTGGAGCTTGTTCAAGGAACAGCTACTGTGTGTCCTTGATAAGTACGTCTTTGAAGTCTTTGATAAGAAGTCTTTGGCAGGTAGAATCAAGGAAAGTCCTAAAACTTCTATAGGTATGTCAGGAATAAAAGAATGACTAGAGTAAGATTAGAACCAGTCAAGAACAGTAGTTGTGCAGGAAGTTGTGCATGGAGTCCAAAGAGATAGGAGAGGCACTAAATGAATATTTTTCATCAGCATTCACACAGGAATAAAAGACAATGTTGTTGAGGAGAATACTGAGATACAGGCTATTAGACTAGATGGGATTGAGGTTCATAAGGAGGAGGAGTTAGCAATTCTGGAAAGTGTGAAAATAGATAAGCCCCCCGGGCTGGATGAGATTTATCCTAGGATTCTCTGGGAAGCTAGGAAGGAGTTTGCAGAGCCTTTGGTTTTGATTTTTATGTCGTCATTGTCTATGGAAATAGTGCCAGAAGACAAGAGGACAGCAAATGTTGTCCCCTTGTTCAAAAAGGAGAGGAGGGACAACCCTGGTAGTTATAGGCCAGTGAGCCTTAATTCGGTTGTGGATAAAGTGTTGGAAAGGATTATAAGACATAGGATATATTGTCACCCAGAAAGGAATAATTTGATTAGGGATAGTCAACAGTTTTGCGAATGGTAGGTTGTGCCTCACAAAACTTACTGAGTTCTTTGAGAGGGTGACCAAACAGGTGGATGAGGGTAAAGTAGTTGATGTGATGTATATGGATTTCAGTAAAGTGTTTGATAAGGTTTCCCACTGTAGGCTATTGCAGAAAATATGGAGGTATGGGATTGAGGGTGATTTAGTGGTTTGGATCAGAAATTGGCTAGCTGTAAGAAGACGGTAGTAGTTGATGGGAAATGTTCATCCTGGAATTCAGTTACCAGTGGTGTACTGCAAGGATCTGTTTTGGACCCACTGCTGTTTGTCATTTTTATAAATGATCTGGATGAGGGCATAGAAGGATTGGTTAGTAAATTTGCAGATGACACTAAAGTCGGTGGAGTTGTGGATAGTGCAGAAGGATTTTGCAGGTTATAGAGGGACATAGATAAGCTGCAGAGCGGGGCTGAGAGTTTCATGCAGAAAAGTGTGAGGTGATTCACTTTGGAAGGAGTAACAGGAATACAGGTACTGGGCTAATGGTAAGATTTTTGGTAGTGTAGATGAGCAGAGAGATCTCAGTGTCCATGTGCATAGATCCCTGAAAGTTGCACCCGGGTTGATAGGGTTGTTAGGAAGGCATATGGTGTGTTAGGTCTTAATGGTAGAGGGATTGAGTTTTGGAGCCATGAGGTCATGTTGCAGCTGTACAAAACTGTGGTGTGGCCGCACTTGGAGTATTGCTTATAGTTCCAATGATGTCAGATTGCAGATGACAGAAGTGATGAAGGATGATGTGTTGGATCTGAAGTTTGGTGGGGTAGTATGTGAGTATGAGGGGGATTCTAGTTGTTATTGTGGGGAGGGGGTGTGATGAAAGAGTTGTGGGAAATGCGGGAGACACGGTTGAGGGTGCTCTGTACCACTGAGGTGGGTGGATGTTCTGGTCCTTAAAAAATGAGGACATCTTGGAGGTACGGGAGTGGAGTGTGTCATTGTGGGAGCAGATCCGGTGGAGGTGAAGGAATTGGGAATAGGGGATGGCATTTTTGTAGGAAGGTGGGTGGGAGGAGGTGTATTCTTGTTAGCTGTGGGAGTTGGTAGGCTTGAAATGGATATCAGTTTCCAGGTCGTTGCTAGAGATAGAAACAGAGAGGTCCAGGATGGAGAGGGAGGTATCAGAGATGGTCCAGGTGAAATTAACGTTGGGGTGGAAGATGTTGGTGAAGTAGATGAACTGTTCGAGCTCCTTGTGGGAGCACGAGGCGGCGCCAATACAGTCATCAATATAATGAAGGAAGAGGTGGGGTCTAGGGCCAGTGTAGCTACGGGAGAGGGATTGTTCCACGTAACCTACAAAGAGGCAGGCATAGCTTTGGGCCCATGTGGGTACCTATGGCCACCCCCTTTGTCTGTATGAAGTGGGAGGAATTGAAAGAGAAGTTGGTATGGATGAGGACATGTTCAGCTAAACAGATGAGGGTGACAGTGGAGGGGGACTGGTCAGGCCTGCGCGACAGTAAGAAGCGGAGGGCCTTTCGGCCATCTGCATGGGGAATGCACTTGTATAGGGACTGGATGTCCATGGTAAAGATGAAATGTTCCGGACTGGGGAGTCAGAAGTTTTGGAGGAGATGGAGGGTGTGGGTGGTGTCACGGATGTAGGTGGGGAGTTGCTGGACCAAGGGGGAGAAAATGGAGTTGAGATAGGTGGAAATAAGTTTGGTGGGGCAGGGAGCAAGTGGATACTGTTGTTATCGATGGACCTTACCCATTTCTTCCAGTTCAACTCAAATTACCCCTTTTGTCTTTGAGTGGATCTACCCTTTCCCTAGCTACTCTTTTGTTCCTAAATATTGATGGGCAAAGACATTTCATGGCCCAGTTACACCCTGCTAAGTCCTTGCTTGTGTTCTTTCCTGGAATCTTTCCAATTCTTCAGGGGTTCTGTCAGCCTTTCGTTTCCTAAAGAATTAAAATAAAGAAAAGTTTGTTTAAGAAATTCCGACTCTGACTCCCTGTCCTTGTCTGTCCCACATTAGAAGAGTACTGGGTAACCACACTGGATACTGCTTTCAGACAACACAGCACTCCTAGAGATGAGAGTTGCATTGTCGATAGATTGAGTGTTACTTAGAAGATAAACTATGGTCATTTTGAATGGCAGAACAGGTTTAAACTGTAAGTAGTTCATTCCTGTTCCTCATTATTATGTTGAATTCTGTGTTATACAAACAGCTAAAACCATTTCTGGCACTCATCTAAAAGTAAGGTTTATCTATGCCCTTTAAAAATGTGCATTGTAACTGCAAAGTTCCATGAATAGAATAAAACTAATCTGTTGGTGGCCTTGCATTCAGTGTGGTTTGTGCAGAAATTCATCTCATTCAATGAAACACATGGCACAAATGAATAAGCGAAAGAAATTGAAAGGAAAGGTAGCTTGGAGCCTTGTTTTCTGTTTTACACATAGTTCTGGACTTTGAGGCGCATTTTTGTTGTCCAAAATTTCATTTTCAATGAATTCAATACTGCTGATGTAATTTATTTGTTCAAATTCGTGCATTGTACCTGATAGTAATGCTCAGGTGGAAACTGTCCCAGTGGAGACTTACTCATCATATAAATGGCAGGTCTCAGCAGAGATCATTTTCAGAAGCTGCCATTTCCAGACAAATGGAAATCACTTCTGAGCACAGAAATGGGATACGTGCATCCAGTAATGACTCACATAGAACATATTTACTATCCAATTCTTGCAGTGTTTGGAGTTACTGCTAAGCTCTTACCTCAGCTATTACTGCTGTAAATTGGAGTTAAGTGTGCTACTGCTATATTGTATTTCTATTATTCCATATGATATTTCCATTGCTGGATGTTCTGTTCTACACTGTGGTGGTGAGATGTCAAAACTTTATTGTTATCGTTGTCTTGAAATAACAGAATTTTGTGGAAATTAGAATTCTTTTGTGTCCAACTCTGATCATTTTCCTAGATTATTTTCTCCATTCCTTGTATTGCGGAATTAAGATGAGGTGTTAGCTTAGAAAATACACCAAATCATCAGGCGCTGTAATACCTTTAATGAGAGAAGCTAACCAGTTTGCAAAGTTTGATTCAAAAATTGTTGCTTCACTGCCGAATATTGAGATGGTTTATCTTCTTTGTGTTGTAAGGAAATATCATCATCCACTCCCTAAGGGAAATGGTCCAGTTAAAATGTATGTAATGAATTGATAAACTATTACTGCTAAGAAATGTTACCTCACAATGTAAACTATCTTCACATGCTCAGCAGTGAGTGAAATTCAGTACTTCCTCTTCCAAATTTTCCATTCTGCTTCACTGAGGATAACATCCCTGCACTGGACTGTCCTGTGAACTTAAACATCTTGAGTCTGCCAGTTCTGAGGAAGGGTCACTGGACCCGAAACATTAACTCTTTTTTTCCTTCACAGATGCTGCCAGACCTGCTGAGCTTTTCCAGCAACTTTGTCTTTGTTCCTGAGTCTACTTCACCTCACTCTTGAATGTGTCAATTGAAATTATGTGGTTTCTTTTGTCATCAATTCAGATATAAGATGTCTTAATGATCATTTATTGTATCTCCTAAAGCTGTAAATTGAACTTTTAAAAAAAACTTTGTATCATTGTAAGATCCATCCTGAGAGGAATGCTGCCACATCCTTTCAATAATTTCCATTATTACAATGATTCATGGAAATGTTAAATATTACAAAGATTTAACCATTTCTTAGCTATTTCTGTGAGTAGAGTAATTAAATTTCCCTCAGACGTTTCAGTGAATTATCTGAATACTGCACATAATTTACTGTTTTGCTATGTAACTGATGATAATTATATTTAATATAACTATCTAAAAGTGTTTACCATTTAGAAAAAATCAGTTTCAAATGTTTAATGTACCCAAAACATTATAAATGTTCTGGACTTTCTAAATCCTCTGGATGACATTTTTTTTGTTTGCTTTCCTTTTTTCCCTCCCTTCTAGTTAACGTAGTGGTGATTATTATTCTGTCCTAAGGAAATTGTGGCCTCTCCAAATGTATTTCTCACTACCTGCTTGGAATGGCAGCTGCCGATCTCCTGGTTGTTATCGCTGAACCCCTATTGTACAAAATTGGTGGGATGTACTTCCTGGATTTAATTCTTTTCATTACGCTATTGTGTTGTTTTATTTACACACTTGTTTTCACATCAACTGAGATTCCTGTCTAGCTCACAGTTGCTTTCACCTTCAATCGATTTGTGGCGATATGCTGTGAAAAATTGAAAGCTAAGTATTGTGCAGAGAAAACAGCAGTTGTTGTAATAGGAACAGTGATTGCTTTGAGTTGTTTAGCATCTGTTGCCTCGTACTTCAGATATGAACCTCTGTACACAATTGATAATATTCCCTGGCATTGTATTTCAAGAGTGAGCTTCATTACTTCGACCGCATGGGCTAGTTTTGTAATCTTTTATACAATTTTAACCATTTGTCTACTGATCTTCCTAATTTTGCTGCTCAATCTTCTGACTGTGAGACGTATTTTAACAGCAAGTAAAGTCCACAGGGGATTCCGGGGCCATTTCAATGGGGAGAATCACAAGGATCCAGAAATTGAGGTGAGAAGGAAGTCCATCATATTACTCTTCAGTATATCTGGCAGCTTTATAATGTTATGGGCTACCCAGCTTGAATTTTACATTTATCAGGTTAAAGCATATTTTTACTCTGTCACAGACCCCTTTTATTTCCTGGAATCCATTGCCAATATGCTTCAACTTCTCAGTACTTGTACCAACACGTGTATTTATGTCATCACCCAGAATAAGTTCAGACAGCAGCTCAAAAAAAACAATTACATATCCTTTTAAGTATCTCATCATTAAAATATTGACATTCCATAAAGAGCTGCATGTATTTAGGCAAGCAAACTAAATTCACTTCAATGTTTCCTCTTGGACTTCCATAGACTGACACACAAGAACACAGTAGATGGAAAGTAATGCAACACAGATTTTCTACATCTGTCTCTGGTATAGACCATGCATATTATGCACAACTGTGAAAGTATATTTCATTGCAAATCTTATGTAGCGAACTGGAGTTTGTTCTGTAGAAGATAACTGTGTTGCATGTCAAACGTACAGCTTGGAAGAGCCTATCATATCTTCAAATATTCTGTCTTTTGGCACTGACAGAATTAAACAAAAATTCTTCAGCACAAACACAATTGTGAGATTGATATGGTGGGTACACTTGAGCAAATTACAAAGAGAGTACGATATGATTAAAAGATAGTTAGAGAAATGATAAAAAGAACTTTAAATGTTGAACTTAGCTGTGAATGCATAAATATAATTCACAAATAGATACATTTAATATAAGTATAATATAACATAGTAATTCATTTACAGGACAAATTTGAGATCTGGTGTGTAGACAGGACAAATTTTGGTCAAAAAGTAATGTTGCCCTTTGACATGGTAGCAGTAGCAGCTGCCCAGCTGATAATTCTTCCCTAGGACAACAACTAACATGTCAATTGCTGAAAGTTTTCACGGGTTGTGGATGAGGTTGTAGACATGCTCGTTGTGTCGGGGGGTTTTGTCACTTTGTCAGGTAATATCGTCAGTATGCCTCTGGTGAAGTGTCAGTGTTCTATCCCATTTGTTGCAAATCCACCGACTTGAGGAGCATATCTACAACCTCATCCACAACCCAAACTACAAATCTTCTCAAATTTTAAACACCTATGGTTGCAACACCCTCAAACTGGCCTGCAGATGGGAAACATATGCCATCTGACTGAGCTCGACCCATGAACAACTATACTTGCTGCATGATTGCCTCAGAAAGCAGGTACTACTGAAGTTAAAGGAAAAACCACTGACAACAATCCACAAGCACAGAGGAAACCTGAATAAAATGGGTGCAGTTTGATAAGAGTTATAATCAATGATGCCCACAACTGCCTCCACAAATATGAGCGGGAAATTGTACGCCAACAGGCTCTGTACTTAAACACAAACGAACAGAATGGCCATCCACACTGGAACTAACCATCAGCATACAACAACAGAAGACCAGAACAAGGAAGAGAATAGCCTTCAAGAAAAATTGTCCAAAATCACCCACATCAATGACATGGACAACACAGATTCATGAATTAAAAACATCCCAGACCGACCACTCACAGGCACTGAGGAGACCGTCCTAATATGTAGACTGCAGACTGAATTATAACTACAGAAATACTAAAATGACTGACTTCCTGGCTGCGCTGGAATCAACACTAAAGAACACCGGATTCATGGAAGCAATACAACAGACCATCAGACACGCAATAATCACAACACTGAGCAAAAATGGAAAGTGGAACGCATTTCAACACAGAACAGCAAAGCCCTGGAAAGACTCAAGAAAGACAGAAACAGTGTAATCTTACCAGCAGACAAAGGATGTAATACAATAATCCTCAATAGAGGCCAACACATCAAAAAAGCTAATGCACCACTAGCAGATACAGGTATCTACCAACAGATGAAGATGGACCCGACACCTCCGATTAGAAACCAGATTACAATGACACTGAAGAAATTACACAACTCAGTAGATATCAGCAAGACAGACTACTAAAAAATGAAGCCAGAAGGATGTAACACACCCTGATTCTATGACTCCCCAAGATGCAAAAACCGGGAGACTCTTCAGACACATGGTCTGCCTGGTAGAGAGACAAACATATAGGCTTGCCAAATAATTGCAAAGGGAATTGAAATACTTAGTGGACAATACTACACACTCCATCCACTCATCCCAAGAATTCCTCAACATCATCAAGGACAACTAGGATAGAAGAGGATGAGACGATTCTATCCTTTGACTTAACAGCATTATTTATATCCATGAATATTGACATAGCCAAAGAGACAGTTGTCACACTACTGGGCAAATCAAGTTGGCAGACAACCCAGGACATTAACATCAATAAGGACACCACTATGAAACTTCTAGATCTATGCCTCACAACTCACTTCACCTTAAATGACAGCATATACAAACAACTCAACGGAACACCAATGGGGTCCCCAGTGTCAGGACTGATTGCAGAAGTAGAAATGCAAGCGTTAGAATGAACAGCGCTCCCCACTATACAACCCAAACTGTGGCTCCGATATGTAGATGTCACCTTCATGACTATTAAATACGCAGAACTAGAAGAAACCCACTGACACATAAACAACATTCTTACCCAGATAAAATTCACAGAAGAAGAAAGCAACAATAACGAACTACCCTTTCTGGACATAGTGGTAGAATGTAAAAACAATGGGGAACGCCAGGTTATCATATATAGAAAGACCACGCAAACAGACCAGATACTCAATTACACTTGCAACCACCCTAATGCCCACAAACGGAGCTGCATCAGGGCACTATTTAAATGAGCCATAACACATTGCAGCAACCTCGAACTATACAAAGCAGAACAGAGGCACTTATATGGAGTCTTCAAAAGAAATGGTTACCCAAAAAGCATGATCCGCTGTTACCTCCGAGACAGACCACAACAAGAAGGCACAACCCAACTGGACTCATTAATCACCCTACCGTACATCAAGGACATTTCAGAGATGAACACAAGACTACTCAGATCCCTAGGTATCATAGTAGCCCACAAACTGACAACCGCCCTACACCAGCTACTGACAAATGTAAAGGATCACATACCCAAAACCAGCAAAACCGGTGTAATATACAAAATACCATGCAAGGAATGTGAGAAATATTGCACAGGCCAAACGGGAAGAAAACTGACAATACGGATACGTGAACACCGACTAACCACCAAGCAACTCAACCAATTCTCACTGGTCTCAGCACACACAGACAACGAGGGATATGAATTCGACTGGGACAACACATCGATAATTGCACAAGCCAAGCGGACTCACCGGGGAATTCCTGGAGGCCTGGTATTCCGACCAGAACTCCATCAACAAACACATTGAATTCAACCCTGCGTACAAACCACTGGGAAACAGAACTAGAAGTAATACCAACCACCCCAGCAAACTGAGGCATATAAACGGGACAAACATTGACACTTCATCAGAGGCACACTGACGATGTTACCTAGCAGGGTGATGAAATATTTGCAACCAAATCCATCAGCTCAGCAAGCATGTATACAACCTCATCTCAATCGCTGTTGTCTTTGCACACCCATCCACAGGGTCATTTGTTAAATAGGGAGTTGAAAGCATACTTTCTTACATCCAGAGCTGCAGAGGTGTTAAATTGAGATTGAGATCTACTGAACAGGGAGGAATGATACTACAAAAATTAAGTGGAAGTGAAGTGATACCTGAAGGGCTCACTGGGATTGAGTACTGTAGATCAGAGACACATGCTCATTGCAATACGTCCTGTTGGCAAGAAGGCAAATGACAATGATGTGCTTTTCACACAGTTGCAATATGTTTCAAGACTTTTGCATGCATGATTGTTTCCCCCCTGGCTCTGTACCTGAAGTTTAACGCAGTGGCAGGAATGATGCACATTAAGTTTGGCGATGCTCTGAGAGTATTTATATAGAACAACTTTTACCTTATACAACCCAAATTTACCACCAATGCAATTATGGAAGATGATGACGTGAAATTTAAAGATGTATTTTTAGATTAGCTCCATCCTGCCGTTAAGTTAGTTCTAGATGTAACCTTTTATGCCACTGAGCGGCAGATGGACGTAGTGGCTAAGACCCATTGGGCATCAGAGATACTCGGGCAAGAATTAAGTGCCTGCCAACCGAACAGCCTCTGCCAAAGAAATCACTGGCAGTAGATAGAAGGGGAGAAATATGGACCCCAAAAGGTCACATTGACTGCTACTGTAATTGTGTAAGATATTGGCCATATTTAAATCTTCAGCAAAGGATTGTCCGAGCTTCAAGTGAACATCTAATCAGCAAAATCCCTATAAGCAGATAACTGCTCCTGAGAACAAACCCATGAGGGAATTGGAATGCAGGTTAGTTGATTTCCTGGAGATTGGAACGGCCACCAGTGCGGCTCAGCCTTGAAAACAGGAATCAATTGCCCACTGCTAGAACAATGCCCGACAGTGCAAATTCCCTGATAGGGAGACTAAGAACATAAGACAGAAGTGAGATTCCATGGTCATAATGCTGGCAATGGCTAGGGCATTAGTTCCTTTTCTTGTATGCTTACATTATTTTTAAACTGATGTAGCAAGGTGGGAACAACAGGCAAGGCTGATAGATACTGGATCTATTGGCCTCACAATACATTTACAATACGTACAATCTGCTTGGTTCTCGGTGGTCAACACCATTAGATTTAAATTTGATAAGTGTTTAGGATCGAAGGGCTTGGTTTAAATTAATTGCCTAAATTTGAAAAGACTTACAATCTTGGTAAAAATACGGCTTGGCTGTTCGATACAAAATGTTTCAATTCAGGCACTTTCTGTACAATGCCTCAAAATTTCCAAGCACAGACAAAGCACAACCTCTTCGAGGGACCACAGACTGTTTTTTCAATTCATGAGTAGACTACACAACTTTGTAACACCTCCCCTCTTAAGAAACAAATGAACCATTATTATGAACAAATGGCTTCAGTTTTTTTTTCTAAATTCTTAACACATTATCCTGAAGTATGTAGGTCGCTATTCTAAACTTATACTTTTCATACTAATAATGGTCTGTACTCGTTCTGTCTCAGCTACACTTTCTTTTAAACCTGCAATAACACATCTGCAATAATGTTTGTTAGATCTGCAACATGTATGATCTGTAAATTCTGATCCTGCAACATAAAACTCCAACAAAATAGTCTCATTTTATTGTCCTTAAATCTTTGCGAAAAGGTGAGAGGCTTGTGTTCTGTACGCACAACCATCTCCAAAAATTGTTTGGAACATAAACATCAAAATGTTATAAGTCGGTACCAAACTCAATAATTCTTTCTCCGTAATGGAGTATTTTCTCCAGTCGATATTGAGTTTTTTTGAAAAATAGCCAATTGGCCTTTCAATTCTGCCGTCATCCTCCTGCATCAACAAAGCTCCAACTCTTGTGTCACTGGCATCGATAGTGACTTTAAACGGTTTCAAGAAATTTGGTGTGGCTAAAACTGCTGCTTGTTAACAAGCTTTTAAATTCTCAAACGCCTCTTAGTATTCTTCTGTCCACCAAAATTTCATGTTCTTCTGGAGTAAATCCTTCAGTGGTACCGCCACACTGCTAAAGTTTGGCACAAACTTTCAGTAGAACCATGCAGTCCCAAAAATTGAAGCACCTCTTTCTTTCTTGGAAATTCTTTCGTCTTCATGTTCTTCTGGGTCATCCTTCCATCTCCGATGTTGTGTCTCAAGAATGTCACTTCTGCCTTTGCAAATTCAGTTTTTGCTAAGTTTATAACCAGTTTTACCTCCTTGTAGTCTTTCAAAGAGCTCTGCCAAGTGCACACAGAACCATTGAGTACCACCAGGTTTGGGAACCAACTGCAAACTCCACTAGCTTTGACTTGGTCTTCTTGGAGCATCACCTCCACTTCCTTCTGTACCTGTGCGGTCTCAAGAGGATTCAGCCCGTAGGGGTGTTGTTTTATCAGAACATCATTCCCTACTTCGATCTCATGCTCTATAATATTCGACCTCCCAATTTTATTCCCATATGTGTCCTCATATTGCTGCAAAAAAGTGTTTCAATTCAGTTCTCTGTTCCTGAGACAGGTCACTGGACTCGAAACATTAACTCTGATGTTTTTCTTCACAGATACTGCCAGACCCACTGAGCTTTTCCAGAAACTTCTGTTTTTGTTCCTGATTTACAGCATGTGCAGTTTTATCAGCTTTTATCTTGCTTTGATCTCCTACCACTGGTAACAGCACCAATACTTGACCCCACGGGCGAACATCATAAGTTTGGATGCCTTATCTACTTCTTGCTTCATTAGATGCTGACCCACCTTCAAATGTTGTCTAGCTCATTCACCTACTCTGTTCAATTTTTCTCACCGCAGATGCAGTCCAACTGAGGGATCTTTGACTGCGGACCTATCAACTTTCCCTTAATTAATTCTAAAGGCCCTCTTAATTCTTGGGCAAATATCAACTCAAATGGAGTAAACTGACTCAATGAATTTGGGGCATCTTTAATGGCAAACAATATAACAATATAAAAGGTGGAGGAAGTTAGGGTCAAGTTCAGCTAGGGAGGATTACATGCAGGCAAGGAAGGAGCTCAAAAATGGTCTGAGGAGAGCCAGGAGGGGGCACGAGAAAGGCTTGGCAGAAGGAATCCGGGAAAACACAAAGGCATTTTACACTTACGTGAGGAATAAGAGAATGATCAAAGAAAGAGTAGGGCCGATCAGGGATAGCATAGGGAACTTGTGTGTGGAGCCTGAGGAGGTAGGGGAAGCCCTAAATGAGTTTTTTGCTTCTGTCTTTACGAAAGAAACGAACTTTGTAGTGAATGAAACCTTTGAAGAGCAGGTGTGCATGCTGGAATGGATAGAGATAGAGGAAGCTGATGTGCTGAAAATTTTGTCAAACATTAAGATTGACAAGTCGCCAGGCCCGGACCAGATTTGTCCTCGGCTGCTTTGGGAAGCGAGAAATGCAATTGCTTCGCCACTTGCGAAGATCTTTGCATCCTCGCTCTCCACTGGAGTCGTACCTGAGGACTGGAGAGAGGCAAATGTAATTCCTCTCTTCAAGAAAGGAAATAGGGAAATCCCCGGCAATTATAGACCGGTAAGTCTCACGTCTGTCGTCTGCAAGGTGTTAGAAAGGATTCTGAGGGATAAGATTTTTGACCATCTGGAAGAGCATGGCTTGATCAAATACAGTCAACACGGCTTTGTGAGGGGTAGGTCATGCCTTACAAACCTTATCGAGTTTTTTGAGGATGTGACTAGAAAAGTTGATGAGGGTCGAGCTGTGGATGTGGTGTATATGGACTTCAGTAAGGCATTTGATAAGGTTCCCCATGGTAGGCTCATTCAGAAGGTCAGGAGGAATGGGATACAGGGGAACTTAGCTGCTTGGATACAGAATTGGCTGGCCAACAGAAGACAGCGAGTGGTAGTAGAAGGAAAATATTCTGCCTGGAAGTCAGTGGTGAGTGGGGTTCCACAGGGCTCTGTCCTTGGGCCTCTACTGTTTATAATTTTTATTAATGACTTGGATGAGGGGATTGAAGGATGGGTCAGCAAGTTTGCAGACGACACAAAGGTCGGAGGTGTCGTTGACAGTGTAGAGGGCTGTTGTAGGCTGCAGCGGGACATTGACAGGATGCAGAGATGGGCTGAGAGGTGGCAGATGGAGTTCAACCTGGATAAATGCGAGGTGATGCATTTTGGAAGGTCGAATTTGAAAGCTGAGTACAGGATTAAGGATAGGATTCTTGGCAGCGTGGAGGAACAGAGGGATCTTGGTGTGCAGATACATAGATCCCTTAAAATGGCCACCCAAGTGGACAGTGTTGTTAAGAAAGCATATGGTGTTTTGGCTTTCATTAACAGGGGGATTGAGTTTAAGAGTCGTGAGATCTTGTTGCAGCTCTATAAAACTTTGGTTAGACTGCACTTGGAATACTGCGTCCAGTTCTGGGTACCCTATTATAGGAAAGATGTGGATGCTTTGGAGAGGGTTCAGAGGAGGTTTACCAGGATGCTGCCTGGACTGGAGGGCTTATCTTATGTAGAGAGGTTGACTGAGCTTGGTCTCTTTTCATTGGAGAAAAGGAGGAGGAGAGGGGACCTAATTGAGGTATACAAGATAATGAGAGGCATAGATAGAGTTGATAGCCAGAGACTATTTCCCAGGGCAGAAATGGCTAGCACGAGGGGTCATAGTTTTAAGCTGGTTGGTGGAAAGTATAGAGGGGATGTCAGAGGCAGGTTCTTTACGCAGAGAGTTGTGAGAGCATGGAATGCGTTGCCAGCAGCAGTTGTGGAAGCAAGGTCATTGGGGTCATTTAAGAGACTGCTGGACATGTATATGGTCACAGAAATTTGAGGGTGCATACATGAGGATCAATGGTCGGCACAACATTGTGGGCTGAAGGGCCTGTTCTGTGCTGTACTGTTCTATGTTCTATGTTCTATGTTCTGGATGTAAATTTGCTCCCTGAGCTGGAAGGTTCGTTTTCAGACGTTTCGTCACCATTCTAGGTAACATCATCAGTGAGCCTCTGGTAAAGCGCTGGTGTTATGTCCCACTTTCTATTTATGTGTTTCGGTTTCCTTGGGTTGGTGATGTCATTTCCTGTGTTGGTGATGTCAACCTCAACCTGAGGTACAAATCTTCTCAAAACTCGCTAAATGGATACCTATTTATCCCAATCATTTGGATAATTCTGGCAATAAGCCATCAGCATAATTTTACAGTCTGAAGCCACCTTTCCACTGCTGCTTGGGATTCAGGATGGTACACACTTGATTTAAAGTGTTGGATGCCTAAACTGTCCATGACCTCCATAAATAGTTTGGCAGTTAAATTGGACCCTTGGTCTGACTGAATCTCCCTGGGGAGGCTGCGACAGGTAAAGAAAGCGAGCAGCTCCTCCACAACTTTTCTGGCCTTGGCAGTTCCTACTGGAATTGACTCCAGAAATCTGGTAGACTCGTCCATTATGGTTAGTAAATACTGGTTCCCATTTTTAGTTTTTGGGAGGGGACCTACACTATCAATCTTAACCAGTATGAAATGTTCTTCAAATCCAGGAATTGGCGTCGAGGTACTGGTTTTATTACTGCCTGTGGTCTTCCTACTATTTGACATGTATGACAGGTAGGGCAAAATTGCATCATGTTTTTATGCAATTCAGGCCAATAGAAGTGTTTTTGTATATTTGCCTGAGTCTTCTTTAATCTTAAGTGACCTCCTAATGGTAATCTATGTGCTGGACATAATTGTTGCTGCCTGTATGCTCCTGGCAACACAATCTGGTGCTCTTCTGCCCATTCCTCCTCTGGGGGAGGCAATGGCCTAGGGGTATTATCACTGGACTGTTAATCCAGAGACCAAGATAACCTTCTGAGCCCATCTGAGGACCATCCCCCAGATCTCCCCCTTAATGAGAACAAATGGTCAGTCGTCAGAAAACTTCTGTTGCCCTCCACCCAAACTTCGATGAATACCGCTCACACTTGGACATTGAACAGTTTTTCAGCTGCCTCAACTCTGCGCTTACTTCTTTAACTGTGAGCCTAACTCTCCCTCTACTGACCTCTTCTCCCGCCTCCAACACGCCCCCTCCTCCTGGGTCTCCTACCTCAAGGCCTCCTACCCTCCCTCGACCTCTTCATCTCTATCTGCTGTCGAGATATCAATTGGTTTAATCTCTCCACTTCTCTCACCCACTCCAACCTGCAGAACATGCAACCCTCCACTTCCTCTGCTCCAATGCCAACTTCACCATAAAACCCGTGGACAAGGGAAGCACATTTGTTGCATGGCACATTTACCTCTACATCACCAATGCCAGGCGCCAACTCTCTGACACCTACTCCTACCGCCTCCTTGATCATGACCCGACTCCCGATCACCAAACCATCATCTCCTAAACCATCCACAACCTCATCCCCTCAAGTGACCTCCCACCCACAAGGCTCCAACCTCATCGATCCCCAACCCTTCACCACTCGCTTCTACCTCCTCCCCAAAATCCACAAATCTGGTCGACCCATTGTCTCCGTCTGCTCATGCCCCACCGAACTTACCTCCACCTTTACAACTGCAATCCCCGTGCAGATGGCCTAAAGGCCATTCACTTCTTCCTGTCCTGTAGGCCTGATCAGTCCCCCTCCACAGACACCCTCCTCCGCTTAGCCGAACTCGTCCTCACCATCAACAACTTCTCTTTCAATTCCTCCCACTTCCTACAGACAAAGGGGGTGGCCATGGGTACCCACATAGTCCCAAAGCTATGCCTGCCTCTTTGTAGGTTATGTGGAATAATCCCTCTTCCGTAGCTACAGTTGGCCCTAAACCCCACATTTTCCTCCATGACATTGATGACTGTATCAGCACCACCTCGTGCTCCCACGAGGAGCTCAAACAGTTCATCCACTTCGCCCACACCTTCCATCCCAACCTTAATTTCACCTGGATTATCTCTGATACCTCTCTCTCCCTCCTGGACCTCTCTGTTTCCACCTCTGGCAACCATCTGGAAACCGATATCCATTTCAAGCCTACCAACTCCCACAGCTACTGGAATACACCTCCTCCCACCCACCTTCCCGCAAAAATGCCATCCCCTATTCCCAATTCCTTCGCCTCTGATGCATCTGCTCCCAGAATAAAGTATTCCACGCCCGAACATCTCAGATGTCCACTTTTTTCAAGGACGACAACTTCCTCCCTCAGGGGTCAAGAACACCCTCGACTGTGTTTCCCACATTTCCCACAACTTATCCCTCACACCCCCTCCCCACAATAACAACCAAAACAGAATCCCCTAATCCTCATGTACCACCCCACCAACCTCCGGATCCAATGCATCATCCTTCGACATTTCCACCATCGAAATCCGACCCCACCCCATCTGCTTTCCAGAGCGACCACTCTCTCCGTGGCTCCCTTGTTTGCTCCACACTCCCTTCCAGCCCCACCACACCCGGCAATTTTCCCTGCAACTGCAAGAAGTGCTACACCTGTCCCTACACCTCCCCCCCTTACCCCCATCCCAGGCCCCAAGAAGACTTTCCACATCAAGCAAATGTTCACCTGCACATCTGCTAATGTGGTAGACTGTATCCGCTGTTCCTGTTGTGGGCTCCTCTACATCGGGGAAACCAAGCGGAGGCTTGGGGACCTCTTTGTGGAACACCTACGCTTAGTTCGCACTAAACAGCTGCACGTCCCAGTTGCGAACCATTTCAATTCTCCCTCCCATTCCTTAGACGGCATGTCCATCCTGAGCCTCCTGAAGTGCCACAAAGATGCCACCCGAAGGTTGCAGGAACAGCATCTCATATTTCGCTGGGAACCCTGCAGCCCAATGGTATCAATGCAGACTTCACAAGCTTCAAAATCTCCCCTCCCACAACCGCATCCCAAAACCAGCCCATCTCGTCCCCACCTGCCTAACCTGTCCATTCTCCCACCTATTCCCTCCTTCCACGTCAACTCCCACTACCATCACCTACCTACTAGCCTCATCCCGCCCCCTTGACCTGTCCCCCCTCCTTGGACTGATCTATCCCCTCCCTAACTCCCCACCTACACTCCCCTTCACTGGCTCCATCCCTGCCTCTTTGACCTGTCTGTCCCCTCTCCACCTATCTTCTCCTTTATCCATCTTCTATCCACCTCCCCCTCTCCCCCTATTTATTTCAGATCCCCCTTCCCCTCCCCGAATTCTGAAGAAGGGCCCAGGCCCGAAACATCAGTTTCCTGCTCCTCTGATGCTGCTTGGCCTGCTGTGTTCATCCAGCTCTACACATTGTTATCACAGCTCATGGTGGAATTTGAATTCAATAAATATCTGGAGTTAAGAATCTCATGATGACCATAAACCCATTGTCAATTGTTGTTAAAAACCCAGCTGGCTCCCTAATGTCCTGTTAAGGAAGGAAATTGTTATCCTTACCTGATCTGGCCTACATGTAGCTTCAAATTCTCAACAATGTGGTTGGCTCTCAACTGCCCTCCATCCTGAAAGTAATAACATTCAGTAACACATTCTGACTCCTTCTTCCAAACAGGCTTTATCATGTAAACCATTTCTTGACTCAGCTTTTTGTTGTAACTCCATTAATCTTTCAGGACTAACCACCTCTGCATGATTCTCTACCTGTTCAGATTTTTCCTTCACCATTTCAGCAAACAGGGTGCCAGCTAACTCAACCTCAACTCTTCGTCTTTGTCTCTCTCTCTCTCTCTCTCTCTCTCCGTCTTTAGGTATTTTTAATTAGCATTGGAAATGTGGATGATTATGAGTTGGTTCATAAATCAAAGGTTTGCATGTGACATCAATTTCAATCTGTGAGGGATAGAAATTGAGGAAAAGAGAAATCTTCAGGTGGTAAGAGAAAAGGAGATTGTTTACCACAAGGTGAAAAGGAAACCCAGGAGGGGGAAAAAGAATTTTAAAAAAGCTTGTGTGCTTTCACTGTAATAAAGACACAATGTGTTAGTGGTTCAAAAGAAGCACTGGAAAAATGAATGTGGGAAAACAGGATAAGCTAATGACTTTTGTTGAAGTGGTAAAAGAATCCACGGTGGAAGCTAAACAGCTGCACCAGAATATACAAACTGATTAAGGCTTGGTTAAGAAGAAAGTGCCAGATCTCTTTAAAAAGAATTTACTTGCGAGGGTAAGGTTTACTCTTGTAGGCCAGGAGAAGCAGGTAAAGAAATTAAAATTTTAAGAGATGAGGAGTTATGTAATTCAGAAGGATTATTGTGAGAAAAGATAGTAATATGTGGAATTCATTGTGAGAAAAGCAGTGTTGCATGAAATAAAGTGAGTTTGGAAGTTCAGTGAAAAATGGTGAAGTAGTGGTCGGAGTAAAAGAGAAATTCTCGGTTTCAGACATATAGTTTACACTTGGTAATGATGTAGCTGGATCACAGGTGGGAGTCAAGCTTACTGTGGTTGAAAAGCCAGAGGAATATCAGATAACTAAAGGGCTACAGGAAGTATATGGTTGGACTTTTCCTGAAGGCGAGAGACTGCTTAATCAAATGATTGAGACAAAACAAGAACAGCTGGAGAATGAACTGAATAATTTCAGTTCAGAGAAATTAACTGAATTACAACGGAAGGATGAAAAACACAATTGTATCAAAAAAACATACACAGAAGAAGAATCTAGCTGTATCCCAAAATGTTACTGTTTTAAAAATGGAGCCTTGATGAGGAAATGGAGACCATCACATATTCAGGTGGATGAGACATGGGCAGAAGTTCTTCATGATGTATTTTTGGTGGATAATAGAAAGTGTTGTAGATAGCGTGTATATTAATTTTAGCAGATCGTTTGGGAGTAAGGAAAACTCAAGCCAAATTGGCCTGGACTGCATAAGACTTTGCCAGACATGTTATGCCCCAGGTAGTAATAAAACCTGCTCTGTAATACCTGACTTGCAATACCCGTTCTTTCATTGAGGAACTTTTACAAGATTTTTAATTGATTGTATTGGACTCCATCCAAAACAAAAAGTGGAAAATATTATTTGTTGACTGTAATGGATGTGTCAACTGGATTTCCCGAGGCCATTCTATTACACAGTATCACAGCTAGAAGAATTGTAGAAGAGGTTTTTTTTAATGAGATGAGGACAGCCCACAGAGATGCAAATAGATCAAGGGTCAAATTTCACATCAAAATTAACCAAGGAGGTTAGGGATAGCTTAGGAATAAAACAATTCAAATCTACTGCATAACACCCAGAGTCGCAATCATTAGAACGGTGCATCAAATTGCAAAGACCTGTTAAACAAGTGCATAAAATTTCATTGGATAGATGAATGTGTGATGGCATTTGACAGACTGAAACCTGTTATCCACTGCCCCGTGTTAGCCACTTCTAATTATGCAACGTGGCTATCAATGTGAGTGATATGGGTGTCAGTGCAAGACACTTGCAAGAAAATGATGAGAAGGTAGAAAGACCTATTGGATATTTTTCCCAGAAATTGAATACTCATCAACAGAAATGTTCTATAATCAAGAAGGAGGCCACAAGTTTGGTGTTAGCATGACAACATTTCAAAACTTATATTGCCAGTAACCTATCTGAAATAACTGTATATACTGATCATAATCCCATAAATTTTTGGGAAAAAAACGTTAAAGATAAAAATACCAGACTGTTTAGATGGAGCCTACTGTTACAGCCATTCAATTTGAAAATTATACATGTGGCAGGATGAGAGAATGTAATTGCTGATGTGCTGTCGTAGCTTTGAGGGAAGAGCAGCATTCGGTGGCAGAAAAGAAAATGGACCATAATTGTGACTGCTTGCATATGTAGAGTCAATGTAATGTACCTGTACTGTAGTGTATGAATGGTGTAAGGCTAAGAGTTTTTTTAAAATTGAACCCATCTCCACGCATTGATAGCTCATCTTTAAAAGGAGGGAGCTGTGCCTACATTGTGGCTTCAAGAGGTGTATTTTGTCCTTTTTTTTATGAAGCGAAGTTGAGACCTAGGTACACAGCAGATTGATTCAACCCAGTAAAGTAAACAGTTTGTAAGGCTGAGATAATGGGAACTGCAGATGCTGGAGAATTCCAAGATAATAAAATGTGAGGCTGGATGAACACAGCAGGCCAAGCAGCATCTCAGGAGCACAAAGGCTTTGGTTTGTTTTAAAGAAATGGGACAATAGAAGCAGCCTGAGTGGGTGGGGTCAAACTCCCAGAGAACCAGGTTTTTAGTTTTGCTTTTGGTAGCTTTTGGGGTTGTGAAAGCTGCTACTTCTCTCTCTCCCTGTATCTTTGCTGCAGCCAAGAGCTTGGATTCTCTTCCTGTTCAATGGGATATTACTATATTAGAACAGTTGTTGTTTAGGAATTAAATAATCTGTTAATTTGTTAAGTTTTCTAATAGAGTTAAGTTACTCCAATTCTTCTTTCTCTTGTTGTATTTTAACCATACTGTATTAATAAAGTGTGCTTTGCCAAGTAGTGGTTTGACAAATCGAATTGCATTTGAGTGCAATGCCTGGCTCTTGCAATTAAAATAAGAAAACATTAAGCTCTAGCAAAACTGGAATAAATGATAATTGGGGAAAACTCTCTGCTCAATTGAATCATACTTGGCACAAAGGAAGATGTCTGTTGGATATGTCATCTCTGTATGAGGGCATCTCTGCACGAGTTCTTCGGGGCAGTGTCCTCGGCCAAATCATCTTCAGCTACTACATTAATGACTTTGAACTTATAGTCAGAAGCGTGAATGTGTGCTGATGACTACACAATATTCAGCACCATTCATGCTTCATCAGGTACTAAAGCAGCCCATATCCCATTGCAGCAAGGCCTGAATGATGAACATTTCCAACAAGATGTTATCTAACCATTCTCCCTTAACATTACCAATACCACATTCCCCGCTATCTACATACTGGGCTTTATATTCACCAGAAATCTGAATTTAAAAAGCCACATCAATGTAACAGCTGCTTGGAATCCTACAGTGAGTAAATTACCTCCTAACACCTCAAACTCTATCTGTCATCTATAAGGCACCCATAAGGAATGTAATGGGATACTCCATATTTGCCTGTATGAGTGTAGCTCCAAAAACATCTGAGGAGTTTGAGTCCATTGAGAACAAAGCTGTCTGCTTGTTTGGGGAATCCACAAACATTGACCTTCTCCACCACAATGCTCAGTATCAGCAGTGAGTGCCATTTCCAAAACATCACCATCTCCAAGCTCCTTTCCAAGCCACTCACCATCCTGACTTGGAAATATATCACTGTTCCTTCACTGTCGCCGGGTCAAAATGCTGGAATTCGTCCCTAATAGCATTGCGGATTAACCCACAGTAGGAGGAATGCAGCAGTTCAAGAAGGCAGCTCACCACCACCTTCTCAAGGGCAACTAGGGATGGGCATCCCATGAAATGAGTAGGAAAAAAATAAACTTGCAGAAATTCGGCCAAACTGTTGAGGCGCCATCTTCTCAACCCATGACCATGTCTATTGAGAAGGAAAATTGTAACAAGACAATGGAACACCACCTCCACCATGCTCCCTTCCCACCCACTGACCACCCTGATATGAAAGTGTATCCCCCTTCTGAGATGTTGCATCAACATGTTAGAATTCCTCACCTAATGACTTTTTGGGTACAGCTACAAATCAATCCCTTCATTCGGTCATGAAGGAAGCTCATTGCCTCCTTCTGAAGGACATTGTTCAATGGTCTTTAAAGACTTCCCAGCAAGAAGGTACAGACCCCCTGACTGAATTAGGGAAAAGATGAACATCCTATTTGGCTTCTCCTACCATTTTGGCTTTATACTGAAACCAGAGAATTTTTAAAAATAACTTCCCTTCCCTAATTTCCCATGATTTGAGTAATAGAAACATATTTACAAGTCAGGATGGTAAGTGACTTGGTATAGAATTTATTAGTCATGGTTTTTCACATATCTGCAGCCCTGATCATAAATGGTAGTGGTCGTGGGATTAGAAGGTGCTATTTCATGTGTCTTAGTGAATTTCTGCAGTCATCCTGTAGTTTATAAGTGCAGCTTCCCATCATTAGTGGTGGAGAAGGGACTGAATGTTTGTTGTAACCAAGTTGCTAGTTCCTTTATCTTGGATGGCATCAAGTCTCCTGAGTGTTGTTCGAGTTGCATTGGTCCACTTAAACCAGGGAGCAGACCCCCACACTCCTAGGTTATGCCTAGTATTTGGGAGTCAGGCTTTGGGAAGTTGGATGAGTTACTCGCTAGAGGATTCTCAGCCTCCAGCTTCCTCCACAGTACCCACAGTATCTGGCTCATGCAGTTCAGTTTCTTGGAGAAGCACTCTAGCTATCTGCATTTATGATAGTCTATTACTGAATATGTCTTTGCATTTTTATTTTGCTGAGAACTCTTCATGTCCATTCTTACATTGTATTTCAGCCTCATTCCAATCCCAAAATAGATTCTATGGACACAAGATTTTATAGAGAAGTATAATTTTTTATTCTTGAATTCACAACATCAAGCAGAAAGCAGTAATGTAGAATCATGTGATCAGGAACCTCTACAATCCTGTTTTGAGGGTTTTTTTCTATAATCAGGATAAAATCAGAGAAGAAAAACAAAATTGCTGGAAAATTTCAGCAGGTCTGGCAGCATCTGTGAAGGAAAAAAACAGAGTTTACCTTTTGGGTCTGGTGACTCTTCCTCAGAACTATGTTTTTGCCTTCACAGATGCTTCCAGACCTGCTGAGCTTTTCCAGCAACTTTGTTTTTGTTCCTGATTTACAGCATCTGCATTTCTTTCGGTTTTTATGAAATCAGAGGACCTCAGATGGCAGTTCCTATTAACAGAGGAACTTCCACTCTATCTGTCTGTAACACAGAAATCTTTCCAGGCAGGATAGATTGAACCTATTTTGTTCACAGGAGCCTTGATGACATATTGTGGAGGACAAGAGATAACAAGGTGTAGAGCTGGATGAACACAGCAGGTCAAGCAGCATCTTAGGAGCAGGAAAGCTGACATTTTGGGCCTAACCCTAACCCTATCGCAGCTGACGTTTCATCCAGCTCTACACCTTGTTATCTCAGATTCTCCAGCGTCTGCAGTTCCTATTTTCTCCATTATGGACGACCAGTTGCACCAGCCATCCCACACTGAAATGAACAATTATAAATGACGAACACTCAATCTATTCTCAAAGGTGGCTTCAAAAAGATTAAAAGTTACCTCGATGGCACGGTGGCTCAGTGGTTAGCACTGCAGCCTCACAGCACCAGGCACCCGGGTTCGATTTCAGTCTCGGGCGACTGTCTGTGTGGAGTTTGCACATTCTTCCTATGTCTGCGTGGGTTTCCTCTGGGTGATTTGGTTTCCTCCCACAGTCCAAAGATGTGCAGGTTAGGTGGATTGGCCATGCTAAATTGCCGTTAGTATTCAGGGGTGTGTGGGTTATAGGGGGATGGATCTGGGTGGGATGCTTCAAGGGACGGTGTGGACTTGTTGGGCCAAAGGGCCTGTTTTCACACTGTAGGGAAGCTAATCTAAAACAAGAAACCGAATGTGGCAGCCTAACTGTGTCTGGTTCAAGGCCAATTCCATTTCTTCTTTCCATTTGTGTGTGTAAACTAGTAGCAATTCATTCTCCTGTTCCAGTCATGCACATGCTGCCGATTTAACCTGACAGACAGCCCAATGTTCTGCTGTTACTGGAACAGAATGGTCCAACCATATATATTTCCCATCTAAGCAAGGTGTTGAGGTAACTTCACTGATCATGAATATGCACGAATGTGCCTAGAGTGCGATAATAGGAATCATGGCAGCTAAAATGGCAAGAGGGAACTCCAGTAAATATCAATTTACAGTTCAAGGATTATCTGATCATGACCTTTGGTGGAATAATTTTAATCAATTGTTCCTCGGAATGTACCAGTAATTTCACTCCTGGAAAAGGAGCAAGCAGCCTTTCAGTTTAACTTTTATTTCAATAAAGGACATGTTCAAACTTCCACCGTCATTTAGCATGGAGTTGTTGGAACAGAGTTAGGGCAAAAATCTGCAATTTTTAAAAAAACTCCGAAGTAAAGGAACTGATTTCCAACAATTAAAAATCGTGCAGTTTACCAGACAGGCCTGGTTCTTCAGTTAATCGAATTCCTCAAAAACATCGAAATGCAAAAAAGACAGGAGTAGGATTTATCAATTTTGCTCCTCAAACCTACTCCCCATTCAACAAATACTTGGCTGACCCTGTATCTCAAAACCATTTTCTTATTTTCTGTCGATACACCTTGAAGTCTTTAATAAACTAAAGATTTATCAATTTCATTTTTATATTTACTCAGAGATCTAACTTCCACAGCTTTCTCTGGTAGTGAATTTCATTGCTTTGATCACCCTCTGCATGAAGAAATATTTCCTCATCCTACTCCTAAATGTTCCAAAATATATCCTAACACTGTACCTCATAGTTCCCATCTCCCAAATGAGGGGAAGCCTCCTCCCTGCTTCTATCCTAAGCCCTATTAGAATTTCAGATACCTTCTCATTCATTTAAACTATACTGAATACAGGCCCAGTCAAATGAACATTTCTTCATACAACAGTCTTGACATTCCCAGTATCAGTCTCATAAAACTTCACTACAATGCCTTGATAACAAGTATATCCTCTCTTATGTAGCAGATCATGTAAAGTTTAAAGAAATTGGTCTTATTCTCCTTGAGCTCAGAGATTAAGAGGTGACTCTATTTAAGTCTTCAAAATTAGGAATAATATTGACAGAGTAAAGAAGGATAGTTGGTATGACATTAACTAGGGGTGACAACTTCAAGACTGTCAGCAAGAGAGCTAGGAGTGAAATGAGGAGAAACCTTTTAACTCAGTTGTTCAGTTTTGGAATGTGCTACCTGAGAGTGTGATGGAGGCAGATTCCATACAAGGTTTCAGAAAAGAGCTAGAAATATATATGGAAGTGATGAAGCTGGAGGGTCACAGAGAAATGGCTGTAGAGTAGACGAGTTGGATAACTCTTTCGGGAGGGTCCTCCTGCACCGCAACATTCTCTGATTCTGTGATTCCTCTCATCCAGTACTTTAGGGATGCAGATCACCAGGCCAAGAGATTTGTCAGTCTTTAAAACCATGAGTTTCTCCAGCATGGCTTTGTTTTCCAAATACTAATATTCTTCAAATTCACCTCTGTAGACCCTTGTTTCCATAATATTTCTGGGAAATGATGTGTTCACTCTTTTTTGAAGACAGAACAAAAATATGTGTTCAATTCTTCTGCCTTTTCTTTGTTCTCCATTATAATTTCATGTGTTTCTGACTGAAAGTAGTGATGAATTTAATAATTCTTTGTTCCCCTCCATATATCAGCATATATCAAGGGGAGGCGAAAGCCTAATGATATTATTGCTGGACTGTTAATCTGAACACCCAGATAATGTTCTGGGGACCTGGGGTCAAATTCCACGTGGCAGACGTTAAAATTTAAATTCAATAAAATATCTGTATTTAAGGATTTAATGACACCCATGAATCCATTGGCAATTGTTCACTAATGTCCTTTAGGGAAAGAAACTGCCATCCTTACCTGGTATGGCCTACAAGTGACTCCAGACCCACAGCAACATGATTGACTCTTAACTGCCCTCTGAGCAATTAGGAATGTGCAATAATTGATGCTGAGCCAGCAATGTCCTCATCCTGTGAATGAATAAAGAAAAAAAAGAATTTACAGTCTGCTTCATATCCATGAAGATATGTGGCTATCCCAAATTTTGTTCTATTCCCAAACTATCACACCTTTCCGCTTACATTTTTGTGTCAAACGGAAATGAATAATTGTTGTAATTTATACATGACGTGTTGCTAAACAAAGAGGCCTAATGATTGCAGGTGCATAATTCCTTGAAAGAGATTTGGGGGTTCAGGTCCATAGATCTTTAAAATTTCACAACGATGTGCAGAAAATAATTAAGACAGCAAATAGAATGTTGGCCTTTATATCTAGAGAACAGGAGTACAAGAATGCAGGAGTTCTGTTGCAGTTATACCCTGCTTAGACCCCACTTGGGCAACATACCTTAAGTGGAAGAGATTGCCTTGGAGGAAGTACAATGCAGGTTTACAAGAATGATACCTGGACTTCATGGAATAAATTTTGAGGAAAAGTTACATAAATTTGGCCTGTTTTCTCTCTAATTTAGACATTTAAGACATGATCGATTTGAAATCTTTACAATAAAGACAGGTTAGATTAAAAAAATATTTTCCTTGGTTAGGTACAGAAAGTAAATCAAAGTGATAAAAGACAGCAGAATTATAAGAACACAGTTGGACACCGGACTTCAGCATGAAGATTCTGTTCCAATGGTGCAGACAGAACACTGATGAAGGACTTTGTGTAAAAGAACACAACAATTCACAGGAAAATTGGAGTATGGGGACAGGAGTAGGCCATTCAGTCCCTCGAGCCTATTCTGTTAATTCAATGACTGATCTGTGGCCTAACTCCATGACCTGCCTTAAAGCTATCCCTTAATACCTTTGCTCAGCAAAAATTTATCTCTCTCAGATTTAAAATCCAGAATCTATTACTGCTCATGGAAGGGAGTTCCAAACCTGTATGACTGTTTGTGTGTAGGAGTGATTCCGAGCATCTCTACTGATTGGTTTGCCCTAATGCTCAGACAGTGCCCTCCCTAGTTTCCTAACCAGTGGAAATAATCTCCTTATACTCTGGTCCCCTCGATATAAAGAGCAGCATTCTATTAGCTGTCTTGATTATTTTCTGCACGTTTGTAAAACTTTAAAGGTTTGAATCTGAACCCCCAAATCTCTTTGGATATCCCCTGTATTTAATGCCATACCATCTAGAAAGTATCCTGATCCTTTCTCAGTCCACTATAGATAACATTTGCATTGAACTGAACCTGTCACCGTTTCACCCATTCACTTCATCTATCAATATCCATTTCAAGTAAACTGGGTCAATGCTTTGCAGTGCATTTTTGTTAATTTCTTCAGCTTAACTGTCTGTCAGTTAAGATCTGGAAAAGCACAGGTGGCCTTCAGCATTTGAGGAGCAGGAAAGGTAGCATTTTGGGCTGAAACCCTTCATCGAGATGGAATCAGCCTGAAATGTTGACTTTCCTGCTCCTCGGATGCTGTCTGACCTGCTGTGTTTTCCACCTCCACTTTTATTGACTCTAGCGTCCAGCATCTGTAGACCTTACCGTCTCCAAATCATTGAGCAGAAAGTTCTAATGCATGAGATTAAGTTGGGCATTTTGAACTCAGTCTTGTTTTAGCAGTCTGCAGGTTAATGTATATTCTTCCTCCTTAACGTTTCTGCAATCCACATTATTGGAGGGATATGATAGCAGTGGGAGAGGGTGCTGAGGGGGATTTTCCAGGATGTTGCATTGGAGCAAGAGAGTTTCAGTAATGGAGACAGATTGGACAGATTGGCATAGTTATTTTTCAAACACAGAAGAACAAAGAACAATACAGCACAGGAACATGCCCTTCAGCCCTCCAAGCCCATGGGCTACATTTTGCCCATCCATATTAAAACTTTCTTCACTCACAGGATCTGTATCCCTCCAATCCTTTCCTATTCATGTACTCATCCTGGTACTTCCTGAATGCTGCTACTGTGTCTGTATCTAACACCTCCTCTGGATGCACTTTCCATGCACTCGCCAACCTTTGTGTGAAAAACTTGCCTCACACTTCTCTTTTAAACTACCAACTTGCACCTTGAACCTCTGTTCCCTCACCATTGACCTTTCCACCCTGGGAAAAAGCCTCATACTTTCCACTTGATACATGACATTTACAATCTTATAAACTTCTATCAAGTTACCCTCCCAACCTACTGAATTGAAGAGACACAAAAACTAATCTCTCCAACTTTTCTTCATAGCTATAATTCCGTGTGCCAGGCAATATACTGGTAAATGTTTCTGAACTCTCTCCAAAGCATCTACATCCTTCTAGTAGTGACCAGAACTGCATACAATAATAAAAGTTCTATAAAACTGCAGCTTAAATTGTCTATCCTTATACTTAATGCCCCTTCCAATGAAGGCAAACATGCCTTAGGACATTTTTAACTACCTTTTCTATCTGTGCTGCCACCTTGAGAGATCTGTGGACCTGCACACCCAGATCCCTCTGTATATTAATAGTCCGAAGGGTTCTGCCATTCTCTGTATAATTTCCACCTGTGCTTGACCTTCCAAAATGTATCACCTCACATTTATCCAGATTAAATCCCTCTGCCACTTTTTTGCCCATGCCCTGCCTAGATCCTCTGACAAGAGCAGAGGAGATGGAGAGAAGCAGATAACACATGAAAGCTGCTCATAATATTCCAAATGCAATCTGACTAGAGTCTAATACAGCCTCAGCAGGACGTCACTGCTCTTGTATTCTAACCATCTCGAAATGAATGTTAACATTGCAATTGCCTTCCTAACTCCCAACTGAACCTGGCTGTTAACCTGAAGAGAATCCTGAGCTTGGACTCTCAAGTCTCTTTGTGCTTCATAAGGTGGGAAAGATCAGGAAAACGTCATTAGGGGAAATGATTTCAGTTGATTAAGTAGAACTGATACAATTTCTAGGTCTTATTTTACACTAATAATTATACTTATATAATATAGTTATAAGTGACAGCAGAGAATACCACTCTGCCTGTGCCAGCTAACTGCAGTTCTTTTCCTTTCAAGTGCTCATTCAATTCTCCTCGGAAAGCCACCATTAATTTTGTTCCTGCAAAACCATGCATTCCAGATAATGGCCACTTGTTGCCCAGAAGGGCTTTTCCTCATGGCACTGTTGGATTTTTTTTGTCAATTATCTCAGATCATCAATAATATTGACCTAAGAAGTCTACACTGGCAAAGCAAGAGATGGCAATTGAACTTGTGGCTTGTTGCAGTCTTTTGCAGATTTCTATCAAATTGGGGTAAAGAGAAGCAAGTAACAAAAGGATAGGAAAGAAATGTGTTGAGTCATCTGAACCCTAACAGAAAGCCAATTAAAAAGCAGGCTCTAGATGAGACGCTGAGCTTTCTTAAATTCCTCGGCACCAACATTCGTGTAAATTACATGCGTAACTACAATATCAAAGGCACCATGTGTTTGCAGGACATTCAGCACAAGAAATCATCCCAAGGTGACTTACAGAAGTATTAAAAAGGCAACAGCAATGTATTTAAGATCAGTAAGATTTGCATGGTCAACATGGAGAGATACCAATGCTTGGATTAGGTGAGAACCAACAAGAAGAAGACACCACAGTTCAGAAAGATAGGGAGAAAGGATGAAAATGAAGGATTTCAGTGTGCCATCAACATAAACTCCAGAGAACAACTTTTGAGAAGACGTGGACCTCACACTTGGAAAGTATGGAGAACCTCCCTGGAACCTGGAAGAAACATTTGACCTGTGTGAGCTTCTATTCTCGGGCCTATGTTTTTGTTGACCGTTCAGGGAATGCACCATTTGAAAACCGGTGCGTTGTATGAATTTTAGCCTTGAATGAATTGCATGCCTGCTGTTAATATTTTCCTAACCAAATGGTGTGAACTGTATCATTGTTTTAACTCTACTAATGTAGGTGATGATTAGTTGATACAGAATTAATTCTTTTCCTCTTCATGCTGAGGCAATAACTGCTGTTGAAGGAGACAACCGGGCAACAATTAACGACCCAAACCACAAACAAATTGGCATAGGGTCAGCAAGATGAAACAGATATACATGTGGCTCAAGGATTGTTGTGGAAAAAATGTGTTTGAATTCATGGGACATTGGTACCAGTACTGAGGAAGAAGGGACCTGTTCCAATGGGATGTAGTCCACCTGATGTGAGGAGAGACATGGTGAATTCATACCTAGAGCTATGGATAGGACTTTAAACTATATAGTGCGGAGTTTGACTGGGTGCGAGTGGCTGCGTGGAAAGTTATGAAAAAGTTAAAGGAGAGGAGAGCTCAGCAGAGGTTATTGAAGCATCGAACAAATAATGGGATGGACAGTATGGAAGGAGCCAGGAACCTAACTTGAAACAGAGCAGATGTAGGTGGTGGCGGGAGCAGTCGACAAACAACAACAAACAAAGTACATGAAATAAGCTAAATGGGCTTGCAGTAGAGATTGGAATTGGCAGATACAGTATTGTGAGAATCAAAGAGATATGGATATAAAGGGATCAGTGCTGTAAAACTAAATATCCAAGGTTACATGTCCTATCAAAAGGATAGGCCAATGGGCAGAGGAGATGGGGGCGTCTTATTTGTTAAAAATCAAATTAAACCAACAGCAAGAGTGATGTAGAGTCAAAAATCATGGCAACTCAGTGGTTAGCACTGCTGCCTCACAGCACCAGGAATCCAGGTTTGATTCCACCCTCAGGCGACTGTCTGTGTGGAGTTGGCACATTCTCCCCATGTCTGCGTGGGTTTCCTCCGGGTGCTCCGGTTTCCTCCCACAGTCCAAAGATGCACAGGCTAGGTGGTTCGGCCGTGCTAAATTGTGCATAACAGGGACATGTAGATTAGGTTGCTTTGGTCAGTGTGGAGTGGTTGGGCTGAAGGGCTTGTTTCCACAGTGTAAGGATTCTATGGAAACAAAAAAATGTGTGGGGGTGGAGTTGAGGAACCACAAACAAAAAAAAAGGCTGCTGGGAATTATGTACAATCTTCCAATCAACATTTGGGACAGAAAATGAGTCAGGTGATAGAAAAGCTATGTAAGAAAGTCACTATATCAATAATCATCGTGTATTTCAATAAGCAAATAGACTGGGTAATGAAGGTTGGTAATGGATATGAAGAAAAGGAATTTGTGCAATGTCTATGAGATTTTTTTGTAGTAGCGTGAGGTACAGCCCACTAGGGAACAGGCAATTCTGGATTTCTGATGTGTAACGGGGCAAACTTGATTAGGCACTTAAGGTGAAGAAACCTTGATGGAGCACTGAGCATAATATGACAGACGGATTGAGCAGGAGAAGACTGAATCAGATGTAATGGTATTACAATTGAGTGAATATAAATATAAATACACGAGGCAGGATCTGGCTACACTTCATTTGCAGGGAAGACAGTGGAGCAGCAATGGCAATGGTTTCTGGAGATAATTCAAGAGGTACAGCAGAACTTCATTCTGAGGAATAAGAAACATGCTAAAGGGAGAATGAGGCAACCATGGCTGACAAGGGAATTCAGGGTTATATAAAAGCAAATCCAAAGGCATACAGTGTGGTGAAGGTTAATGGGAAGCCAGAAGATTGGTAAACCTTGAAAAAGAAGCAGAGGATAGCTTAAAAAAAATATGAGTAATGGGAGATGAAGAAAGATTGGAGGAACTGAAGAGGGACTCCATCAGTTTTCCCAGTGAAAGACACTATCAGCACTACCAGAACATTAAGAAAGTCAAGAGAAGGTAATAATGTTGTGGCCATCACAAAGATAAAGGTCTGAAGGGAGATAAACCACCTGCACCAGATGGACTGTACCTAAGAGTATTGAAGTAGATTGCAAGGAGATTTTAGAGGCATTGGTGGTAATTTTTCTGGAATCGCTGGATCCTGGATGACTAGAAAATGGCTAACTTAATGCTTTTTTTTAAGTAGGGAGGGAGGCAGAAATCAAGAACCTATAGGCTAATTAGCCAGTCTTGCCTCAGTAGTTGGTAAGATTTTAAAGCCCACTCTTAAGGATAGGATTGCAGGGTTTTTGCAAGTTCATGGTAAAATAGGGCCGGGTCAGCATGATTTCGTCAAGGTCAGGTCATGCCTGAAAAATCAAAATGAGGTTATGCACTTTGCTTGGAAGAATGGAGACATAGACTCTTACCTACATGGGGAAAAGCTTTGGAAATCTGAAGCACAGCGGAACTTGAGAGACCTGCATCAGGATTCTTTTCAGGTTAACATGCAGATTCAGTAGAGAGTAGAGATGCACTGCTGAGGCGGTGTAAGGCTCTGGTCAGACTACATTTGGAATATTGTGAGCAGTTTTGGGCTCTATAATGTTTGCATTTGAGAGCGTCCAGAGGAGGTTTACAAGAATCATCACCAAGGATGAAGGGCTTGTCATGTGAGGAGTGGTTGAGGACTCTGGGTCTGTACTCAATGGAATTTAGAAAAGTTTGCGGGATCTGACTGAAATGTGCATAACACTAAGAGGTGTGGATTTAGTGACCATGGAGAAAAAGTATTCACTGGGAGGAGAGACTGGGACCCAAGGGCACAGCCTCAGAGTGAAGGACAACTGTTTAGAACTGAGATAAGGAATTATTTCTAAGGTCAGATGAAGGTTAATATGTGGGAGTCTTTGCTGCAAAGATCTGTAAAGGCAGTGTCTTTGAGCGTATTTTAGATTAATATTAAGGGGATTGAGGGTTATGGGGAGAAGGCAGGAGAATGAAGTTGACAAACATATCAGCTGTGATCAAATGGCAGAGAGGACTTGATAGGCTGATGAAAATTGATTAAAATTAAAAACACACTGTGGCACAAAAAGCACAGCAAGATCTATCCACTGACTGACTTCCACAAGCATACATTTTTACTAGCACATCCCCCAATATTAAATGCAGAGAACTGGAACAGTGAAATATAAGGTCTCATCATTCATTAACTTCGGAAATCGTCCTGTTTTATTATCATTCCTCCTAATATTGAACCCAGTGAACAGGAATAGATTTTAACTGAGATCACTGGACAAGTGCTCTCTGACTCCACCAAGTGTATATTTTAAGAGAGACTGGGCAGTGACTCAGTTGTGAAGAACTACTCACAGAGCTTGTTTTTCACTTTCCCTCCCTCTAAGTTTAATCTGAAACCTCCAGCTGTTTCTCTGACATATTGGAAAATACACATCAAACTGATGCCCCCACTGTCACACTCCCATTCGTCGCCCATAGTCTGTGCTCATTCTTTCTGGATCTTGGTGCTGTTTCTACATGAAATATTATCAACGAGTTATCCATTTCTAACACATTCCTCTCTCTCTCTTTTTCACTCTTTGCCCTCTATCCCCACCCACCCTTCTTTCTCACTCTCAATTATCGTGTTGTGTCTACAATAGAATGAAGGTATCACATTTGGTGAAGAGGGCGCAGGAAGGGATGCGGGATTGTGAAAGGAGTGATGCAGTCCATCCATAGACCATGGGCAAAGTGAAGCTGGGGGCCCTGCTGACAGGTTTGTAATGTAAGAAACCTGCCAACAATGGCATGCATAGCAGGGCCCTCAAAGGCAGCCCAGTGAATCTATCAAGGTACTCCCTCTCCTTAGCACCATGTGAGGCTGTGTGTGTGTGTGTGTGTGTGTGTGTGTGTGTGTGTGTGTGTGAGAGAGAGAGATCTGGTCCTATTGAGAATAAAATCAAAGAATAAATGGCTTTTGTAAATTTCATTATAACTTCAAATCATTCCCCATACCTCACTGCAACTAGTGCACAACAAAATCCCACATACAAACGCACGACTCTACCATCAATTTACTTCATGCAGACAAGCTAAGATTGGAGAGCAGAGAGATTGGTACCTTACAGAAACTCAACTAAATGCTTTGAAATCTCTCCACAAAGATTTTCTGAACTGTCAAATTCCACCAAAAAACAAGAGCTACCTTTGAGAATGATTTGAAGCTGTAATGAAATTTACAGAAGCCATTCTGTATTTAATTTATTCTCAATAGGACCAGATGCTTGCCTTAGCACATGTGCAGACAGACACACATGCACACGCACATACAGTCACACACATACAGACACACATGAAATTCCAGAGAGAGAACGTGCCTTTACACAAACAAACGAGGCTTACAAATCGATCTTGATCAACTGGGTGAATGGGCTGAGCAGAGGTAGAAGGAATTTGATTTGGATAAATGCGAGGTATTGTATTTTGATGAAAACAAACAAGAGCAGGACATATATAATTAATGGTAAGGACCTGGATAATTTTCTCAAAGGGAGACCCCTAGAGGTTTAGGTGCATAATTATTTGAAATTTGATAGAGATAGACAGGGTGGATAAGCAGTTGTTTAGCATGCTTGCCCTCGTTGATCCGACCTTTCAGTGTAGGAGTTGGGAAGTCATGTTGAAGTTGTACAGGGCATTGGTGAAGCCTCGTCTGGAGTACTGTGGGCAGTTCTGATCGACCTGTTGTAAGAAGGCACGGTGCTAGGGTGATCAACACTGCTGCTTCGCAGTGCTAGGGACCTGGATTCAATTCCACCCTTGGGAGATTGTCTGTGTGAAGTTTGTACATTTTCCCTGTGTCTGCATGGGTTTCCTCAGGGTGGTCTGGTTTCCTTCCACAACCCAAAGATATGCAGTCTAAGTGGATTTGCTGTGCTAAATTGCCTTTAGGGAGGTATGCAGATTAGGTGGGTTATAGGGGTGGGAAGCTCAGAGGGTTGGTGTGGCCTTCAATGGGGGACCTTACTGAAAGCCTTACTAGAATCCACATAGACAACATCCACTGTGCCACCTTCATCAATCACCTTCGTCACCTCCTTAAAAAACTCAATCAAGTTAGTAAGACATCACCAGCCCTGCACAAAGCCACATTGACTGTCCCTAATTGTGATCCTATTCCAAAGAATTTTCTCCAATATCTTCCCAGCCACCGACACAAGACTCACTGGTCTATAGTCTCCTGAATTGTCTCTCTTTCCCTTCTTGAACAGTGGAACAACATTAGCTACTCTCCAGCCAGCCAGGACCTCTCCAATGGCTTGAGAGGTTAAGATGATCTTGGTCAAGGTCACAGCAATCGTGTCTCACTCGATAACATGGTGTGCATACATCGGGCCCTGAGGACTTAGCCACCTTAATTCTCTTTCTTGATCTCACACCTGAGAATGTTGCATGGGGGTGAAAAGTTTCAATAATGAGAGTAAAATTGATAGGCTATGTTAACTTTGCTGGGAGCAGAGAAGGCTCATTGGGGAATAGGCACAGGATTATAAAGCCTCAGACATGGTAGACTGTGGAAATATTTTCCTAGCGGTGGACTTGTCTGAGACCAGAGGGCATTCGTATAAGCTGAGAAACAAATAGTTTGGAGGGGGCCTGATGAAACATTTGTTCACCGAGTGTTGGTACAGAAATAAGAATGTGCTCCATCTTTGTACCCTCTTCCAGCCACAGTAGTTCTCATCAGCTCTGGTACAGTCAGTGGATGGTACAACTCTCCCTGTAAGTGTAAGCATCAGGAAATTAGAACTTTAGAACTTAAGAACTTAAGAACTAGGAGTAGGAGTAGGCCATCTGGCCCCTTGAGCCTGCCTCACCATTCAATAAGTACTTGGCTGATCTTTTCGAGACTCAGCTCCACTTTCCCACCCACTCACCATAACCCTTAATTCCTTTACTGTTCAAAAAACAAATAAAGGGCTGTGTGTCAAGAATAGTGCACATAGTCTGGGGATCCTCATTCTATACATGGAGACATCATCCAGAATGGATACATCTTCAGAAACAGTCCATTAGTTGAATCCAGCAGGATTTCCCTTTTCTTTTTTTACCTTCTGCTTTCCCATTCGGTTGTCTTCAGTATATTTTTTAACCACTATTTTCTGTCATTTGTTTAGTTGCTCATGCCTAATTTCAGTTAAACCTTCTGTCCCTTCATGTTTTTTTCTGCCATCTTGAACTACATTAAGATGAGAAGGGAAAGATATAAAAGGGACCTAAGGGGCTATTTTTCATGCAGAGAGTGGTGCAGGTATGGAAACAGCTGCCAAACAAAGTGCTGGAGGCCGATACAATTACAACATGTAAAAAGCACCTGGATGCGTATATTAATAGGAAGAGTTTCTGTGGATATGAGCAAAATGCTGCCAAATGGAACAAGATTAATTTAGGATATCTGGTCAGCATGGACGACTTGGACCAAAGGGTCTATTTCCATGCTGTATGACTCCATGGCTCTACATGGCTTTGCGTTACCAAACTGTCACCATAAGTCAGACTACATTTGGAGTATCATGCATAGTTCTGAGCATCTTATTTCAGGAAGGATGTTAAAGCCTAGGAAATAGTGTAAAATGGATTTACTACAATGATAATACATATGAGATAGTTTAAAAACAAGGAAAGATTGGAGAAATTGGACTTAATTGCCATGGAGAATATTAACTTTGATCTTATTTCACTTCAAAATTATGAACACTTTTACCAGGGTAAAGAAGGATAAACAGGGTAAAAGAAGGTAAAATTCCACTAGTCAGAATGTCAGTAACTAGGGTTCACAACTTCAAGGCTGGCAGCAAGAGGGCTAGGAATGAGGTAAGGAGAAATTTCTGTACTCAGTTGTTGGGATTTGGCTTACACTCCGTGGAAGAGAGTTAGAGGTGGATTCCGTATGAGTTCTTTTTTAGAAAGAGCAGCATATATATTTGAAAGTGATGGATTCAACAGCCACAGAGATAGGGCTGGAGAATAGGATTAGCTGGGTTGCTCTTACAGGAGCAGGTACAAACATAGTGTTTCAAGTGGTCCCCTTCTGTGCTGTACAATTCTATGATTCTACTGTTCAGATGCTTCAACCTTTGGACTTCAAAATCCCCCTTCACCTGAGCCCTGGCCCTGTTTTTGCTTGCTATCACTGATGACAATTTGGGTGGCTCTGTCAGATTCTGATGTGATCAGAGATAATGGGAACTGCAGATGCTGGAGAATCCAAGATAAAAAAAGTGCGGGGCTGGATAAACACAGCAGGCCAAGCAGCACCTTAGGAGCACAAAAGCTGACTTTTCAGGATCAGAAGGGTCTAGGCCCGAAACGTCAGCTTTTGTGCTCCTAAGATGCTGCTTGGCCTGCTGTGTTCATCCAGCCCCACAGATTCTAATGTGATGTTTGTTTTCAGTTTCCTAACTGTCCATGCTCTCCTTTTAACACCCTGTCAATTCATTTAAAATGTCAAATGAGGGAGAACCTACACAAACACAAATGCTGGTTGTGAAACCAGAGTCAAATTCAATTGGTAAATTCTGGGACTGACACATGGAAAAAAAGTGACCAACAAAGCTGCTAAATTGCCTTAAAGAATAAAATGATTCAGTGATGTTATTTCCCCATCATCAAGATCACCTCTATCTAACTCTGTAACATCATCCAACTCCACCCTAGTCTCAGGTCAACTACCACTCAAACTCTCGTCTGTTCCTTTGTAAAACTCACGACTGAGCGACGCTGACACACTCTGTGCTGATCTCCCTCAAGCAACCTCCCTGTAATCCTGATCTCATCCAAAACTCTGCTCCCCATTTGCTTATTCACACTAAGTCATCCCTCCAGTGCTCCCTAATCAGCCCAGGCTTCTGGTTAAAATGGACCACAATTTTAAAATAGAAACAGAAATCTGGTGAGAATATCAGCTGGTGTGGCAGCATCTGCAGAGAGTTCGTATTTTAAGCCCAGTCCCCTTTCTTCAGAAAGGATTTTGATTCAGACCTCCTGTATCCACAGCTCTTTGATTTATTTTACCATTCCTGATTTCTACACCTGAAACATTAGATCTGCTTTGTCTTCACAAATACTGCCAGACTTGTTGAGTTTCTCCAGCAATTTCTCTTTTTGTTCCTGTTTCCTTTGCTGGTTGTAATCATCTTCCAGGCACATAAGCCTTTGATTTCTCTCCCCAGAAAGGATTCAAGCTCGTATCATTGATGGGCAGCAGTAGACTTTTAAATTGTGCCACACTAACTCCACAGCCATGGAAACTCTCAAGAAAGAGCAGCACAGAACTAAAACCTCAATATTGTAGACCAATGGTCAAAACGACTCACCTCTGAAACTACTTAATTTCTTGATTTGAAAATCTCATGTTGAAACTTGCAACTGGAAAGATATCAGAAGCACCACAGTCAGAGAGAAATCTTACAGTTGAGGAAATATCCAGAAGCAAGTGATAGCTCTGTGCATCCTCCTTGAACATTCTGTAAAAGAAATGTACAAATTCATTCACCGCATTAGGGATAAGTGTTCAGAAGAAATAAACTGTTCTGTTGAATTGACTTTGTTATTTTAAAAATCTGTCAACGTCAATCTTGAATAGAAATTCCTCCTCCTACCCAGGATGACGATGCATGCTCTGCACTGCGCATAACCTCTCCATCTCTCAATACAAGGATAATGTCGACTCAGGATCATGTGTTTCTGTCCTTGTCCTTTTTGTGACAGAATGCAGCCATTGAACACACAATATTCCATGAGGTTGTGGACACATAGAGCAAGATCTGCATCCTCTCTTTCCATCTTGAGTCATTGCTCTGCTTCACCAACAAGACACAGGGTCTGAAAATAAAGAGAGCTTGATGGGTGTGTTGGCTCCATTCTGAACAAAGGACAGCAAGCTCCTCCCAGTTGTTCTAAGATGAGTGTTAGAGAGTGACCTGTAAAATGGGAACAAATGAAACCGCATTAATGGAGGAAGGATGTTCCAAATGGTTAAGGAGTGCAGAACTAAGGGTCACTATCTAAGGAGACAGCGTATCTAAGGAGGACTAGGAGGAGAAGGAATATATTTACCTGAGGGTGGAATTCAAACTCTCAGAAACCAGTCAGAGCCAGTGCATCAAATTAGAATTAAGTAATTAAAACTGAAATGTATTGCTAGGCAATGTGTTGTACCTGTATGATGTGGGAGCTGGAGGACCGCAGAGTGGTTCATATTGACCACATCTGTGATGAGTGTTGGTTGTTTGAGGCACTGTGACTCAGAGTTGATGAGCTGCAGTCTAAGCTCCAAACATTGAGACATATTAGGGAGAGAGGGAGTTACTTGGACACTGTGTTTCAGGTGGCATTAAAAAACCCTTAGATAAACTATGCCATATTTGGTCAGTGGTCAGGGACATGAGAATGTGACTACAAGTGAGGCAACTGGAGGATCCAGGAGGTAGTGCTGAGGCAGTGTCAGCCCTTGAGTGTATCCAACAGGTTTGAGATTCTTGCTCCCTCTGTGGCTGAGTGGGGACTGTAGGGAGGATGAACAAACTGACCACAGCACGTGGTGCAGGGAGGCATTCAAAAAGGAGGAATGAGAAATATAGTTGTGATCAGGATAGTACAGTCAGGGAATAGACACTGTCTTCTGTGACAAGGATTGAGAATTCTGAAGGCTGCCTGGTGCCTGCTGGGTTTGGGATATCTCATCAGGGCTGCTGAGGAACTTGCAGTGCGAGGGGAAAAGTCCAGTTGTCACGGTTCACATATTTTTCCAACAATACAGCTATAAAGAGGAAAGAGATCCTGACAAGGGGACATGAGCAGCTGATTTGAAAAGCAGAACCAAAAAAATGATGCTTTCTGGATTAGTACCTGAGCCATAAGCTTTTTGGCACAGAGTCAGCAAGATGAAAGAGGTGAGCACGTGGTTCCTTCCTGTCTTGAGAGAAAGTGATAGAGAAGGAGAAAGAGAGGGAGACAGTCAGAGACATTTCAGAGTGTATTTCAATCAATTTTCGATCAGAGGGAGGGAGAGGAAAGACATATGCGGATATACCTTTGGAAAAAACACTTTGGAAAAAAGAATACAAGCATGGACTATTTTCTAAATGGTGAGAAAATTCGTATAGCAGAAGTACAAAGGGATCTGGGAGTGTTCGTCCAGGATTCTCTAAAAGTTAACTTGCAGGTAGAGTCCATGATTAAGAAAGCGAATGTAATGTTGCCATTTATCTCAAGAGGGTTAGAACATAAAAGCAGCGATGTGCTTCTGAGACTTTATAAAGCCCTACTTAGGCCCCATTTAGAATACTGTGTCCAATTTTGGGCCCCACACCTCAGAAAGGACATACTAGCCCTGGAGCGTGTCCAGCGGAGATTCACGCAGATGATCCCTGGAATGGTAGGTTTAACGTACGATGAACGGCAGAGGATCCTGGGATTGTATTCATTAGAGTTTAGAAAGTTGAGGGGAGATCTAATAGAAACTTACAAGATACTGTATGGCTTAGAAGGGGTGGATGCTGGGAAGTTGTTTCCGTTAGGCGGGGAGACCAGGACCCGTGGGCACAGTGTTAAAATTAGAGGGGATAGATTTAAAACGGAAATGAGACGATATTTCTTCAGCCAGAGAGTGGTGGGCTTGTGGAATTCATTGCCGCAGAGTGCAGTGGAGGCCGGGATATTAGATGCCTTCAAGGTAGAGATCAACAAATTCTTGATCTCACAAGGAATCAAGGGCTACGGGGAGAGTGCAGGGAAGTGGAGTTGAAATGCCCATCAGCCATGATTTAAATGGTGGAGTGGGCTTGATGGGCTGAATGGCCTTACTTCTACTCCTATGTCTTATGGTCTTATACCAAGATGGTGATTGTCCTTTGCACCAGTGACAGGTGGATCTTGCTGTGAATAGATCATCTGATTTTTGTCCTACCTTACAACAGGGACTGCGCTTTAAAAATTAATTCACTTCCCAGTAATTTCTTTAGAAGGCCTCCAATTGATGCCTCAAAAATTGACTTCAGATCTTTTCATGATAGGCTGAGCTGAGTGTTGGGTTGTGAACACACTGCTGCTTGTGGTATCTTCCTATGGACTGCCTATGTCACTTACTTGATCACAGCCTTACAGAATAAGTGTAAGACCAAAGGAAAACAATGTTTGAGAGGCATGGCAGAAGCAGAATGAGAGACAGGTTGTTTGCAGCTGCAGGAAGGAAAGATGAGAGAAAGAAATAGATAGGAGGATACAGGGCAAGAGAGAGAGTCAGTGAAAGGTTTGGAGTGGGCTGGGCAGATATAAATAAATCCACAATCTGAAACTGGATGTTCAAAATCTGTACTGTGAGATATTTCTGTGTAAAATACCTGCAGAATTTAACAGAATTACAACAGATTCCAGCCTGTTTAAATTCATTCATGGACCGCCAAGTGGTCCCAAGAGCAGGGTTCAAGAAGCGTGGACCAACAACGTGCAAAGGCTATATGTGTATTCATAATGACCTATAACCTTGGCTTACTCAGTGTCTCCTTATAGTCCAGTACTCCAACCTTTAAATTCCACTGGGTACCAGAGGGTGTTAGGTAGCTGTTCAGTAGGTGATCTAAATGCAAGCGTGTGGTTGCAAGCCTACTTGAGGTCGGAGACCTCTTGGGTGTTTAAAGTTAAACAGGCACAACAGTTACAACTTTTGAGAAACAGTGCTCAGAGAGTGGCCCATGGGTAGGACCTGATCAAAAAGGGCAGGCTAGTACAGGCAGAGGGGCAGTCATTGATTACATGGACATGGTGACGAGGTGCCGGTATTGGACTGGGATTGATAAAGCCAAAGGTCACACAACACTAGGTTGCAATCCAACAGGTTTATATGAAATTGCAAGCTTTCAAAGCACTGCTCATTTGTCAGGTAAAGTGTAGAGAGTCAGATGGGCACAGAATTTACAGCAGAGAGATCAAAAGACCATACGAATGGTGTGAGTCGAGTGTCAACAGGTTGAATAATAAGTCTCTGCAGATGATAAAGTTGCATCAACTTGACAGAGACCTAGGCACCAGAAAAGATAATGGCAGAAACAGCCCTGTCGATACTGCCAAGTTGTCCTTACTAACATCTGGGGATTAGTGCCAAAATCGGGAGAGCTGTCTCACAGGCGAGTTAAGCAACTGCCTAACATAATCTGTAAGGTATGATTCTGTGAGTTTGATTATGTCCAAGACACCAGCATCACCATCCCTGGACATGGCAATACAGACCCAGCAGAGGGGTACAATCTGTACAGTGGTATACAATCAGGGGGGTGTTGTCCTAGGAATCCTCAACATTGACTCTGGACCCCATGATGTCTCACAGCCTCAAGCTAAACATGGGCAAGGAAACCTCCAGCTGATTACCACTCACCGTCCTCCCTCAGCTGATGACTCAGTCCTCCTCCATGTTGAACAACATTTAGAGGAAGCACTGAGGATGGGAAGGGCACAAAATGTACTCTGGGTGGGGGATTTCAATGTCCAGCACCAAGAGTGGCTCAGCAGCAGTACTAGGGAGTAATAGCTGGTTGGGTGCTACAGGATATCGCTATACTGGGTCTGCAGCAGGTGGTGAGGGAACCAACAAGAGGGAAAAACATATCTGACCTCATCCTTACTAAACTGCTGTGACAGTATTGGTAAGAGCGACCATTGCACACTCCTTGTGGAGACGAAGTCCCACCTTCACATTGAGAATAACCTCCATCATGTTGTGTAGTACTATCACCGTGTGAAATGGGACAGACTTGGCACAGATCTAGCAACTCAAGACTGGACATCCATGAGGCACTGTGGGCCATCAATAGCAGCAGAGATGTACTCCCAACACCTTATGGCCTGGTGTATCCTCCACTTTATCATTAACATCAAGCCAGGGGATCAACCCTGGTTCAATGGATAATGCAGGAGGGCATGCCAGGAGCAGCACCAAGCATACCTGAAGATGATGTGTCAACCTAGTGAAGTCACCAAACAGGACTACTTGTACACCAAACAGCGACAGCAGCAAGTGATAGACAGATCTAAGTGATCCCACAACCAATGGATCAGACCTAAGTTCTGCAGTCCTGTCACATCCAGCCATGAATGGTGGTGGGCAATTAAATAACTCACTGGAGGAGGAAGCACCAAAAATATCCCCATCCTCAATGTGGAAGAGCCCAGCACATCAGTGCAAAAGAATTCCAGATGCGCATTTCACCGAGTATGGCTTCAAGGAGCCCGAGCAAAACTGGAATTATTGGGTATCGGGGGCAAACTCTCCAGTGGTTGGAGTCTTACCTGACACCAGGTAGAGGAAGATAGCAAAGTTTTTGGAGGCCAATCATCTCTGATCCAGGGCATCCCTGCAGGAGTACCTCAGAGTAGTGTCTTAGGCACAACCATCTTCAGCTGCTTCATCGATGACCTTCCCTCCATCATAAGGTCAGAAGTGGGGATGTTCACCGATCGTTGCACAATGTTCAGCACTATTTGTGACTCCTCAGATACTGAAGCAGCCCGTGTTCACATACAGCAAGATCTGAACTATATCACCATCACAACCATGAAGATACTTGGGGAGCTAAAAGGTGCAAGGTGGATAAATCTCTCAGACCAGATGAACTACATCCCAGAGATCTGAAGGAGATTGCTGAAGCATTGGAGACATTCAGGAATCATTGGGGTCAGGGAGGGTCCCATAGAGCTGGACATTTGGCTGACGTAACACCCCTATCTAAGAAAGGAGGGAAAGTTAAGACAAGAATCTACAGGCTAATTTGCCTGACTGTTAATGTACAACATTAAAAGTTATCATCCCAAAATGGGCCTGCAGAACTCCACTAGCACCAGCTTCCATCCTGAAAAATAATCTTTTATCCCTACTGAGATAGAACTGCCGATGCTGGAGAATCTGGGATAACACGGTGTGAAGCTGGATGAACACAGCAGGCTGTGAACAGAGAATTGGAATTTGCATTCAATTAAATTCGGAAATAGCAGTCCACTGATGACCATAAACTATTGCCGATTATTGCAAAATCACGTCTGGTTCACTAATGTCCTTTAGGGAAGGAAAACGCCATCATTATCTGGTCTGGCCTACATGTTAATCCAGAGCCCACTCCTTGAAAAATCTAGTTTTGATTAGTCAAGTATGACCTGGCCTGAACACATCCTTCTTGTAATGCCGTAACCAGAATCGAATGTCATACACCAAGTGTGCCCTAACCAAAGTCTTATAAAGCTGCAACCTGATAACCTGACTGTGGTACTCAATACCCTGTATCGACATGCCATACACCTCCTTTACCACCCTACCTGCTTGTGAAGGTAGGGGCTGCGTGAGGGTTTTATTTATTCATTCACAAGAAAAGGGCATCGTTGGCTGGGCCAGCATTTATTGCCCTCCTCAACTGCCCAGCTAAGAACCACATCTGTTGAAGGGTCTAGGCCCAAAACGTCAGCTTTTGTGCTCCTGAGATGCTCCTTGGCATGCTGTGTTCATCCAGCTTCACACTTTGTTATCTTGGATTCTCCAGCATCTGCAGTTCCTATTATCACAAGAACCTAGTTCTGGTCGCCCTATTATGGGAAAGATGTGGATGCTTTGGAGAGGGTTCAGAGGAGGTTTACCGGGATGCTGCCTGGACTGGAGGGCTGATCTTATGAAGAGAGGTTGACTGAGCTTGGTCTCTTTTCATTGGACAAAAGGAGGAGGAGAGGGGACCTAATTGAGGTATACAAGATAATGAGAGGCATAGATAGAGTTGATAGCCAGAGACTATTTCCCAGGGCAGAAATGGCTAGCACGAGGGGTCATAGTTTTAAGCTGGTTGGAGGAAAGTATAGAGGGGATGTCAGAGGCTGGTTCTTTACACAGAGAGTTGTGAGAGCATGGAATGCGTTGCCAGCAGCAGTTGTGGAAGCAAGGTCATTGGGGTCATTTAAGAGGCTGCTGGACATGCATATGGTCACAGAAATTTGAGGTTGCATACATGAGGATCAATGGTCGGCACAACATTGTGGGCTGAAGGGCCTGTTCTGTGCTGTACTGTTCTATGTTCTATGTTCTAACCTCATTTCTGTGGGCTCCGGATTAATGTGTAGGCTATACCAGATAATGATGGCATTTGTCTTCAGGTTGCCCTTGAAGTGCTCAAAATTGATTCTGGACCACTTGAAGTCTCATGGCTTCAGGTGAACCATGGGCAAGGAAACCCACTGCTGGTTACCACACACCGCCCTGCCTCGGTTGATGAATCAATTATCCTCTATGTTGAACAACACTTGAAGAAAGCACAGAGAATGACATGGGGGTCATCTCTGCGTGGGGTCTTGAATATCAACCACCAAGAATAGCTTGGCATCAGCAATACTGATCAAGCTGGTGGTGTCCAAAAGGGCATAGCTGCTTGGCTTTGCTCTCTGCAGAAGCATCTATCCGTGAAAGTATCAGTAAGAGTTACACCACGCAGTTCTTGTGGTGATGATATCCCAACTTCACATTACGAATAACCCCCATGTTGTGTGAAACTATCATTGTACCAAATGAGCCAGACTTTGAACAGATATAGCAACTCAACAGCAGCTGAATTGTACTCCAATATAATCATGGTCATCAGAGGACTGTTATTTCCAAATTTAATTGAATGCAAATTCCATGATCTTCTGTGGTGGGATTCAAACCCAAATTCACAGAACATTTCCTGGTGAATAACAGTGCAGCAATAACATGATCAAGCTGTCACCAGCACATATGAGACTGCAGATTATATTGGAGTACAATTCAGTATTGCTGATGCCAAGCTATTCTTGGTGGTTGATATTCAAGACCCCACGCAGAGATGACCCCCATGTCATTCTCTGTGCTTTCTTCAAGTGTTGTTCAACATAGAGGATAATTGATTCATCAACCGAGGCAGGGTGGTGTGTGGTAACCAGCAGTGGGTTTCCTTGCCCATGGTTCACCTGAAGCCATGAGACTTCAAGTGGTCCAGAATCAATTTTGAGCACTTCAAGGGCAACTCTGGACTTTTTCCCACCAGTGCGCTGGTGAAACAGGACATATCCAGGTATGGTGATGATGTGTCTTGCACATTGACTGTAAGGCATAATTCTGACAGTATGATTACATTAGATTGTTGCTTATTTTGTCTGAGACAGCTCTCCCAATTTTGGCACTGATGCCGAAGTGTTATTGAAGAGAACGTTGCAGAGTTGACATCTCCGTTTACCATTGTCTTTTCCAATGCCTCATTCAAGGTCTGGTGGTCTCTCTGGTTTCATAAACATCGTCGGAATTGATACAACTAAGTGGCTGGCTGAGCCAGAGTCAACCACATTACTGTTGGGCTGGAGTCACATACTAGCCAGACCAGGTGCTGACAACAAATCTCCTTCCCATCTGCAATAGTTTCGTGGTCATCAGTAGATTCTTTTTTACCCAATCCACATTCAATCATCTGCGGTGATGGATTCAAACCCAGGTTCTCAGATCAGTGGTTGAGTTTCCAGATTAATAGCCTCGCAATAATCACTGGGTCATTACCTCCCCCGTGTCATAACTCCTCAGATTCATTCAATATTTAGGAGGCCCCTCAGCTCATTGACCCTGTGCCACTAAAAAGCATACGTCTACCCTCACTAGTCCCACTTTTTTCCACAAGGCAAGTTCAAAATTGGAGCAAGGCCAATTTGGATGATCTGAGAAATGAACCTTCAGAAGGTGATGAGATCATAAGACCATAAGACATAGGAGCAGAAATTAGGCCATTCGGCCCATTGAGTCTATTCTGTATTCAATCATGGGTGATTAGTTCCTCAACCCCATTCTCCCACTTGCTCCCTGTAACCCTTGATCCCTTTGATAATCAAGAATCTATCTCAGTCTTAAATGTACTCAATGACCCAATCTCCACAGCCTTCTGTGGCAGTGAATTCCATAGATTTACCACTCTCTGGCTGAAGTAGTTTCTCTGTATCTCTGTTATAAAAGGCCTTCCCTTTACTCTCAGTCTTTGCCCTTCGGTCTGAGTCTCTCCTACCAATGGAAGCATCCTGCCAACATCCGCTCTATCCGGGCCATTCAGTATTCTGTAACTTTCAATTAGATGCCCCCTCATATTAGATTTGATTAGATTCCCTACAGTATGGAAACAGGCTCTTCGGCCCAACAAGTCCACACCGTCCCTTGAAGCATCCCACCCAGACCCATCCCCCTATAACCCACACACCCCTGAACACTACGGGCAATTTAGCATGGCCAATCCACCTAACCGGCACATCTTTGGACTGTGGGAGGAAACAGGAGCACCCGGGGGCAACTCACGCAAACACTGGGAGAATGTGCAAACTCCACACAGACAGTTGCCCGAGGCTGGAATCAAACCCGGGTCCCTGGCGCTGTGAGGCTGCAGTGCTAACCACTGAGCCATCGTGCCACCTCATCCTTATAAACTCCAATGAGTGTCGTCCCAGAATCCTTAAACGTTCCTCATATGTTAAGCTTTCCATTCCTGGGACCGTTCTCGTGAATCTCCTCTGAACATGCTTCAGGGCTACTGTATCCTTCCTGAGATATGGGGCCCAAAACTGCACACAATATTCCAAATGTGGCCTGACCAGAGTCTCAGAAAGCCTCAGTAGTACATCCCTGCTTTTATATTCAAGTTCTCTCAAAATAAATGCCAACATTGCATTTGCCTTCATGACTACTGACTCAACCTGCAAGTTGACCTTGAGAGGATCCTGGACTAGAACTCCCAAGTCTCTTTACACTTCAAACTTCTAAATTTTCTCCCCATTCAGAAAATAGTCCATGCTTTTATTCTTCTTACCAAAGTGCATGACTTCACACTTCCCACGTTGTACTCCACCTGCCACTTCTTTGCCCACTCTCCGAACCTGTCCAAATCCTCCTGCAGCCTTTCTACCTCCTCAATAGTACCTGTCCCTCCACCTATCTTTGTATTGTCTGGAAGTTTAGCCAGAATGCCCTCAGTTCCTTCATCTGGATCATTAATGTATAAAATAAAAAGTTGTGGTCCCAGCACCAACCCTTAGAACATAGAAAAGTACAGCACAGTACAGGTCCTTCGGCCCACGATGTTGTGCCGTGGAATAATCCTAATCCAAAAACAAAATAACCTAACCTACATTCACTTCAAATCACTGCGGTCCATGTGCATGTCCAGCAGTCGCTTAAATGTCACTCATGACTCCACTTCCACGACTACCACTGGTAAACTATTCCATGCGCTCACAACTCTCTGGGTGAAGAACCTCCCTCTGACGTCTCCTCTATACCTTCCTCCTAACACCTTAAAACTATGGCCCCTCATGGCAGTCAATCCTGCCTTTAATCCTATATTCAGCATTTAAGTTCGACCTTCCAAAATGCTTCAGCTCGCATTTATCCAGGTTGAACTCCATCTGCCATTTCTCAGCCCAGCTCTGCATTCTGTCAATGTCTCACTGAAGCCTGCAACAGCCGTCGATACTCTCAATGGCACCTCCAACCTTTGTGTCATCAGCAAACATACTAACCCACCCCTCAACCTCCTCATCCAAGTCATTTATAAAAACTACAAAGAGCAAAGGCCCAAGTGGGCCCAAGTCCCTGTGGGACACCACTCAGCACTGACCTCCAGGCAGAATACTTACCATCAACAACCACTCTCTGCCTCCTGTCAGCCAACTAGTTCTGAATCTAGACAGCCAAATCACCCTGATTTCCATACCTCCTGACTTTATGAATGAGCCTGCCATGGGGAACCTTATCAAATGCCTTGCTGAAGTCCATGTACTCCACATCCACTGCTCGACCCTCGTCAACCTGTCTCGTGACTTCCTCAAAGAACTCAATAAGATTTGTAAGGCATGTCCTGCCCCTCACAAAGCCATGCTGACTCCCTTTAATCACGCTATGCTTTTCCAAATAGTCATAAATCCTATCCGTCAGAATTCTTTCCAAAACCTTGCTGACCACAGACATAAGACTGACTGGTCTGTAATTTCCAGGGATTTCCCTATTCCCTTTCTTGAAAAGAGGAACAACATTTGCCTCCCTCCAATCTTCTGGTACGACTCCCGTGGAAAGTGAGGAAGCAAAGATCTTCACCAGCGGCTTAGCAACCTCCTTTCTGGCTTCCCGGAGCAACCTTGTGGAACACCACTTGTCACCAGCTACCATCCTGAGAAAGACAGCTTCATCCCCACTCTCTGCTTTCTACCAGACAGCCAATCTTCTACCCACGCTTGTATCTTGCCCCTAGCACTGTAAATCGCGACCCCAGCGGGGTCTCTCGATTCACATTTGGTCTGGCACTTCAAAACTTTACTCTTTATTTCTTCTTACAGCCGGGTACAGATCATAATCACAGAAGTTGAGCACTTCTGTACTTCCTGGAGGAGCTGCACACCACAGGTTAATACAAAGACATTTTTATACTTTTCTTAAAGGAGGGTACATGGTGTGATTGCATAGTTTATTCAAACAATTGCCAATCAATACATGATGTTGCTTCATTGACGTAATCCAATAGTATTAACTGGTAAACTTATGTCACAATGTTTAGGTTACTTTTTGTCTCGCCATATAGCACCACAACATTTGCTACTGAAGGTCAGCTGGAATGGTTAGTATTGCATTAGCTTATCATTATTGCGTTATTTATGTTGCAGCTCTAGCAGAATTCAAAGTTCCCAGGCTAAAAAAGCAGCTCTAGCAGAATTTACAGTTCCCAGGCTGGAAGCCATTTTGTTGCTAACTTGGACCAGCAGCCATCTTGTGCCTGTATCCAGTTTGCAGATACTCAGCACCACCGGCCCTTATCTTACTCAGCAGCCTCCTGTGCAGCACCTTGTCAAAGGCCTTCTTGAAGTCCAGGTAGATAATATCCATTGACTTTCCTTGGCATACCCTGCCATTACTTCCTCAAAGAATTCCAGCAGATTTGTCCTACTTTACCATACACTTCCAAATATTCACAAATCCCATCCTTTACAATGGACTCCAAAATCTTACCCCCAACCGAGGTTAGGTGAAACGGCCTGTAATTCTCCATCTTTTGCCTTACTCCCTGTTTAAACAGGGGTGTCACATTAGCGATTTTCCAGTCCTCTGGGACCCTCCCTAACTCTAGCAATTCCTTAAAAATCACCACTAATGCTTCCAACCATCTCTTCAGCTATCTCCTTTAGAACTCTGGGATGTAGTCCATCTGGTCTGGGTGATTTATCCACTTTCAGACCAATCAGTTTTACAACCACCTTTTCATTGTACAACACTATATCCAGTATTGCCTGTTCCCTTGTGGGCTCCACCACAATCTGCTTCAAAAAACCATATCGTAGACATTCGTACAAATTCCTTTGTTTGCAATCCACTACAAACATGATTTTCCCAGTCTACCTGAATATTGAAATCCCCCATGATCACTGTGACTTTGCCTTTCTTCCACACCTTTTCTATCGCCTGGTCTTTCTTGCATCCTAGCTCCTGACTAATGTTTGGAGGCCTGGACACAGCTCCAACTATGGCTTTATTACCTTTGTTGATCCTTAATTCTACCAACACAGATTCTACGCCATCTGACCCGACTTTGTTTCTTCCTATTAATTTAATTTCACCAACCCCTTAGCCCACCTGCCTATCTTTTCGATAGGATGCATATCTTTGGATATTCACTTCCCAATCCTGATCCCCTTGCAGCCATGTCTCCATGACATCTACCACGTCATACCTGCCAGTTTTGATCTGCACCACAAGCTCATTTACCTTACATTGCATGCATTCAGTATAATAACTTCAGTCCTGTATTAACCCTCCCTCTTCTCATTGTCATTCGTTGTTCCAGCGTTTGATTGCGAGAGGTTGTTTGCAGGTCTGGGAAGTGGGAGGCTTTGAAAAGCAAGTTCAAGGGTTTAATGCCAGCATGTTCCTGTTAGAGTTAAGGGTAAGGCTGACAGTAGTAGGGAACCCTGGATGGCGAGTAATTGAGGCCCTGGTCAAGATAAAGGAGGCTTATGAGATGTATAGGTAGCTGGGATCAAATGAATTCTTTGACGAATATACAGGGTGTCACAGTAGTCTTGAGAGAAATCAGGAGGTCTAATAAGGGGCACCAGATGGTTTGCACAGGTGAGCTAAAGGAGAATCTAAACCTTTCTGCAAGTACATGAAGGCTAAAACAGTAACTAGGGAGAGAAAGTGTAGTGCCCCTTAAAGATCAACAAGATATGTGCACAGCCACAACAGAGATGGGCGAGATTCGAAATGAATAATTGTCATCAGTGTCTACGTTGAGAAAAGCATTGATGCTAGGGAGCTTGTGGAAATAAATAGTGACGTTTTGAAGAGAGTTCGTGTGACAAAAGAGGAGATGCTACATGTCTAAAAACGCATTAAGGTGGATAAATCCCTAGGATCTGATAAAGTGCATTGCCAACTCAGGAGAAAATTGTGGCACCCCCTAGATATCTGTATTATTGATACACAGATGAAGCACCCAACATTTGGAGGGTGGCTAATTTTGTGCCATTATTTAAGAAAGACTGCAGGGAAATGCCTGGAAACTATACGGCCTCAATGTCTGAGTTGGGTAGATTGTTCAACAGGACTCTAAGAGAGTGTATCTGCAGGCACTTGGAGAAGCAAAGGCTCAATTGGGATACTTAGCCTGGCTCTGTGTGTGGGTAATAGTGTCTCATAAATCTGACTGAGGTTTTTGAAGATGTGATCAAAAAAGTAGATAAGAGTAATAGATAAGGCTGGTAAAGAGTTGTTTTTCAGATTGGAGGCCTGTGATCAGTGGTGTGTCTCAGTGATTGGTGCTGGATCCACTGTTGTTCACTATTTTTATAAATGATTTGGGTGAGATTTTAAGAGGTATGGTGAGTAAGTTTGTGCACAACGCCAAGATTGGTTGTAGAGCGGACAGCGAAGAATCTGGGAATGCAGCGAGACCTTGATCAACCGGGCCAGTCGGCGCAGGAACAGCAGATGGAGTTTCATTGAGACAAACTCGAAGTGTTGCATTTTGGTGGATCAAACCAGGACAGAAATCGAACAGTCAATTGTAGCGCCCTCGGGAGTGTTATAGAGCAAAGATGTCTTGGTGTACAGGTTCATAGCTCCTTGAAAGTGGAGACACCGATAGACAGGGTGGTGAAAAAGGCTTTTGGCCTTCCTACTTTCATTGGTCAGCGCATTGAGTATCACAGTTGGGATGGTTTTCTGCAGCTGTACAAACATTAGCGAGGCCATTTTTGGCATACTGCGTGCATTTCTGATCAACCTACTCTAGAAAGGATATTATTAAACTAGAAAGTGTGCTGAAAATATTTACTAGGATGCAAACTGGATTAAGGACTGGAAGGATTGAGTTACAAGGAGAGGTTGATTAGGCTGGGTCTTTCTCCCTTGGAGCATATGAAGCTGAAGGGTGACCTTGTAGAGGTTTATGGAATCATGACAGGCATAGATAAAGAAGATGGCAAACAGTTTTCCCTATGGTGGGGGAGTCTAAAACTAGAGGGGATATGTTTAAGGTGAGAGGGGAGGCATTAAAAAATGATCTGGGGGACAGTTTTCTCACACAGAGGCTGGTGAATGTCTGGGATGACTTGCCAGAAGTAATGGTGGTAGAGAATATAATTTTGTCATTTAAGAAACACTTAGACAGGCATGCGGATGAGATAGGTATGGAGGAACTATGGGCCAAATGCGGGCGAATAGTATTAGTTTAAATTGTGAAAACTGAACGGCACGGGCAAGTTGGGCCGAAGGGCCTACTTCCATACTGCGATGCTCTATGTCTCTATGAAGCCCTAAATCACACAACATTATGACCTTCAAGTGCTCATCAAGTCCTTTTTGAAGTTTGAGGCTTCCCCCTTCAACTATCCTCCCAGGCAATGCTTTTCAGACTCTCCCCATTCTCTGGGTGAAGCAGGATTTCCTCAAATCCTCTCTGAACATCCTGCTTTTCATTTAAAATTGTGACCCCTTCTTACTGACCCTTTGACTAAGGGGAGCAGCTGCTTTCTTGTCTCTCTGTCCATTCCCCATTTAATCTTGTACACCTCCAAGTGGTCCCCTCTCAATCTTCTTTGATCCAAACAAAGCAACACAATCTTATTGCCTCTGTTCACTTCTGAAATGATCCCTCTCAGGCAACATTCTGTTGACTGTCCTTTGCATTCCCTCCAGTGCAACTATCCTTCCTTGAGTGCGGTAAACAGAACTGCAGGGGATGCGATGGCCTAGTGGCATTATCACTGGACTGTTAACCCAGAGACCCAGGCAATGTTCTGAGGACTTAGGTTTGAATCCTGCCATGGCAGATGGTAGAATTTCAATCTTATAAATATCGGGAATTCAAGAACCTAATAATGACCATGAATCAAATGTTGATTGTTGGAAAATCCAATTCACTAATATCCTTTAGGGAAGGAAACTGCCATCCTTACCTGGTCTGGTCTACATGTGACTCCAGACCCACAGCAATATAGTGGACTCTTAACCACCAACCAGGCAATTAGGGAGAGGCAATAAATGCTGCCTGGTCAGCGATGCCCTCATCCCATGAATGAATAAAGAAAAGATGGTACTCCAGTCAAAACAAAATTCTGTGCACCTACAACTAAACCATTCCTACTCATACACACGATACCTCAGTTGAAAAATGCAAGCATCCCTATGCTTTCCTAGGTAACCTGTTAACCTGCCACCTTCAGGAGCTATGCACAGGCACACCAAGACCCTTCTGTTCCGTTGAGTTACTGGTGTCTTCTTATTCACTGAGTATAGCCTTGTCCTGTTACTTCTACCAATGCGTATCAACTCACATTTATGAGGATTAAATTCTATAGGTCACTGGTCTCTCTTCCTTTCATTTGCCCTGCCTGTCTTGCATCTGACTAATTTTTCTCTCATTTGCCTTGCCTGCCAACCTCTCAACTGGATAGAGTGCCCTTTGTATTTATTCTCAACTCACTGTTTTTATCTCAATGTGCTTTTGAAAGCATTTCAGTCTGTCTCAGTGAAGGACTAATCATTCTAGGGCTGGGTTATACAACTTCATTTGTAGAGTGCGAAATTCGTCACAGCTTTCCGTCCAAAACAAAAACACTGCAGGAGACTGGTAATAAGAGGGAGAGGGTGACAGAGTGAGAGAGACTGGCAGAATCAGTTAAACAAGGAACAGAGACCCCTCTGATGAAGGGTCTAGGCCCGAAACATCAGCTTTTGTGCTCCTGAGATGCTGCTTGGCCTGCTGTGTTCATCCAGCTTCACACTTTGTTAACAGAGTTAACTTCCCATTTCCCATTTGAATCTCTCTCAACCAAATGCACTTTGTTTTTTTTTATTTTTTGCAATTGGGTTAATTTATGATTTCCCCCCACCCTGCTCCCCCAATATTTTTTCCACCACCCAGCAATATCACCTCCAACACCCTCCTGCATCCGGAGATTTCTATAGTTAACCCTGATAGATGGGCATTAGCACCCAAATTATCACACAGTGTGGAGGTATCGATGTTGTACTGGGGTGGACAAGCTCAGAAATCACACATCAGGTTGAAGGGTCTAGGCCCGAAACGTCAGCTTTTGTGCTCCTGAGATGCTGCTTGGCCTGCTGTGTTCATCCAGCCCCACACTTTGTTATCTTGGATTCTCCAGCATCTGCAGTTCCCATTATCTCTCCTATCTCAGGTTGTAATCCAACAGGTTTATTTGCAAACACAAGCAAAAAGCTTGGAAAGGTTATCACATGAATGGGTGAGGCAGGGGTGCAGATAATATTTGAAGTTTGACTTTTTAAAACCCTGGAAGTAAATGACTGTGCATTGACATTCTTACCATGCAGAAACAGAGTCAGAGAGCACAGAAAAACAAAATCTTCAGCCCATCACGTCTGCATCAGTCAACAGTACCCACCTCAACTGGAGAGTGAGGTTGGTGATTCGGAGGCTTGGGTGCTGAACCTTAGTAAAGGAAACTATGAGGACATGGGGCATGAGTTGGCCTTGATAGGCTGGTAAGAGTGACTTCAAGGGATGACAGTGGATAGGCAATGGCAAACATTCAAGAAATGCATGGGAGAACTGCAACAACTGTTTATTCCTGTCTGTCACAAAAGCAAAATGGGTATGAGGGCCAATCCATGGCTTAAAAAGGAATTAAGATAAAGCATTTGACCCAAGGAAGAGGCGTACAGATTGGCCAAGAAAAGTAATAAATGTGAAAATTAGGACCACTTTAGAATTCAGTAAATAAGTACCAAAAGACTGAATAAGAAGAGAAAATGGAGTATGAAAGTAAGCTTGCAGGGAACATAAAGTCTGATGTTAAGAGTTTCTTTGGATACATGAATAGGAAGAGAATGGTAACGACAGAAAGAGAATGGTAAAGACCAACATAGGTCCCCTGCAGACAAAAACAGGGGAATGTATAATAGGGGACAAAGAAATGGCTGAGGAACTGAACACATACTTTGGTTCTGTCTTCACAAAATAGGACACAGATGAAATATTAGAATTCTCAGAGGATGCAAGATTTAGAGAGAGATAAGAACTGAGGGAGATCAATATTAGTGGAGAAATGGTGCTGGGAAAAATGTTGGGATTGAAAGTCAATAAATCCCTAGGGCTTGATGATCTACATCCCACAATAGTTAAGGAAATAACTGTAGAAATAGTGGATGCATTGGTGATTATCTTCCAGGATTCTATAGATTCTGAAACCATCCCTGCAGATTGGAGGGTGGTTAATGTCACTCCAATATTTAAATAAAGGAGGAGGGGAGGAAAGTGGAATTATAGACTGGTGAGCCTAACATCAGCAGTGGGTAGCGTTCTCAAACCCATTGTCAAGGATTTTATAGCAGAAAACTGGCAGTGTCAGACATAGCATGGATTTACGAAAGGGAAATCATGCTTAACAAAGCTGTTGGAATTCTATGAAGATGTAACTGTTAGAATTGACAAGGGGGAACCAGTCAATGTCATACATTTGAACTTTCTAAAAGCATTGGACAAAGTCCAACTCAAGAGAATAATGTGCAAAGTTAAAGTGCATGAGATGGGGCTAGTATACTGAGATGGATCTGGTTGGCAAAGAAGAAAGAAATTAATGGGTTCTTTTCAAATTGGCAGGCAGTAACATGTTGGGTACCACAGGGATTGGTGCTGGGACCCAACCTGTACACAATATGTATCAATGATTTGTATGGAACAAAATATGACAACTCCAAGTTTGCAGGTGATACCAAGTTGGGTGTAAAGTTGAATTGTGACGAGGATGCAAAGATCCTTCAACACCATCTGGGCAGGTTGGGTGAGTGGGCAAATCAATAGCAGATGCAGTGTAATGTAGATTAATGAAAGGTTATTCACTTTGGAAGCAAAAACAAGAAATGACTGAATGACCATAAATTTGGAGAGGGGAGTGTGCAATGGGACCTGGGTGTCCTTGTGCACCAGTCGCTGAAGGTAAGTGTGCAGGTGATAAAGAAGGCAAATGGTATGTGGGCCTTCATTGCTACAGGCTCTGAGTACTCAGATATTGTGTGCAATTTTGGCATTCTTTTCTGATAGATGTTCTTGCTCTCAAGGAAGTGTAGTGAAGGTTTACCAGGCTGATACGGGGGAAGGCGGGTCTAATGTATGAGGAGAGATTGACTGGGTTGGGATTTTTCTTTGCTAGAGTTCATATGATGAGTGGGGCTGTCATGGAGCCTTATAAAATTCTAAAAGGTCAGGGCAGGGTAGACGGAGGATGCTCCCTGTGGTGGGTGTGTCCGGAACCAAGTGTCACAGTATGAGGGTTCAGGATAGATGATTTAAGATGGAGATGAGGAGGCATTTCAATACCCAAGGAGTGGTGAGCCTGTGGAATTCATTACCACAGGAAGTAGTTGATGCCAAAGTATTGACTGGATTCAAGAAGCAATGAGATATACCACTTGGAGTGAATGAGATTAAAAATTGTGTGGAGAAAGTAGGATTATGCTATTGAGTTGGACGATCAGCCATGATCATGAAGAATGGCAGAGCAGGCTCGAAGGTCTGAATGGCTTCCTCCTGCTCCTATCTTCTCTGTTTGTATGTTTCTATCTTCATTATTGTAATCCCATTTTCCAGCACTCAGAACTGTTGGCAAGTTCTGGTAAAACTAAAATCCTAAATCCCAATCCATTTCAAAATTGAGGGTATTTAGTCAGTCATTCACAAATGGGACACTTAGGGGAAGGAAGAAATTATTATTGCCAACTTAATAATGATAATTACACACAGAGTCTGGAAAGCATTTCAATAAATGCCCTTGAATTATACTTGCTCTTTATCTCTAACCAGTGCAATGAAACAGAAATGACATAATTCCAACTGTAAGTTCATCTCATGCCGATTTTGAGATGGCTTCATTTGGGCAATCACTGTATGAACAGTGAGAAAACCAGAGAATGAACTTCACTTACTCATTCCCAACATTCACATCTGTCCCAAATACAAATATGACCTTCCCCATGTTACTGATCCACAGCAGCACAGTAACTCTTTCCCCTGATGTAAACCGTGTTGCCTAACTACAACATAAACTGAATGTCGCATGGATGTATTTTTCAATATCTCCCACAAAACAGATTACCAGGTGGATCTTGCATTATGGCCATCTCATGTGGAACTAATTCACTCTGGAGACCCCCAGAATCTAACACTGCTGCAGGTTTACAGGATTACTGGTCTAATACTTGAGAGACTAACTTGATGTGCATTGATGGTATGTTCCATTTTTTCACCAGAATTTATCGCTAGCTCCAACATTAAATTTTGTGACCACTTGTGGGTAACTACTGTCAAGTTCCGACCAGGATTAACAACGAGCATTGTATCTACTCCAAATACCAATTGACCAAGGGGCCCAGAGTCCACACAGTGTCTCATCCCTGAATGCAGTAGACTAGGCCCTCAACATACCCCCATTGTCATGAGGAAGGTATACTCACACTTAAGTCAATGATTTGGAAAGCCAAATCATCTCATTGTCATTTCTGTGAAACTATTCACAATAATTCCAAAAATCAAACATGCGACAATATCCTTTGAAATTCCAGAATGCAGTGGGTTCCATAATGAGTTCAACCCCACCTCCAAATATAAGCCTATTGGTAACAGCATTCACACAGCCCTACATTTCCTGATAAAAATGCTTCAAGCTTGTTTTTCATCCAACTGACCACTGCAATTTGAATTAAAGCGGCACCCATACAACATCCATCAATCCTGACAGTTCCTGGAACTCTTTTACTCAGATTTCAAAAATTATTAGTTCATGAAACGAGACTCACTGGGTTCTACCTTCACTTGGGTCCCACTTCCAAGAATTATCTTCTCTGTCCTAACAGACCTACATAGTACAAAGCTGTCTCACACACACTTCCACAGGCAGGGAATTTTCCTGCTGCAATCTACAGTAGCACCCAATCATTTAATATAGGCAGGGTGAATGAGAGCAAAATGAGCCTGATGCAAGGCAGGCAGGCTGAATGAAAGGAAAAGAGACCAGTAACCTAGAAAATTTAATTCTTGTAAATATGAGTTCAAACATGTTGGAAGAAGTAACAAGACAAGGGAGCACTCAATGAATATGAGGACACAAGGAAACTGAGACGGTCAGAAGGATCCTGGTGAGCTTGCACACAGATCCTTGAAGGTGACAGGACATGTTAATAGACCAGGTAAGAAGGCATAGAGACACTCATTTTTTTTTTATCGTGTGTATGAGCAGGTTGGTCAGGGCTGGAGCACTGTCTGGCCATCACACTAGAGGAACAATAGTGTTACAATGTGGGGAAGTAAAGGAGGGTCACCAGGATGTGGCCTTAGATTTCTAGTGCAAACAGAGGAAATTGGCTTGTGTTGCTTCCTTTGGAGCAGAAAAGATAGAGAGGTGACAGCAGTAGAATTTGCTGGAAACTCAGCAGGTCTGGCAGCATCTATGAAGAAAAAAAAATCAATGAGGAAGGGGTTCCAGACTTGAAACATTAACTTAGATTTTTTTTCTTTCACAGATGCTGACAGTCCAAAGACTTACAGGCTCGGTGGATTGGCCATGCTAAGTAGACCACAGTGTTCAGGGATATGTAGATTAAGTGGGTTATTGGGGTCTGGGTCTGGATGGGATGCTCTGAGAGTCAGTGTAGATTTGTTGGGCCAAAGGGCCTCTTTCCACACTGTAGGGATTCTGTGATCTATGATCTGCTGAGCTTCCAGCAACTTCTTTGTGTTCCTGATCTACAGCATCTGCAGTTCTCTCAGTCTTTATTAAGATAGAGAGGGGATCTGATTCAGCTGCAAAGATTATGTCTTGCATGGTCAGAGTGAATAGAAAGCAGCTGCTCCCCTTAGTCAAAGAGCCAATAACATGAGGACACAATTTGAAAGTGAAAGGCAGGAAGTTCAAAGAGGATTTGAGGAAAACCACCTTTACCCAGAGGATGGATACAGTATGGAAAGCACTGCCTGGGATGATAGTTAAGGAGGCAAACCTCACAAACTTCAAGAAGTATTTGGATAAGCAATGGACGTGCCATAATTTTGTGTGAGTGACGGCTTCACTAAGTTTTGAGAGTCACAGAAGTCTACAGCATGATAAAGGGCCTTTTGGACAACTTGCTCATGCCACCCAGTTTTCACAATGCAACTCGTCCTATTTGTCTGTATTTGGCCCATAGACACCCAGACTTTTCCCTTCCATGTAGCTGACAAAATGGCTGTTTGATGATGAAATTGTGCTCTGTTCCACCATTACATCTAGCAGCCTGTTCCAGACACTCATCACCCTCAGTGTGAAAAAAATTGCCCCTCTCAAAGTTTTTGGAACTCTCCCCTCTCACCTTACAGCTATTCTCTATAATTTTGACTTGCACGGGTAGTTTTAGACCACGGGTAAAAGCTATTGACTATCTATTTCATCTAAGTTTCTCATCACCTCCTTGTGATCATTACTCAGTTGCCTACGCATCTGAATGGAAACCACCATCATTATCGGGAACAAAAACAACATTGCTGGAAAAGCTCAGCAGGTCTGGCAGCATCTGCAAAGGAGAAAACAGAGTTAATGTTTTAGGTCCAGTGACCCTTCCTCAGAACTGATGGTGACTGGGAAAACATCAGTTTATATGCAGAAGATAGGGAGGTGGGTGGGGTCGGGAGTAAACAATAGGATAGAGCCCAAAGAGAGAGAAAGACAGTTGGACAGACAAAGGAGTTGCTAACAATCAGGCTGGGAGGGTGAATAGGTGTTAATGGAGACTGTTAGTGACTAACAACAGTGAGTGAGTAATGGCAGGCTGTGTGGTAACAAAGCCTGGTGTATGGGTGGGGGCTGGAACATGGGAGAGTTTAGGCCCTAAAATTATTGACCTCAATACTGAGTCCAGAGGGCTATAGGACCCCCAAGCGAAAAATGAGGTGTTGTTCCTCCAGCTTGCATTGGGCTTCACTGGAACACTGTAGTAATCCAGAGACAGAGATGTTGGCCAGGGACAGGGTGGTGCATTGAAGTGGCAGGCAACGGGTAGTTCGAGTTCTTTTTACGGTGGATGTTCTGCGAAGCCGTTGTCAAGACTATGCTTAGTTTCCCCAAGTAGAGGAGACCACATTGTGAGCAGCAAATGCAGTAGACTAGATTCTAGGAAGTGCAAGTGAATTGTTGTTTCACCCGGAAGATATGTTTGGGCCCTTGGATACTGGGGAAGGAGGAGGTAAATGCGTAGGTGTTTCACCTACGCTGGTTACAAGGGAAGGTGCTGTAGGGCTGAGGGGAGGTGTTGGGGGTGAAGGAAGTGTAGACCAGGGTGTCCTGGAGGGAATGGTCCCTGCAGAAGGCGGACAAGGGAGGGGACGGGAATACGTGTCTGGTGGTTGCATCTTGCTGGAGGTGGCAGAAATGGCATCTGATGATCTTCTGGATGTGGATGCTGGTGGGATGATAGGTGAGGATAAGGGGAACCCTATTGCTGTTGCGGGAGGAAAGAGAAGGGGTGAGGGTGGAAGTGAGGGAGATTAGTCGGACCTGGTTGAGGGCCCGGTCGACAATGGAGCCGGGGAATCCTCGGTTGAGGAACAAGGTGGACATTTTGGACTACCCCTTGTCAAAGGTGGCCTCATCTGAACATATGCGACGGAAATGGAAGAACTGAGAGAATGGGATGGAGTCTTTAAGGAAGTAGGATGTGAAGATATATAGTCCAGGAAGCTGTGAGAGTCAGAGGGTTTGTAATGGATATTAGTGGCCAGTCTTTTCCCAGAAATGGAAACATAAATGTTGAGGAAGAGAAGGGAGGAGCCAGGGATAGGCCAGGTGAAAGTGAGGGCAGGGTGGAAATTGGAGGTGAAATTGATGAAGTTTTCCAATTCCAGACGAGAGAGGGAAGCAGCGCTGGTGAAGCACAATGCAAGCTGGAGGAACAAGACCTCATTTTCCACTTGGGGGTCCTATAGCCCTCTGGACTCAGTATTGAGGTCAATAATTTTATGTATCATTGATGTATCGGAGAAAGTGGGGGCCAGAATAAGACTGGAACAAAGAATGTTCCACTTAACCCATGAAGAGACAGGTATAACTAGGGCCCATGCGGGTACCCATGGCAACCCCTCTTACCTGAAGAAAATGAGAGGAGTTGAAAGAAAAGTTGTTGAGGGTGAGGACAAACTCAGCCAAGTGGAGGAGGGTGGTGGTGAGTGGGGATGGTTCAAGTCTTTGGTCCAGGCAGAAGCAGAGAGCCCTAAGACCCTCCTGGTGGGGAATGGATGTGTAAAGGGATTGCACATCTATGGTAAAGAGGGGGTGGCTGGAGCCAGTTAATCAGAAGTTTTGAAACTGGCATAAGGCATCAGATTAATCGTGGATGTATGTAGGTAGAGATTGGACTGGGGTGGGGGGTCGGTGGGGGGTTGATGGGGAAGACTGAATCAAAGTAGGAAGAGATGATTTCTGTGGGGCAGGAGCAGGCGGAAACAATGTGTCTACCTGGACAGTCCTGTTTGTCGATTTTTGGCAGGAGGTAGAAACGAGCTGTGCGGTGTCAGGGAACTATCAGCTTGGAAGCGGGGCGGGGCGGGGCGGGGGGCGGCGCAGCGAGATCACAGGAAGTGCGGGAGACACAGTTGAGGGCATTCTCGACTGCTGACGGGGGGACGTTGCGGTCCTTGAAAAACGAGGACATTTGAGATGTTTGGGAGTGGAATGCCTCATCCTGGGAGCAGATGTGGTGGAGGTGAAGGAATTGGGAACAGGGGATGACATTTTTGCAGGAAGATGTACTGTGGGAGTTGGTGGGCTTGAAAGGATATCAGTTTCCAGGAAGTTGCCATAGATGGAAGCAGAGAGGCCCAGGAAGGAGAGAGAGGTATTAGAGATGGTCCAGGTGAACTTAAGGCTGGGGTGGAAGGCGTTGGTGAAATGGATGAACTGTTCGAGCTCCTCATGGGAGCATTTCCCGCAACTCATTCCTCACATCCCCTCTCCGTAATAACAAACAGAATCCACCTCGTCTTCACATACCACCCCACCAACCTCCGGATCCAACGCATCATCCTCTGACACTTTCGCCATCTGCAATCTGACCCACCAAAGATATATTTCCCTCCCCACCCTTATTTGCTTTCCGGAGGGACCACTCTCTCCAGGACTCTCTTGTCCACTCCACACTCCCCTCCCGCCCAGCACTTTTCCCTGCAACTGCAGAAGTGCTACACCTGCCCCTACACCTCCCGCCAACGAGGACTTTCCACATCAAACAGATGCTTACCTGCACATCAGCTAATGTCGTCTTCTGTATCTGCTGTTCCTGTTGTGGCCTCCTGTACATCAGGGAAATCAAGTGCAGGCTTGGGGACCACTTTGTGGAACACCTACACTCAACTCGCTCTAAACAACTGCACCCACCAGTCGAGGACCATTTCAACTCCCTTTCCCATTCCTCAGTTGACATGTCCATCTTGGGTCTTCTACAGTGCCACAACAATGCCACCTGAAGATTGCAGGTCAGCGCCTCATATTCCGCTTTGGAGCCCTGCAGCCCAATGGTATCAATGTGGATTTCACAAGCTTCAGTACCTCCCCTCCCCCTACCGCATCCCAAAACTAGCCCAGCTTGTCCGCGCCTCCCTAACCTGTCCTCCCCCCTACCTACCCCCTCCTTCCACCTCAAGCCCCACCCCATCGCCTACCCACTAGCTTCATTCCCCCGCCCTGACCTGTCCGTCCTCCCTGGACTGACTTATCCCCTCCCTACCTCCCCACCTGCACCCACCTTTACAGGCTCCACCCCCATCTCCTTGACTTGTCTGTCTCCTCTCCACCTACCTTTTCCTCTATCCATCTTCTATCTGTCTCTCCTTCTCTCCCAATTTATTTCAGAAACCTCTTCCTCTCCCCATTTCTGAAGAAGGGTCTTGGCCCGAAACGTCAGCTTCTATGCACCTCTGATGCTACTTGGCCTGTTGTGTTCATCCGGCTCTATACCTTGTCATGGTGGATGCTTTGGAGAGGGTGCAGAAGAGGTTCACCAGGATGTTGCCTGGTATGGAGGGCGCTAGCTATGAAGAGAGGTTGTGTAGATTAGGATTATTTACATTAGAAAGACGGAGGTTGAGGGGAGATCTGATTGCGGTCAACAAAATCATAAGAGGTATAGTCAGGGTGGATAGCAAGAAGCTTTTTCCCAGAGTGAGGGGCTCACTTACTAGGGGTCACGATTTCAAGGTGAGAGGGGAAAATGCATGGAAAGTTCTTTACGCAGAGGGTGGTGGGTGCCTGGAACACGTTGCCAGCGGAGGTGGTAGACGCAGGCATGCTAGCGTCACTTAAGGTGTATCTAGACAGATGCATGAATGGGCAGAGAGCAGAGGGGTACATTGCTTGGAAAATAGGCAACAGGTTTAGATAGAGGATCTGGATTGGGGAAGGTTTGGAAGACCAAAGGGCATGTCCCTGTGCTGTAATTTTCTTTGTTCTTAAAAAAATTCTCTTTGTTTGTCAATCTTACCCACTCATAATTGCCAATGCTTCCTTGGCCTTTCCAAGCTTTTTCTTAAATTATCACATTTCGATTTAGATTTTTACGAGGCTTTCTCTACTTTTGGGGTTTTTGTCATGATCACTATCTTTATTTTACTGTTTCATCTCACTTTGTATGCTTGGGGACACCTACAGGGGTCTAGATCTGGAAGTAGAACAATTTTTGTTGTTGGGTCATGTCTACAATGTGTCTCCAGATTCTCACTTTTGAAATCATCCCACTGATTTGTTGTTTTTTTTCTTCAATTATCCACACCCAGTCCAAATTCGCCAGAGCACCTCTCAGATTAATCTCATACATCAAACATCTTTTTATCTTTGACTTTTTCCATGTGTCTGCTAAATGTAAATATACTGATCACCAGCCCAAAAATAGTCACTCTCTGGCGATTCATCCACGAGCCCAGCTTCATTTCATAAAATTAAATCTAGAATTGCTGTCCAGCTCATTAGGTGGTTGTGTGTTAAAGAGGCTAGCTAAATCTAATTCAGGAATATTGGGCTGTCAGGGCTTTTCACCCTGTTCATGTCCCAAATGATATTTGAGACGCGAAATCCCTAACGACTCCTGCTCTATTATTTAGCCATCTGAAATACCTTACAAACTGCGATTCGACCTTCCTCAGAGGGTATTTTTGTCAACAGTAAATTACTAGCAGCGTCACTGCCACCTTTCAAAATGTTTTTTTAAAGGGGCAGGAACGGTTGTTGGAAGTTCCAGGATTTAGATGCTTTAAAAGAAATAGGGAGGGTGGTAAAAGAGGCAGGGGAGTGGCACGGCTAGTCATGGCTAGTATAGCAGCTACTGAAAGGCAGTTTGAGAGTGATATGTCTGCACTCAGGTTGGGTTGAGGTCAGGAACAAGAAAGAGGCAGTCATTTTGTTGGTTTTTTTTTTACAGACCACCTAATATTAGCAGAGGAGCAGATTGGGAGGCAGAAACTGGAATGGTGCAGAAGTCACAGGGTTGTAGTCATTGAGGACGTCAACTTTCCAAATATTGATTAGAAACTTTTTAGTTGTAATAGTTTAGATGGAGCGGATTTTGTCCTTTGCAGTCAGGAAGGATTCCTGACACAGTATGTAGATAGACCAACACGAGGAGAGGCCACTTTGGATTTGGTGCTTGGCAATGAACCGGGCGAAGTGGCAGACCTGTTGGTAGGAGAGCATTTTGGTGGTAGCGATCATAACTCTGTTACTTTTACAATAGTCATTGAAAAGGATAGGTACATATAGCAGGTAAAGTCTATAATTGGAGGAAGGCTAATTACAATTCTGTTCAGCAAGAACCGGGTAACATAAAATGGGAACAGATGTTATCAGGGAAGTGCACTATTGAAAGGTGGAGATTGTTTATACATACTGCGTGTGCTCAATATGTTTGTCCGTAGCAGGCAGGGAAGACATGGTCAAGTGAAACTTGGTTCTCAAAAGAGGTTGAATGACTGGTTAAGAGGAAGAAGGATGCTTATGTAAGGTTTAGGAAACAAGAAACAGAAAAGGCTCTAGAGGGATACAAGTTATCCAGGAAGGAGCTGAAGAAAGGGCTTAGGAGACCTATAAGGGGGCATGAAAAAAACCTTGGATCAAGGAAAACTCCAAGGCTTTTTAAATGTACAAGAGGAATAAGAGAATGACCAGAGAAAGGGTAGTGACGATCAAGGATTGTCATGGGAATTTGTGTATGAAGCCTAAAGAGATAGGAGAGGTCCTTAATGAATACTTTTCTTCAGTATTCACAATAGAGAGGGACCTAGTTGTAGGGGAGGACAGTGTAAAACAGGTGGGTAGGCTAGAGGAGGTCGATGTAGAAAGGAAGATGCACTAGGAATTTTGAGGAACTTAAAGATAGATAAGTCCCTCTGTGCCTGATCGGGTTTATCCAAGGATTCTATGAGAAGTGAGGGAATAGATCACAGGGCCTTTGGTGATGAGCTTTTTGCCCTCACTGTCCGCAGGTGTAGTGCCAGGAGAGTGGAGAGTGGAAAATGTCATTCCCTTTTTCAAAAAAGGGAATAGGGATAACCCCAGAAATTATAGGCCAGTTAGTCTTACTTCAGTGGTGGGCAAATTATTGGAAAGGGCTCTGAGAGATAGGATTTATGATTACTCGTGACAGTCAGCACGGTTTTGCGAGGGGTAGATCATGCTTCACAAATGTTATTGAATTCTTTGAAGAGGTGACCAAACACTTGGATGAAGGTAGAGCAGTGGATGTGGTATACATGGATTTAAATAAGGTGTGTGAGAAGGTTCCCCATGGTGGACTCATGCAGAAGGTAAGGAAGCATGGGATAGGGGGAAATGTGGCAGATTGGATTCAGGATTGGCTGACTCTTAGAAAATAAAGGGTGGTAGTGGATGGAAAATATTCAACATGGTGCTCAGTTACAAGTGGTGTACCACAGGATTTGTTCTGGGTCCTCTGTTTGTAATTTTTGTAAGTGATTTGATGTAGGAGTGGAAGGATGGATTAGTAAGTTCGTGGATAGTGCAGACGGCTGTTCAATGTTACAAAGGGACATTGAAATGATGTAGAGCTGAGCTGAGAAGGGGTAGATGGAGTTTAACCCTGAAAACTGTGAGGTGATTCATTTTGGAAGGACAATCTTGAAAGCAGAATACAGGGTTAACAGAAAGATTCTTGGCAGTGTGGAGGAGCAGAGAGATCTCGGGGTTCATGTCCACAGTTCCCTGAAAGCTACCACATAGGTGGGTAGAGTTGTTAAGAAGGTGCCTGGTGTGTTAGCTTTCATTAGTAGAGGGATTGAGTTCAAGAGCTGTGAAGTTATGCTCTAGCTATACAAAAGCCTGGTTCAGCCACACCTGGAGTATTGTGTCCAGTTCTGGTTGCCTCATTACAGAAAAGATGTGGAAGCATTGGAGGGGGTGCAGACAAGGTTGACCAGGATGTTGCCTGGAATGGAAGGAGGGTCTTACTAGGAAAGGTTGAGAAAGTCAGGGCTTTTCATTCGAGCAAAGGAGGATGAGAGGTGACTTGATAGAGGTGCACAAAATGATCAGAGGTATAGATAAATTGGACAGCCAGAGACTTTTTCCAGGGTGGAGGTAGCTATTATGACAGGGCATATTGAGTGGGGGTAGATAAAGGGAAGACGTCAGAAGTAGGCTCTTTTCTCAGGGAGTGGTAGGGGCTTGGAATGCATTGCCGGAGAGGGTAGTGGAGTCAACCTCATTTGGGGCATTTAAGCGGCTATTGGATAGACACATGGATGATAACAAAAGGTGGTGCTGGATGTTAGATAGACTTTAGGATTCGGGTAAAAATTTCGCACAATATCATGGGTTGAAGGGCCTGTACTGTGCTCTACAGCTCCATGCACTTCATTCAGTATATCAGTGAGGACCCTTATAACCAAAATGGAGCAGGGGAATCCTCAGCTGAGGATAAAGGAACTCATGTAGGTTACACATGGATGGAAGTTGACATCATCAGAACAGATAAAGATGGAACAACAGGTAGAATGGATTGGAATCCTTACAGGAAGCATGATGTGAGGTAGTGTATTTGAGGGAGTGGAGTCAGTAGGATTTTAATCAATATTGGCAAACAACATTTGTCCAGAAGAGGTCAAGGAAGGGCATAATCAGAAACAGAACAGGTAGCCATGACAGAAAGATAGAAATTTGAAGCAAAGTAATGGATTTTTTCCCCATTTCTGGCAAGAGCAGGAACAGCACCAATCTCATCACCAATATATTGGAGAAAGAGCTATGTATGGAGCCCAAAACAGGGCTGGACCAAGGTATATTCCCCACACTCCAAAAAGAGACAGATGCAACTGGGACCTGTGCAGGTAGTCAGAACCATATCTGTGAATGAATAAGTAAAAAAAAAACCCATGAATCACCAGGAAGAGCAACAGTTTCCAGAATCAGAGAGTAAAGCTTTCACTGTGGATAGCAGTTTTTTCATTCCCTATCAGTGTGGATGATTTCTTCAGAAGTTGAAAGATTCTGACTGGTGTATTGCCAAAGCAATGGAAGTGAATCTGTATTTTTACAGACATCTTCGGTTGAAATCAAGGTGGTGGTGGAGAATGGCAACTGTGTACGGTTGTCACTGCACTCATGTACTTCTATAAGTGAGCACATGTGACAAAAAAAAGTCTAATTCTAGTTTTAATTCTAACATCAAACCTCTAGGGAGTCAATTCAGTTACCCTAAACAGTTGCATTATTCACAGTCAGTTAACAAATATACTCAGATATGGAGTTGCTTGTTGGTACGCCGAGTTGACTGGCTTTCGTGCAAATGTTTCATCCCCCTTCTAGGTGACATCTTCAATGCTGTGTAGCCTCACTGAAACAGTATTGTTCCGTTCCAGTCTGAATAATACGGTCAAGTCTGTTGTTGTGTGTAGTTCTGTTTCCAGTTTTGCACCATAGCGGTATGTAGATGGGATCTATTTCCACATGCTTGCCTGTGGTACTAGTGGTTGAAAACCAGGCTTCCAGGAATTCTTGTGCTTGTCTTTGTTTTGCTTGTTGTTGTACTGTTACTTTGTCCCAGTTAAACCGATGTCCTTCTAGGAACTAGGGAGAGTTAGTCATGCCGTTTTGCTGCCTGTTGTTCGTGGATGGCGGATTTCCTGTCGGTCTGTCCTATGTATTGCTTCTCACAATTGCTGCATATCACACTTGTTCATTGCGGGTATGGAGCTTTTTGTCTTTGAGAGTAGCTGGGGAAGTGTGGCTGTTGGTTTGTGTACTATCATTATTCCAAGAGGCTGTACGAATCTTGTAGTTAGTTCTGATATGCTTCTAATATAGGCTGGCCAGTGTCATGAGGTGTACAGTGACTTCTTGATGTTGTTTATTTTCCAGGCACAGGTGGATGAAGCTCAGATACACATTGTTTGCAAAGACTTTCTGTAGATGTTCCTCTTCATTTTTATGCAGCTCCAGTGTGATCCAGTGAAACATATAAAATAATCAGAGGGTTAGATAGGGTGGACAGGGAGAACCTTTTTCCTAGGATGGTGACGGCGAGCACGAGGGGGCATAGCTTTAAATTGAGAGGTGAAAGATATAGGACAGATGTCTTTACTCAGAGAGTAGTAAGGGAATTGAACGCTTTGCCTGCAACGGTAGTAGATTCGCCAACTTTAGGTACATTTAAGTCGTCATTGGATAAGCATATGGACGTACATGGAATAGTGTAGGTTAGATGGGCTTGAGATCGGTATGACAGGTCGGCACAACATCGAGGGCCGAAGGGCCTGTACTGTGCTATAATGTTCAATGTTCTATGTTCAGTGCATTATCGCTTGTTTAAACAGAGTCTTGACACAGTTCTGTTTGTGGACACTGGGGTGGTCACTGTTGTAATTCAGGATTTGACTGGGACAATGTCACAATACTAAGACAAGCAAAATAAAGACAATCACAAGAATTCCTGGAAGCCTGGTTTTCAATCACTGGCGCCATAAAAAGAAACATTTTTAAATCAACCCCATCTATACCACTACGGAGCAAAATCTGAAACAGAACAACCCACCATGATAGACAGGATCATATAAATTCAGAACAGAACTGAACAACAGTGCTTCAATCGAGGCGAGACAGCACTGAAGATGTCACTTAGAAGGGGGATGAAGTATTTGCATGAAAACCAGTCAGCTCGGTGAATCAACCAATAACTCCAAGCGCAACCCGAGCTACAGATCTTTGCTAAAACATTAAATACGTGGGTATAATTAAATGTGAGGCTGGATGAACACAGCAGGCCAAGCAGCATCTCAGGAGCACAAAAGCTGACGTTTCGGGCCTAGACCATTCATCAGAGAGTGGGATGGGGAGAGGGAGCTGGAATAAATAGGGAGAGAGGGGGAGGCGGACCGAAGATGGAGAGTAAAGAAGATAGGTGGAGAGAGTATAGGTGGGGAGGTAGGGAGGGGATAGGTCAGTCCAGGGAAGACGGACAGGTCAAGGAGGTGGGATGAGGTTAGTAGGTAGCTGGGGGTGCGGCTTGGTGTGGGAGGAAGGGATGGGTGAGAGGAAGAACCGGTTAGGGAGGCAGAGACAGGTTGGACTGGTTTTGGGATGCAGTGGGTGGGGGGCAAGAGCTGGGCTGGTTGTGTGGTGCAGTGGGGGGAGGGGACGAACTAGGCTGGTTTAGGGATGCAGTAGGGGAAGGGGAGATTTTGAAACTGGTGAAGTCCACATTGATACCATATGGCTGCAGGGTTCCCAGGCCGAATGTGAGTTGCTGTTCCTGCAACCTTCGGGTGGCATCATTGTGGCAGTGCAGGAGGCCCATGATGGACATGTCATCTAGAGAATGGGAGGGGGAGTGGAAATGGTTTGCGACTGGGAGGTGCAGTTGTTTGTATCCGACCCCACCACCCAAGACATTTTTCCATCCCCTCCCCTGTCTGCTTTCCGGAGAGACCACTCTCTCCGTGACTCCCTTGTTCGCTCCACACTGCCCTCCAACCCCACCACACCCGGCACCTTCCCCTGCAACCGCAGGAAATGCTACACTTGCCCCCACACCTCCTCCCTCACCCCTATCGCAGGCCCCAAGATGACATTCCACATTAAGCAGAGGTTCACCTGCACATCTGCCAATGTGGTATACTGCATCCATTGTACCTGGTGCGGCTTCCTCTACATTGGGGAAACCAAGCGGAGGCTTGGAGACCGCTTTGCAGAACACCTCCGCTCAGTTCGCAACAAACAACTGCACCTCCCAGTCGCAAACCATTTCCACTCCCCCTCCCATTCTCTAGATGACATGTCCATCATGGGCCTCCTGCACTGCCACAATGATGCCACCCGAAGGTTGCAGGAACAGCAACTCACATTCGGCCTGGGAACCCTGCAGCCATATGGTATCAATGTGGACTTCACCAGTTTCAAAATCTCCCCTTCCCCTACTGCATCCCTAAACCAGCCTAGTTCGTCCCCTCCCCCCACTGCACCACACAACCAGCCCAGCTCTTGCCCCCCACCCACTGCATCCCAAAACCAGTCCAACCTGTCTCTGCCTCCCTAACCGGTTCTTCCTCTCACCCATCCCTTCCTCCCACACCAAGCCGCACCCCCAGCTACCTACTAACCTCATCCCACCTCCTTGACCTGTCCGTCTTCCCTGGACTGACCTATCCCCTCCCTACCTCCCCACCTATACTCTCTCCACCTATCTTCTTTACTCTCCATCTTCGGTCCGCCTCCCCCTCTCTCCCTATTTATTCCAGTTCCCTCTCCCCATCCCCCTCTCTGATGAAGGGTCTAGGCCCGAAACGTCAGCTTTTGTGCTCCTGAGATGCTGCTTGGCCTGCTGTGTTCATCCAGCCTCACATTTTATTATCTTCGAATTCTCCAGCATCTGCAGTTCCCATTATCTCAAATACGTGGGTATGGTTTGTTTTGTATAATTCAGATTAAAAGCATTAGTTGACAAAGAGATTAGATAATTAGTAAGATAATATTAACAACTGGAAAGTTAGGCTTTGAAATACTGGCAGAGAGCTTAATGGGCCAGGTGATGGGAACTCTTCTCAGATAGATCGTTCTGAGCCTACCCTTGACCCAGGTCTCACTCCCTATCTCCCTCAGATCAGTACTTTTGATATCACAGCCTTACATGAACAGTAATCAAACATTGTCAGTTTGAATGTAAAACCATTCATTCTAGAAGTTACTGTACTCTCCTGAAACTTGTGTTAATGCACATTACACCAGAGATAGTAATACTCTTCAAATACAATGACAGCTTCAATGCTGGCTGCAGAACACACTCCTGTTGCAATGATGGTAACCATTTTGCTGCACTGTTGATATGGGCACTATGTTTTATTCTTCTTGAATACATACACTGATCAATCTTGGATCATGAAGGGTATACATACATCTGAGCCACAAGGACTGAACAAATATTAGAATCCTATTCAGGATTATAGGAAATTATTCCCACTTTTAGCAGCAGAATTTTTACAACCTGTTATATGGAATAACCACTTCCTGAAAGTGCTGTCTGAAAATGCTTCATAGTTCAGAAACTTTCCAAAGAAAATTCAGCCAGCACTGCTGTCTGCACAATGTATTTCATAACGGTTAAAATGTGATTGAACTGAGCATTTGGCAATTCGCTGAATTCCCTGGCAGAAATGGTCATGCCCCTTCCCATTTACCCCCACCCTGCGCACCCCCCCCACCCCCCCACCACACACACGCCACCCTAAACAATCTGCCAAATATGTACACGCCCAACAATTTTATGTATACATCATTGTACATTTTCTGGCAGTCAAAATCTTGGTTGTCAAAATGCTCTGTTCAGGTGTGTTTTATCAATTAATGAAGGGGTCTTGACTTCAATGGCTGGGCCAGAATTTACTGTCCTTGAGAATGTGGTCAGAGCTACTTTCTTGTGCTACTGCAATGAGGACAGTCAGTGATATGAAAGTGGGGGGGATTTTCACAGAGGGACACCAAAGGAACCACCTTGGTTCCCAAGGGTTGTTCTCTCAGAGACAGAGAGACAACTGGTTGTGTGTTTAACCTAAGGATCACCTCACCTGTACACATCTCACAACAACGGTACTGACTGACCCCCTACAGCTGTGGTGGCTGGACAGCTGGTTTGTGTGATGTAGAGTGTCACCAACAGTGCAGGTTCAATTCCCGCACTGGCTGAGATCACTATGAAGGTCCCACCTTCTCAACCTCACCCCACTTCTGTAGCACAATGACCCTCAGGTTAAACTCTTGACCCGTTGTGTCTCACTAACGAGAGAGCAGCTGTATTGTCCACTAGGATTTACGGCAAATTTACTAAAGGAATATATCCAAGTCAGGATAGTGAGTGGCTGAGAAGAGAACATGCAGGTGGTGATCTCACACATCTACTGCACCTACCTTTAGGATCTGGATTATGCTGTCTAAGGAGCACTGGTGAATTTCTTCAGTGCTTATTGTCAATTATAATAATGCTGCTACTGAACGTTGATGGTTAATGGACTGCATGTTTGTAGTTGTGGTACCAATCAACCTGGCTTCTTCTCTGCTAAATAGAAAGTTCTGAAGAAAATCAGCAGGGCTGCTGCAGCTGTGAAGAGCAGAGGAGAATTAATGTTTCTAATCCTACATGTCTCCCCTTCATCACTGTTCTCATGAAGAGTTATATTGGACTCAGAAGATGAGCTCTGTAGTCCTCTCTGCAGATGCTGCCAGGTTTGCTGAATTTCTCCAGCACTTTCTGCTTTCATTTGTGATTTCAGTGTCTGCAACCTTGTGCTATTATATAGCTGGTTTTTCCTGGTGAGTTTGTTGGAGGTACATTCATCTAGGCAAATGGAGAGTATTCCATCAGACTTCTGAAATGTGCCTTGGAGATGCTTTTGGTTTCATGAAGTGCATCACTCACTGCAATATCCTTACCCTCTGACCTGCTCTTGTAGCCACAGTACTTACATCATAAGTCCAGTTCATTTTCAGCTCAGTGGTAACTCCCAGGTTGTTGATCGTAGGGAAATGAATGGCAATTGAATGCTTTTCTTATTTCTTATTGGAGGCAGTAATTGCTTGGCTTGGTGTGAATGTTAATTGCCACTCGTCAGTCCAGAGATTTTGCTGTATTGCGACAAGGACAGTTTCAGTATCTGAGGAGGATGCTGCTGAACATTGAACAATTATTTTTTCTTCTTTATTCATTTACGGGCTGAGGGCATCACTGGCGAGGCAACATTTATTGTCCATCCTTAATTGCCCAGAGGGCAGTTAAGAGTCAACAACATTGCTGTGGGTCTGGAATCACACGTAGGCCAGATGGGTTTTTCCAACAATTGACAATGGATTTACGGTCATCATTAGATTCTCAATTGCAGTTATTTGTTGAATGCAAATTCCACCATCTGCCATGCCAGGATTTGAACCCAGGTCCTCAGAATGTTATTTGGGTCTCTGGATTAACAGTCCAGTGATAATACCACTAAGCTATCACCTTCCCCTGTCAGCAAACACTCTGACTGATGCCATTACGATTGAGGGAAGGGCAGTTATAAAGCTTCTAAAGATAGTTATGTCCAGGACATGATCTAGAGAAATATCTGCAGTGAATTCCCATAGCTTAGATGGCTGACTTTCAACAACCACAACGATTGCTGTGGTTCTGGAATCATGCGTAACCCAGGCCAGGTAAGGACAGCAATTTCCTTTCCTGAAAGGGTATGAGTGAACTAGAAAGATGGTTACTTCAATTGACAAAGTTTTCATGGTCAACAATAGAGTAAGAATTATATACATTTATTAAATTGAAGCTCTGTCATCTGTCATTGAAGGAATTTGACTCGAGTCCACAGTAACGTTTCTGAATTATTTGAAGATGACCCAATTCAATGGCTGGCTTCCTGGCTGATTTAGAACCCAACTTGATATTTCTATTCCAACTAAAAACTAAAGGTTTAAATTTTGTGAGTTATCATTTGGTGTAATCTTAAATTGTCTTTGTTTGATCATAGAAGATGAGAATGCATACAGACTAAGTGGAAACTTTCAACTACATTAACTTGAAGTCCTTGAGAACATTGTGAGACCGTCAGTTTGATTCTGATTGAAATGGATTAGAATATTAACTCAGTGAAAAGTTTGAAGGGGCTATGGATGAGCAGAGAGATTTGTTTTCCCATGCAGAGGACAGTATTAAGTACAAAGGCAAAAAAAAATTGTGTGTGACTGACAGACAAACACAGAGAGAGGGAGAGGGAGAGAGAGATACCTAAGACGTATCCCTGCATTATGAACCTTTTATTAAAAACACGATCTTTAAGTTGGTCTGAAAGGATTTTGGAATGTATTGATCTGAAAAATTGGATTTCAAAAACCACCTCAGGACGTATGTAAACAGCAACAGGAAGGAAAATGCAATAAGCAAAGAAAAAATAACTGTTTTCAGTCCTCTTGAATATATTTATATAGAAATCATAGAGATGTACAGCAAGAAAACAGACCCTTTAGTCCAACTCATCTGGGTAGTGAGCCTGGCCAGGTGTTAGATTTGGAAGTAGGTGAGCACTTCGGTGATAGCGATCACAATTCTGTTATGTTTACTTTAGTGATGGAAAGGGATAGGTGTATACCACTGGGCAAGAGTTATAGCTGGGGGAAAGGCAATTATGATGAGATTAGGCAAGATTTAGGGAGCATAGGATGGGGAAGGAAACTGCAGGGGATGGGCACATTAGAAATGTGGAGCTTACTCAAGGAAAAGCTCCTGTGTGTCCTAGACAAGTATGTACCTGTCAGACAGGGAGGAAGCTGTAGAGCGCGGGAGCTGTGGTTTACAAAGGAGGTGGAATCTCTGGTCAAGAGGAAGAAGAAGGCTTATGTTAGGATGATAAAATGTGAGGCTGGATGAACACAGCAGGCCAAGCAGCATCTCAGGAGCACAAAAGCTGACGTTTCGGGCCTAGACCCTTCATCAGAGAGGGGTCTAGGCCCGAAACATCAGCTTTTGTGCTCCTGAGATGCTGCTTGGCCTGCTGTGTTCATCCAGCCTCACATTTTATTATCTTGGAATTCTCCAGCATCTGCAGTTCCCATTATCTCTTATGTTAGGATGAGATGTGAAGGCTCAGTTAGGGCGCTTGAGGGTTACAAGGTAGGCAGAAAAGACCTAATGAGAGAGCTCAGAAGAGCCAGGAGGAGACATGAGAAGTTGTTGGCGGATTGGATCAGGGTAAACCCTAAGGCTTTCTATAGGTATTTAAGGAATAAAAGAATGACAAAAGTAAGATTAGGGCCAATCAAGGAAAGTTGTGTGTGGAGTCAGAGGAGATAGGGGAAGTACTAAATGGATATTTTTCAACAGTATTCACTCTAGAAAACGACAATGTTGTCGAGGAGAATACTGAGATACAGGCTACTAGACTAGGTGGGATTGAGGTTCACAAGGAAGAGGTATTAGAAATCCTACAGAGGGTAAAGATAGATACGTCCCCTGGGCCGGATGGGATTTATCCTAGGATCCTCTGGGAAGCCAGGGAGGAGATTGCTGAGCCTTTGACATTGATCTTTAACTCATCATTGTCTACAGGAATAGTGCCAGATGACTGGAGGATAGCAAATGTGGTTCCCCTGTTCAAGAAGGGGAGTAGAGACAACCCTGGTAATTATAGACCAGTGAGCTTTACCTCAGTTTTTGGTAAAGTGTTGGAAAAGGTTATAAGGGATAGGATTTATAATAATCCAGAAAAGAATAAATTGATTAGGGATATTCAGCATGGTTTTGTGAAGGGAAGGTCGTGCCTCACAAACCTTATTGAGTTCTTTGAGAAGGTGACCAAACAGGTAGATGAGAGTAAACTGGTTGATGTGGTGTATATGGATTTCAGCAAGGCGTTCGAGAAGGTTACCCTACTGTACAATGCGGAGGAATTGAATTGTGGGAGATATAGCAGTTTGGATCGGAAATTGGCTTGCTGAAAGAAGACAGAGGGTGGTAGTTGATGGGAAATGTTCATCCTGGAGTCCAGTTACTAGTGGTGTACCGCAAGGGTCGATGTTGGGTCCACTGCTGTTTGTCATTTTTATAAATGACCTGGATGAGGGCGTAGAAGGATGGGTTAGTAAAGTTACAGACGAAACTAAGGTCGGTGGAGTTGTGGATAGTAACGAAGGATGCTGTAGGTTGCAGAGAGACATAGATAAGCTGCAGAGCTGGGCTGAAAGGTGGCAAATGGAGTTTAATGCAGACAAGTGTGAGGTGATGCACTTTGGTAGGAGTTACCTGAAGGCAAAGCACTGGGCTAATGGTCAGATTCTTAGTAGTGTAGATGAGCAGAGAGATCTCGGTGTCCATGTACACAGATCCTTGAAAGTTGACAGGGCTGTTAAGAAGGCATACAGTGTTTTAGCTTTTATTAATAGAGGAATTGAGTTCCGGAACCAAGAGATTATGCTGCAGCTGTGCAAAACTCTGGTGCGGCCGCACTTGGAGAACTGAGTACAGTTCTGGTCACCGCATTATAAGAAGGATGTGGAAGTTTTGGAAAGAGTGCAGAAGAGATTTACTAGGATGTTTCCTGGTATAGAGGGAACGTCTTATGAGAAAGGCTGAGGGACATGAGGCTGTTTTCATTAGAGAGAAGAAGGTTGAGAGGTGACTTAATTGAAACATATAAAATAATCAGAGGGTTAGATAGGGTGGATAGGGAAAGCCTTTTTCCTTGGATGGTGACGGTGAGCACGAGGGGGCATAGCTTTAAATTGAGAGGTGAAAGATATAGGACAGATGTCTTTACTCAGAGAGTAGTAGGGAATGGAACGTTTTGCCTGCAACAGTAGTAGATTTGCCAACTTTCGGTACGTTTAAGCGTATGGACGTACATGGAATAGTGTAGGTTAGATGGGCTTGAGATCGGTATGACAGGTCGGCACAACATCGAGGTCCGAAGGGCTTGTACTGTGCTGTAATGTTCTATGTTCTATATTCATCCATGCTGACCAGGTATCCTAAATTAATGTGGTCTATTTGCCAACATTTGGCTCATATTCCTCTAAACTGTTCCTATTCATGTACCCATCCAAGTGCCTTTTAAATGTTGTAATTGTACTAGCTCCCAACACCCATCTGGTAGCTCATTCCATTCACACACCACCCTCTCTGCGAAAATGTTTTCCCTCTCAGTTGAAGGGCCAACAACAAGATGGTATTATTTTAAGCTGAAAGGCAGGAGGCTTATTGGAGATGAGGAAAAGTCTCCTTACCTAGACGATAGTAGGGGCGGTACGGCAAGGTAGTTGAGGCAGGAAGCCTCAAAACGTTTCAAAAATAATTGTACAAACATTTGAAATGTCATAACATTCATGGTTACAGGCCAAGCACTAGAAAGTGGGACTGATGTCAATTTATTTCTGCAGGACAAACACGATGGGCGCCAGGGCTTGTTCTGTTCTATTTGATTCTGCTATTCTCTAATTCTGAAGTTAAGTATCTGAATTAGTTTCTTGATTTGCCTTTGTTTTGAGAAAATATTACCAAGTGTAAGTTCCAGCTGTTGTTGAGGTCGGTGTCAGCTTCAGGTTCTGTATTAGAGAGCTCATTCACAGATAGAATTTCCTAAAGGAGTTGAAAAGCTGAATTAACAAGTAAAGCAGTGGTACAACAGTACGCAGTAGAACAGCTGCAAAAGAGCTCGACAATATGAGGTATTGAAGGACTGACTAGCCTCTGTAAAAAAACTGAAAAATCACTGTAAAAAAACTGGAAAATCACTGGAAAAAAAATACCGATGGGACTGATAGTGAGTGAAATAGTGCAAGTTTTGATGTTTGAAGACAGATTGCAAATAACATTTGAGACCTTTTCAGATCAAATTAATCTAGTCTTTGGGGTATTAAAACACAAAATTCAATCTCAACGAGATGACATCATTAAAATAAACCTGTTGTTGTAATTTGTTCGTTCAAAATGAAAAAAAAATTGAGGATGTAATCAGTTTCCCCAATGGGGATACCATGTAATACAAAATTATGTCTCTGGAACCATGTCAGCTCCAGCTCTGATAGAATTCGCCAATTCCAAATGATTGTGAGCAACAGGAAGGGAGAGGTTGTTTAACAAACAGCAAAATGTGTCTACCAAGGCAAGTGATTGCTAAAGCATACTACACCTTCCTTGCTGTTGTTGGTGTTCCTGGTAAGTCTTGCAATAATGTAGGTCATATCAGTTTCTGCATTAAATCATACTTACTTCACCCTACGACTGATCAATATTGTATTTCCATTTAGCCAGGCAAATGCTAATTCCAGATGATGGTACAGTTACTTTTATTGAGTTTAAACCAGTAATGTGCAGCATTGTCTGTTTCAATATACTGTGCAGAATAGGTTTTCAGAGGCCACATTGATGAAGTTTGGCTGAGCACTGGTCCCAGCTGGTCTCGAAAGTGTTTAGCAAGACTGGTCTCTCTCTGTGGTTCAAAGTCTGCTAAGGCCAAAAAGATTTTGTAAGAGCCCACCTCTCCGTGATTGCTGGTGTTTCCGATTCCTTAATGTAAAGGGATTTTGTTGGTGAGTCTTGCTCAGGCAGCTTGCTCCAAATGGGAGCCCAGACACAAGGTAGGCAAAGGGTGTGTTCAGTAGGTTATTAGGGGGTAATAAGTGAGGGTCAGCACAAATGACTTCGAATTTCCTGGGCGTTTTCATCAGCCAGTGAGTTTATGGTATTTGTGAGGACAGACAACTGGGCTAATGTGAGTTCCTAATATGTGACATCAATGCATGTAGTTAATATTTCCAAACTAACAGCCAAAATTCCCAAACGAGAAAAGAAAACCTTTTTCTGTTGCTCACAGGCACTCTGCATTATTCAGTGATTGACTGGAATGTTGTGTACTGTTGATCCAGATCTCTAGGAATCACTCTGAGTGAAGGTGTTACTTAGCATGAAATGGTACTGAATAGGGATGACAAACCTCAGCCTGGACCCACAGATTGATGTGGCCTCAAAATACTGAGAGGATATCTGCTCGAATAAGAACTTCTGATCCAGTACTCTTGCTTTTCTATGGATATCAGTAAAGTAGCAGAGCAACAATTTTTATTTGATCAACTGCCCCACAGACATATTATGTTCACTTCAATAATATGTTTGGAGGTAGCTTAATCTTTCGGCAAGGTTTGTACAATTTGTGGAACATGGCTACTCGACTTCATTATCAGAGCTAGAAGTGTTACCACTATTTCTCAGCTGCATCTGATTATATTTTGATTAACAATTTTTGAATCAGTAATTCATAATATCTTGACCATTAATTTTCCAGAGATCTCCAATATCCTCTTCGTCATGTGTGTCCTCCTTGGAAGGAAGAGGTTTTGATGGGAAAAGTACATCATTTTAAGGCAATATATAAACATTTTAAAAATCTAGTAATAGGAACAGAAATGTCTGATCAATAATTAACACTAGTACCTGCAATATTATGCTTATGATCACTAATCGAATTGAAGAGCAGAATACAGAACGTGGTATATTAAATTCTGAAAATCATGAATGAGAATATTTGACCTTAGACATAACAATTCAATTCTGCCCACCATCTGTGTACTTTATCTCACTACACACTTACAAATCCAATTTCCAGAATTGTGAGCATTTCACTTCTTTTTGTGTGATAATGACAAACATTCTGACTCTGCCGGGAATCCAAACTGGATCATACATTGCCCACAGCCTGTTTTGTTCCACAGCCTCTAACCTTCGAACACAACCCACACGTTCACTTGCATTTACAGAAACATCGATTATCTGTTCCTCAATCAGATGCACCTACTTTATAGTTATATTTTAATTTCTGAAAAGAACAGTTCCACTCTTACGTAGATAAATTATGAAGAGTATTCACAATAAGGACCCTTGTGAAATTTCAGTAAATAAGATTGCAACTCCCTTCAGTACAACACTGACTATAGGTGAAGATGGTTATGTCTGTTGGCGTTCAATCATCTCAGCCATCATATATCTCTGAAGGAATTATTCAGAATCATGTCCATGGCCCCAAAAAATCTACAGCTACCACATCAACGCCTTTCCCTCCATCATACTTTTTAAATTGGATATTTTTGTTAATGGTTACTCCCATCCCAGGGGATGGTCTAAGAAGGGGAGCAGGAGTCTGATGGGGAATTTGGCTATGTTTGGGGAGCTCCATTTTCATTTATTCATTCAAAGAATGTTAACGTCACTGGCTAGGCCAGCAATTACCACCCATGCCGATTTGCCCAGAGGGCAGTTAAGAGCCACCATATTGTGGGTCTGGGTCACATACAGGTCAGACCATTTAAGGATGAAAGCTTACCTTCGCGAAAGGACACTCATGAAGAAGATGGGTTTTTATTCCTGACAATTAACCACAGTTTAATGGTCACCATTAGATTGCAATTTTTTTAAAATTGAATTCTAATTTCATTATCTGCTATTGTAGACATTACCCAGGTCTTTTAATCAACAGTCTAGTGATAGACCCCTTAGGCTTTCACATCTCCTAATCTTTAGCATTGGCCTGAATTCATAGAGGCAGTCTCTGAAGTCAAGGCAATGCTACAATGTTTAGTCAACCAGAACAAGCTGTGGTTCAATTCTGGTGATTTCAATGGAAAATACTGGTTCAAATATGGTGATTCCTAACTCCAGTGGGAGGGTCATCTCCATTCACAAGGAGAAGACCTGGGAGAAGAGCCCGAGTGTTTGGCCTGGGCATCAAGCAGGAAGCTTTGTTTAATTCCAGGTAAATTGTTCGATTTCCAAACCAGAAAGTTGCAATTACCAAGATAATAAAATGTGAGGCTGGATGAACACAGCAGGCCAAGCAGCATCTCAGGAGCACAAAAGCTGACGTTTCGGGCCTAGACCCTTCATCAGAGAGGGGGATGGGGGGAGGGAACTGGAATAAATAGGGAGAGAGGGGGAGGTGGACCGAAGATGGAGAGTAAAGAAGATAGGTGGAGAAGGTGTGGGTGGGGAGGTAGGGAGGGGATAGGTCAGTCCAGGGAAGACGGACAGGTCAAGGAGGTGGGATGAGGTTAGTAGGTAGCTGGGGGTGCGGCTTGGGGTGGGAGGAAGGGATGGGTGAGAGGAAGAACCGGTTAGGGAGGCAGAGACAGGTTGGACTGGTTTTGGGATGCAGTGGGTGGGGGGGAAGAGCTGGGCTGGTTGTGTGGTGCAGTTGCAATTACCAAAGCTGCCTGGATTTAGATTTTATTTGGGTTGGGGCTGTGGTGTACAGTGTTGGACATATGGACGGATCCATATCAAATTTTGAAGTTTTTACAATTGTGATGGGTATGTGACCTGGCACATGGTGTTTGGATTCACTGTTGAATACCTTTCAATTCAGATAGTCAGGATGTTCAATCCTATGCAAGAAGGAGGGTCTGAATGTCCAATAATCTGTTTGTCCATATTGTGGAGGGCATCCATTCCTCGACACTGTGGAGTGCCTGTCATGTGGCTAAACAATTCTTTAAGCAATCTGAGCTGTGGAAACTCCAAAATGAAATACAGGAAATGTGCAATCAATGTTTGTGTTAAGCGTCTACCATTCTCTATTTCACTGATCCCGGGTGTTTTTGTGTGGATGTTGTGATCTTCTGGGAAGCTTATGGGAAGCCAGTCAGAGTAACTTATAAAGCATAAGTCAACTTGTGCCCACCCCAAAAATATTGAGTATATGACTGTGTTTCTGGGAATCAAAATAATTCATTTGAGAGATTTACTGTGGTGGTTCAGATGATATGACACTGAACAACATTTGTGCTAAATTCCACCAGGCATAAAGAATATTTGAACAGTAACTTGAAGTCTCTTCTGTTCTTTCTTTTTCTTACAGTTAGTCTAGTGGTGATTGTATTCTTATCTTGGGACAAGTGTGGTCTATCGACATGCACCACTCGCTATCTGGTAGCCATGGCAGTGTTTGATCTACTGTTCATTATTTTTGATGTCATACTTATTCGGTTTACTTACTATTATTATCCACGGTCTTTCCTGAATATCACTGCTGTTTGTAGTGTCAACAACATTCTCTCTAACCTTGCAATTGATTGTTCTGTCTGGTTCACTGCTGCTTTTTCTTTTGATCGTTTTGTCGCCATTTGTTTTCATCAGATGAAAACTAAGTATTGCACAGAGAAAACTGCAATGAGGGTTCTAGCAACAATCTGCATTTTCTTTTCTTTAAAGAACATTCCCAACTACTTTCGATTTGAACCTAGCGAGATCATCAAAAATGTTTCATGGTATTGTTATACCAGCTACAGTTATTATTATGGTCGTCAGTGGGCAAGTTTTAAATATTTTGAAAAATTTTTAACGCCATTTTTCCCATTCACTTTTATCCTCTTTATCAACATTATGACTGTCAGACACATCTTTGAGGCCATTAAAGTGCGTAAGGGACTGAGGGGTCAGAGAAAAACTGAGAATGACCCAGAGATAGAGAGCAGAAAGAAATCTGTGATTTTACTCTTTGCCTTATCTGCGAGCTTCATACTTCTCTGGTTGGTGTATATTTTATATTTCTTTGAAACTGGTTATTTCTTGGATACTGATGCATTTTATCTCTTTGAGCAAATCGCATATATGCTGCGGAACTTAAGCTGCTGCACAAATGCATTTATTTATGTGGTGACGCATAAAAATTTCAGAGACCAGTTAAAGTATGCAGTGAAATATCCAGTTATAAAGATAATACAATTGACGAATAAGTCCAAGTAAATGAGATCCAATATTAACTACAGCGATGATGGAATGAGGAGTCCATGTGAGGAATGGACTGAAAGGCGAAGGAGGAGTAGCAACTTGATACAACTCCTTTTCTAATGGACAAGGAATGCCTGCGTGAGCAACAAAGTGAAAGAGGCTGGAGGAGCAAAGCCAATGTAACGTGCTGTTAGCAGTGAGCAACCTTTATACAAACCTGAACAATAAAAACGTAACTGACAGGAGAATTAGACATGCCATAAAAATTAAAATTCATCTCAAGCAATCAGTTCTTAGTCAGTGAACAAGATACAAAGAAAATGACCTGGAGCACAGTATCATTGATCACTACAGGCCAAAATGGGAAACGCAATGTCAGGCTCCTGCTCACTCTTCCTCACTGAATACTCTGATCTACACATCTGGACAAAATGTTAAAAGAAAGGTTTCTGTCATAAAAAAGTAAAGATTATACTGTAAATATTCTGTGTCTTTTGATTACAAATGTATTTTCAGCAATACACTGTCTGGTTCCATTCAGTTCCCCCTTGCCTGACATCACTCTCTTTCTTTACTCATTTCTTTCCATGAATCAGTTGCTGTGTTGATAGGAAATCTAAAGTTCAACCTGAGGGCTCGGTGACAGATGTGATCTGAAGCTTAGGAATGGATTCAGGTGTGGCAGATGCGGCGACATCCTTAGTGCTTCCATGAAAATGTTTTGTGGATCTCACTGACTCCATCAGAGCTCAGTGGGAACTGACTGTGGATGAATCCTGTTTCCACTGTGGCTTCATAATGCAGCCTTCGTATAATCATTGCTTCCATCTGCAAAACAGACCCATCCCTGTCTCAGCCCATAATTGGTGAAACAGTCATTAATTCCATTGTTACCTCTGGACCTTCATATCCAGTGCCAGTAATACAGTTCCCGAGAACCTCTGGAGGGATTTAATTAATTTTTTTCACAATGTTCAGTGGAACAAACAGTTGAGAAGTCTGTTTGTGGATCGAGAACTAAGACCTAGAAGTAAATTAAATCCAGAGAGTCCAAAATTTAAATTAATGAACAATTTTGCATACAAATAAGGCTGTAACATTCAGGCTTACTTCTGTACGTGGCCATTCCTGTTTGATTCAGTGTTTTATTTTAAATCTGAGACAAGTAAAATTTGGTTAATTGAGGATATGAAGACTTATGATAATGATAGAAAATGGAGTAAATGGAAATGATCACCAATGAACTCCGGTATCAGTGAATAAGAGAACAGACACCAGGGCCCAAAGTTTCTCATTAACAGCAGAGATCAAGAAATGGACCTTAGCTTCTAAAAGGGTCACTTTCTAGACTCAATGTCTAAACTAAAACATTTTAGATCAGAACTTTAGGACAGCATGGTGACTCAGTGGTTAACACTGCAGCCTCACAGCACCAGGGATCTGGGTTTGATTCCAGCCTCGGGCAACTGTCTGTGTGGAGTTTGCGCGTTCTCCCCATGTCTGCGTGCGTTTCCTCCCACAGTCCAAAGATGTGCAGGTTAGGTGGATCGGCCATGCTAAATTGCTCATAGTGTTCAGGGGTGTGTGGGTTATAGGGGAATGGGTCTGGGTGGGATGCTCCAAGGGGTGGTGTGGACTTGTTGGGCCGAAGGGCCTGTTTCCACACTGTAGGGAATCTAAACTTCAGCTTCTACATCATTTCACTCTTACATTCATGCTTTGCCACTTTTTGTAAGTAATACTTTATTTGCCCCTTTCCTTTTTTTTAATTAGCAACACAACTTTTGCATCGTAATACATTCTGTCTCATGTACTTCAGGGTCACAGAACTTCACTTTTGAACACGAAGTCCTACTATACTTCTGGTTTAAACCCTGCTGCATTTCCAACTTCCTTCAGTTGGGATGAAAAGTTATCCGCTTGAACCATTCGTCTATTTGACTGCATCTATTCTCTCTGACCTGCTTTCAGCTGAGCATGTTTCTTTAACAGAACAGAGTCCAGGAAATAAATGCACTTCTCAAAAATAATTTTGTCAAAAAACATTGAGATCACATCTGGAGCAGTTGTGTTCTCCACAAGCTACAAACATCACCTGCCTCCATCCCTGACACTCAGTAGCAGCAGTGTGTACCATAGACAAGATGCACTACAGAAATTCACCAAAGTTCCTTACACAACCGCTTCCAGGTCCATGGCAGCATCATCTGGAATATGCAGAAACATGCGATTACCGCCTTCTGACAATTCCACATCAAACTGCGCCCCACCCTGGCTTGGAAAAACATCTCGGTTCCACAAATGCCATTGTTTGAAAATCCTGGATGTACGAGCGACAAATGCCGGCCCAGCCAGAAATACCACAAACCCATGAATGAATTGCAAAAATCCATTTCACTATTTGTTGCCAGAATTGCTGTGGGTCCATATTCTTGGGTATCAGAAAATTGAAAAGCGATCTCATTTAAAGGTATAATATTCTGAAAAACAGGGGCTTAATAGGGTCTTCAGGTCATACTGCACAGAAACAGACCATTCAGTCCAACCAGTCCACCAGACTATAATCCTAAACTAGCCCTGCCTGCCTGCACTTGGCCCATATCCATCCAAACATTTCCTATTCACTTACTTATTTAAATATCTTTTAAACATTGTGATTGTAACCACGTCCACCACTTGCTATATAAGTTCATTCCACATGCACTGTGTAAAAAATTCCCTCCTGTCTTTTTAAAATCTTTCTCCTCTCAATATGAAAACATGTCTCCTAGTCTTGAACCCTATCCAATGGAAAAGATGTCTGGCATTCACCTTATCCATACCTCTTTTAGCTTTATAAACCTCTACAAGGTCACCACTCAATTTCCTACACTCCAGTGAAACAAGCTTCAGCCTAGCCAGCCTCTCCTTAAACTCAAGCCCTCCATTCCAAGCAACATGCTGGTAAATCTCTTCTGAACCCTCTCCAGCTTCATAATATCCTTCCAATAAAAGGGTGCCCTACTCCAGAAAAAGCCTTACCAACTACGTATAACAACCTCAACATAATGTCCCAATGCTAAAACTCAAACATCTGAGCAATGACGGCAATCATGGCAAATGTGTTCTGAATCACCATCCTGACCTTAATCTGCCATCCTTATCTGCTCTGGTGTACATGCCGCTCCAGACCCTCAGCAATGTGGTTGATTCTGAGCTACCCTCTGGGCAATTAGGGATGGGCAATAAATGCTGCCTAGTCAGTGATGCCCACATCTATTAATAAAAAAAGGAAAATGACTTTATCTATATGTGATGCAAATTTCAAAGAATTGTGTTCTTGAACTCCTAGGTCTCCCTGTTCTGCAACATTGCCGAAGGTCCTACTTTTAAATGTATACGTCTTGTCATTGTTTGTTTTGCCAAAATGTAATACCTCACATTTATCCAATTAAATTGCATTTTCCACTCTTCAGCCCACTGACTCAATTGATCAAGGCCTGTTTGTAATCTTAGATAACCTTCCTGACATTGTCCATTATATCACCTACATGGATGGTGTCCTCTGCAAATTTACTAACCATGCTTTCTATACTCTCATCCAAATCAATATTCAAATGACAAAAGTGGCCGCAGCACAGATCCCTGTGGAACACTGCTGGTCATAGGTCTCCAATCTGAAAAACAACCCTCCACCATAATTGTCGGTCTCCTGCTGTTAAGCCAATTCTGTTTCCAATTGGAAAGCTCACCCTGAATCCCATGTCATCTAACTTTACTGAATAGTCTACCATGTGGAACCTGATGCTGAGAAGTTATTCCTGTGGGTCTGGGTATCTGAAACATGATGGCACAATCACTGGTGATTGCTAGTGATTCAAGGAATGGGAAGGGGGGATGGATTTGAAGTCTAAAATCAGCCACAATCATATTGACTGGTGGAACAGACCGAACGGGCATATCTCCTCCTGCTCCAGTTGTGTTCTTGACTGAAACAATTACCAACCCGCTTAGATTTGGTTCTATGAAATCTTCTGACGTAATCTTTGCAGCCTCCACCATACCACAGACCATCCCATTCTTTCTTCAGCACTAGCCCCATTCCAATTGTTGAAAAACCTTCACTTTTCTAATTTCCCTCAGTTCTGCTGAAGTTCCCCATAATCCAAAGGTTAACCTCTCCCCTGCACTGCCGTCACATCATTCCCTTCTCTCTCAAGATGCTGTACAACCCTGTCAGTTTTCTCAACATGGCCTAGCTTATTTCAGGGGCAATGAATCTACCTTTCCCTCTTTCTGTGACAGGATATGTTCTCTCATTGATATTCTGTTTCTTCACCGATTGGATATCTGATCAGCATGAACGTGTTCGACCAGAGGGTCGCTTTCCATGCTGTATATCTCTGCGACTCTATGACTGTTTAAAAGAGGTATCATAAAGGGACATAAGAAACATTATGAACTATGGGGCCTTATATAATACATCAGATAAGATGTGCCTACTGGGGGCAAAGGATCCGAATAATGATAGAATTTTAACACTCGGTTCAACCAGGTAGAGACATAGCATATCTACAGTCTACAGGCAGACCTGCTAGATGTGTGTCAAAAAAGGAAGCAGAAAACATAGAACATTACAGCACAGTACAGGCCATTCGGCCCTCGATGTGGTGCTGATCTGTCATACCGATCTCAAGCCTATCTAACCTACACTGTTCCATGCATATCCATATGCTTGTCCAATGATGACTTAAATGTACTTAACGTTGGCGAATCTACTACCGTTGCAGGCAAAGCTTTCCATTCCCTTACTACTCTGAGTAAAGAAACTACCTCTGACATCTGTCCTATATCTTTCACCCCTCAATTTAAAGCTATGCCCCCTCATGCTCGCCATCACCATCCGAGGAAAAAGGCTCTCCCTATCCACCCTATCTAACCCTCTGATTATTTTATATGTTTCAATTAAGTCACCTCTCAACCTCCTCTCTAATGAAAACAGCCTCAAGTCCCTCAGCCTTTCCTCGTAAGATCTTCCCTCCATACCGGGCAACATCCTAGTAAATCTCCTCTGCACCCTCTCCAAAGCTTCCAGATCCTTCTTATAATGCGGTGACCAGAACTGTACACAATACTCCAAGTGCGGCCGCACAGAGTTTTGTACAGCTGCAGCATAACCTCTTGGTTCCGGAACTCGATCCCTCTGTTAATAAAAGCTAAAACACTGTATGCCTTCTTAACAGCCCTGTCAACCTGGATGGCAACTTTCAAGGATCTGTGTACATGGACACCGAGATCTCTCTGCTCATCTACACTACTAAGAATCTTACCATTAGCCCAGTACTTTGCCTTCTGGTTACTCCTACCAAAGTGCATCACCTCACACTTGTCTGCATTAAACTTCATTTGCCACCTCTCAGCCCAGCTCTGCAGCTTATCTAAAAGACAGATGGATGTACCTTTGGCATACTTTGTAGCCCTCCGCACGAACAACAGCTTATAGAATATGAAAAGGGAAAAATAGCTGTGTGGGGGTTATGAGAAAGTGGGGGGCAGGGTGGACCAGTATGACTTTTGAATATGTGTTTTCCCCTTGCTTCGCCCACACCATATACTTCTCTCTCCCATACAACCCGAGGGAAGTGAAATGTCCAGAGGGCCCAGTTAATGGAATGGTGCTGTTAAGCAAAGGAGAGACATTGTATGAAATCCCAGAGAATTGCTCAGTTCTTTTGAAATAAATACATGACATGTGAACCAATGTCATGGTGCACCAAGCTGCTGATGCAATGGGAGCCACCAAATGTAGGGAAAACCATGTTTTCACAAGACACAAGAGAGAGGTATTGTCTGACATTGTGATAGGGATCAAATTTGGGGTTTTCTGCTGTTAATTCATTGCATATTTTCATTCACATGCTTTATGACCAGATGGTTAGGCAAATCATGGAAGAATTAATTGTGCAAATTGAGGATGTTCAGAAGGACCAGGCAGTGCTAGGTCAGAAAGCTATGGAGATCCTCTTAGATGTGATGGAGGTACATGCTAAGACAATTAATCATCTTACTGATAGGGAAGGAGCCCCATCACACACCGCAATTTCTGCTTCACCCACCTAGTTACTATTAGAGATAATGGGAACTGCAGATGCTGGATAAAGATTGCAGGCCAAGCAACATCTTAGGAGCACAAAAGCCTAGGGTTATCTTGGCTACTATTAGCCAAGCTCGAATGGTGCGCATCAAACAACAAGAACTAGAAGTGCTTACAGTATCTGATATGCTCCATGACAATGTCATGGATTAAGAGATAGAAAGATAAAGAGATATAAACAGATAGATGCAGATCTTAATCCACACTTAAGGAAACTAAGGGAAATTAGACAAAGAATACGTCAGATAGTGAAATTCTACCATCACTTACAGAAGAAGCTAAAAATTCCTGAGGAGGGTAGATGGATGATCTGAGGAGGTTGATCCACCTATTAAAGTAAATTTAGCAATCCACCTAACCTGCACTTCTATGGACTAATCCCGATCACTATCCGGTCAAATCTGGGTGTAGATATGGGAGATGTGCCAGGATTCCTGCTCCTGATCACTGCCTTGTGTCTTCCTGCTGGAATTGAATCTGCAAGCCAGCAGGGTGAAGGACATCCTGGTGAAAATGAGTGACAGGCTGGACTTCAACAGGAGAATGGAGCAAAAACTTTGACCTCTTGAACTCACTGTGCAATACTGACAAGTACAAAGCTATGGCTCTGTGTCTCTTTGTGAAATGGTTAATTTGTTAATTGTCCTATGACAAATAAAGTTCAAACACTCTCTTCTGTCTTATATATTCAATTTCTTCAAGCAGCACCTTGCACAAAACAGGTATAGCACAGCTTGGATACAGTGTGGTGCTCCTGCTACATTGCCCTGAGAGTTTGTCCCCGAGAGTAAGCATGGAGTGTTCCCAAGACAGGTACAGCACCCAGTTGGGTACAATGTTGAGTTTCCTCTGCATTACCCTGACAGTGCGTCACCCACTAGAATTTTACAGTACAGAAACAGACTCTTGGGTCCAACTTGCCTATACTGATCAGATATCCGAAACCAATCTAGTCCCATTTGCTAACATTTGGCCCATATCACACTAAACCCCTCCTATTCATATACCCATCCAGAAGCCTTTTAAGTACAATTGTACACACCTCCAGCACTTCCTCTGGAAGCTCCTTCTATGCAGGTACAGCCCTCTGCATTATAAAACATGCCCTCAGGACCCTTTTAAATCTTCTCCTCCCACATTCAGCCTATATCCTCTAATCTTGGACTCCCCTGTCCTGGGAAAAAGACCTTGGCTATTCACACTTTCCATACCCCTCACAATTTTGTAAACCTCAAAATCATCACCCTCAGCCTCCACAACAATGACCCCAGTCTATTCAGCCTCTACCACTTAATACCCAGGGTTAGCATTGAGTACTCCCAGGACAGGAATGATATGGTGGAGCTTCCTCCACATTGCTCTGACAGGGTGACCATGCTCAGGTGTTGTACTAAGCTTTGGAGGATACAGCCTCCTGTGAATAAACCAGTTTTTGGCCCCACAGAATGGGGTCAAACCAATGATGGAGCTAATAGGTGGAGCTGCCTCATGGCCTCATGACTTGCATCCTGTCTCAGAGTCAGTTGAACCATAGACTTGATGTGCACCGAATTTGGGTTACACAGGGATCACTGGTTAGCAATCTGATTGTTCCGAGCCCCAACCTCTTCACAGAGTAATAGAGGTTTATAGCATGGAAATAGGCCCTTTGGCCCAACTTCTCCCATACCACCCAGTTTTCACAATTACATTGCTCTCATTTGTCAGCATTTGGTCCATACCCACCCCACACCTATCCCACCCATGTACTTGTCCAATTGTTTTCCAAATGATGGAAGTACACTTGCTTCCACCACAACCTCTGACAGCCTGTTCCACACATTCGCTACCCGCTGTGAGAAAAAAAATGACCTTCTGCACCCTTTTGTATTTCTCTACTCTCAGCGTAAAGCTATGTCCGCAAATTTTAGACTCCCCTGCCCTGGGGAAAATCTGTTATCTATCTACTTTATCCATCTACTTTATCCATGTCTTTCATGATTTTACTTGATTAATACTTAGAATGGCTGACTTGTGACACGGGGATAGGTGGACAGGCTTGGCTAGTTTTTGCTGGAGTTTTGACGAGTTAAGGGTGACGATTAAAGTGTATAACACGTCTAATGATCTTGACATGGCGAATGCAGAATGGATCTTTCTTCTGGGTGAGTGTAGAACTAGGGGCCATAGTTTTAAATTAGTGGGGTGTCACACTTTTCAGAAAGACATGAGGAGAATTCATTTCTGGTTTGTGTAAATTTGGAACTGGCTGTCCCAGAAAGTGGTAGGGGTGGGGACAAAGTTACAGGTAGATTTATTTCCTTGCATAACAAGAATCTGTGGCTAGCGTGGCTAGATGGGAAGCTCAAAACATAAATTTACCAGCCATAATCTTATGAAATGCTGGAGTAGGCCTGAGCATCTCCAGTTTCACGAGTTTCTATGTAACAACTGGAGATCTGAATCTTTGTTATTATGAATAATATTGTTAATGCTGAACCCTGTTGTTTTACCCTCTCTCCGTTTCTCTGATCTCCAGGCACAACAATAATATGCTAACAGATTCTTGTGCCGACAATCTCAGGTCCTTACTGAGTGCAAACCTCTCATTGATTGTTGTGAACCTGAATGATAATAAATGCAAGATTCAGGAGTGAAACTGCTGTCAGCAGCTCTGGGGAATCTGGACAGTAAAATATAGAAATTGGAGTCAGTATCCAAACGTTTGAAATTGTGCTTCTAACAACTAGATGCTGAAAACTTCTTTATTATTGTCACAAATAAGAATAAGAACTGGGATTTCCTCTGATTCTTTTTTCTCTTTCTAATCCTGGACTATCTGACAATGCTCTCTTAGACCTTTGTGCTGAGGATCTTGCCTCCATTCTCGGTATAAACCAGTCACCGACAGAACTAAACCTCAGTAATAATAAGCTGAAACATTTAGGAGCTAAACTACTGCCAGAGGCTTTGTACAATCTGAATTGTAAAATACAGAAGTTACTCTAATTACCAAACTCCGGAGATTGTGTCTATAACTAAATTATAAAAAACTTATTTTGTAGTTAAAAGCTAAATCGTGCAAGTAATGATCAGCAGTGGGGCTTTACTCTGATTCCTATTATTTCTTTCTCTCTTGTCCCAAGATTCTACAGAAATGGTCTGACAAGATCTTTTCAGGCACTCAGCTCTGCTCTCATTAAAACTAGTCTTTAACAGACCTGAATCTGAATGATAACAATTTTGGAGATTCAGGAGTGCAACTACTGTGTCCAGTTCTGAGGAACTCGGACTGCAAAATACAAAAACTGCAGTAAGTACTAGACTTTGTGCTATTGTGTTGATACGAATTGATAGCTAATTCTGTACATGATTATTGCTATCAACAATTGTTATTAGAAAAAAAACTTTACAATATCAGCATCTGTATTACTGACAAACACTGCACATTATTACAATTATCCATGCTAATAAACTTTGATTCTTACTTTGATTCATTTCTCTTTCCATTCTGTCCAGATTGTGTAACATCAGCATCATAGATCCTTGTGTTGACGATCTCTCCACTGCTGTCAGTCCACACCAGTCACGGAAAATTCTGGATTTGGGATAGAACTGCATCATAAGCAAATTTGTTGCCACTGTCTCCTGCCTCGCGCAGACCTTAAAAGATTTGGAATGGACTGGGTGAGTCTTTGTCTTTATGATCCTAGCACTTCAGTAATGTATGTCACTGATTTTTGCCGTATTACATCCATCTTATTTATGGTTGTGTTCAATCTGTTTATTTCTTGTTTCTTCGTCAATCTTTTACAGGCTGTTGGGGAATCAGTTCTGTCCAAATGGAAAGATTCAACAGGAGTCAGCAGAGGAATCTACAACTGGACTGACTGTATCAGTGGGTGTATGATTCAGACTCTTCAAGGCTGGAACACAAAAGTACGAAAAAGACCAAAACAACTTTCACATTGTAGGGTTGGCAAGGACCTAAGGGGTTAGAACAGAAAGAGTCATAATGTAAAGACTGAGCGGCACAACACATGGCTGCAGGCCTACAGGAGCAGGAAGTAAAAGTCAAGAAGAAAACCTGTGTCTGCCTCCCGCCAACCCCAATCTGAGAAACAGCTGTGGTCTGTTTTTCAGTTGAAAATGAATCTACTATTTAATGTAAGGTAGGAGACTGCAAGGTTTAAGTTAGTGTCTCTGAGAGAAGAGATAGACTAAGGACAGAATACAACACAATATTTATAACTCGGAATGGAAAACATCGGACATAGGTTCAAACAGGTAGCAGGAAATCGGTTGAAACTAGCCAACAGGCCCTCAGAAAACCCACAATATGGACAGGGGTCAGGGTTGAGTTTGCACCTTCTGACCAATCGGAACATCATGTGCCTCCTATTGATATTTAATCAGAAAGTTATACATTTAGCACTACAATATAATTTGATTCAGAGAAGTATGCTAAACTTTTATTACCTTCAGGGAACTTTTAATCAGCTATGGATGAGTTTATCCTGCTTAACTGTAATAAAGCTGTGTTTTCCTCAAGGATGTCTAAACTTCCAGCAATCATGATCAAACACTAGTTTAGAACACAGACACATGCACCAAGGCTAGTGACAGGTATGTGGTCTACCTAAAATCATGCATGTAATTATATTTTCTATTAAAGTCACAACTATATCCATAATCACCTGTCGCTCATTGAAAAAATAACAGTCCCCAGCAGATGGGGATCATGCTGTGACTGTGTGTGAGGTAGTGATATTCAGTCCGGCAAAGGGAGATTGCTGATAGTTGTGTGCATGGTAATTGACATGGTCCTGAGTGTAAGCGTCTTTAACACAACTTGTGTCAAGCAGTTAGTTCCCAGCATATATTATTGATGAACTATTGATGAAAAGGTGGAACAGCCTTGTAATATGCCTTTTGTAATTTGTAATATACAAATTACTAGCAATGAAATATGCTTGGTTAGTAACCTTATGTTCAATTCCAGTATATATTTCTATTATTATTTTTAATTGTGTTCATTTGTATAATTGTATTATGTTGAATTGTTAATAAGATGTGTTCAATTATATAATGGATTTATCATCACTTGTGTAAATCTCAAACTCATTAAGCTTTCTTTAGACATGTACTTTGCAGATACAACATGCATCTTTATTGTCAACATAAGGTACAGAGAGTGAAGGTTAATTTTCTCCTTTGCAATCTATCCGTTGGGTCACTGAATATCAGCTTTCTAACAATCTTATAATACAGTGATTGGAGCTGGAGCCTTTCTTCCATCCGCACAAACACACTCGGTTAGACAACTTCTTCCTCTATTATAGTTTGTCTCAATAGACCTCTGACCAATTGAATGCGCTTCCTCTCTGTGGACAGAGAGCCTTTGATTTGTATCTGCTCACCTGCAGTTCACCTTTTTCTGAGCTAAATGATCAGACGTGATTGTATTACTACTAAGCCACAACAAACACTGGTACAGAAAGAAGCAACAGTCGAACTGTGATTCAGATGTCAAGGAATACACAGGGATTTAGATATAATGTGGCAGAAGTTCAACACTCTGATAAGAATCCGGTTTGAATCTTGGGACATGAACCAATGTTTGGTTCTAATTTAGGTCAGGTGAAGCTGAAATGCTGGTATCTAAGGAAGAAGCCAGAGCTCAGACTGTCCAGAGAAGAGAAGATAACAAAACAGCTCACAGTAACAGGGAAATCGTACAGTGCAAAGGGAGGCCAGGACTAATGGAAAGCAGGGCTCCAGCCTCACCTACTTCCTAGCTCTTGGCTGGAGCCTGTAAGTTATCATCCTTCAGGTAACAATCCAAAATTTTTATTTCAACATAGTAAAGGTATCTTTAACTTTGAATCAGTGTTCCACATACTCGCTTTTTGCTAGCTGGAGAGAATTATCTTCAACTGTCCTGTAATATTGACCTCAAGCCCATTGTTATTGATCTCTCTGTTAGGAGTTAATGCTTTATAATGGCCTGAACAGAGTAACTCCTCCCTAAACTGTTTCCTATTTGAATCCATTCTTCCTGAAATAAAGATATCAAAACTCTACACTGTTTACTATGTGTCATCTCACCAAAGCACTGTTCTTTTATGGGAAATCTTGCCCACTTCTAAACTCTAACCTCATCAAACAAAGGCTTTACTTCCTAATTGTTTGCTGTATCTGTGTGATATAAACCTAAGTGTTGGCACGATGGCTCAGTGGTTATCACTGCTGCTTCACAGCGCCAGGTACCTGGGTTTGATTCCAGCCTTGCGTGACACATTCTCCCTGTGTCTGCATGCGTTTGCTCTGGTTTTCTCCCCCAGTCCAAAGATGTGCAGGTTAGATGAATTGCCCACAGGGATGTGTAGATTAGGCAGGTTACGGGGAGATGAGTCTGGGTGGGATGCTCTGAAGTCAGTGTGGAATTGTTAGGCCAAGGGGCCTGTTTCCACAATGTAGGGATTCTACGAAGTGTTTTATATTTGTGTAGGTCACCCAGGCTGCCCTGTATCAGATAGTGTAGAGGACTGTCATAGATTACAGCAGAATAAAGATAGATTGGAGAGTTGGGCAGATAAATGGCAGATGGAGTTCAATCTGGGCAAATGCGAGGTGATTCACTCTGCAAGATTTCATTCAAGAGCAAACTATACAGTAAATGGAAAAGTCCTAGGGAAAATTGATGCTCAGAGAGATCTGGGTATTCAGGTCCATTGTTCCCTGAAGGTGGCAACGCAGGTCAATAGGGTGGTCAAGAAGGCATACGGCATGCTTTCCTTCATCAGACAGGGTATTGAGTACAAGAGTTGGCAGGTCATGTCACAGTTGAATAAGACTTTGATTCACCCACATTTAGAGTACTGCATACAGTTCTGCGTACCAAGAGGATGTGGATGCTTTGGAGAGGGTGCAGAGGAGGTTCACCAGGATGTTGCCTGGTATGGAGGGTGCAAGCTATGAAGAGAGGTTGAGTAGATTAGGATTATTTTCATTAGAAAGAGGGAGATTGAGGGGGGACCTGATTGAGGGCTACAAAATCAAGAGAGGTATCAACATCGTGGACAGCAAGAAGCTTTTTCCCGGAGTGGGGGACTCAATTACTAGGGGTCATGAGTTCAAAGTGAGAGGAGGAAAGTTTAAATTAGATTCCCTACAGTGTGGAAATAGGCCCTTTGGCCCAACAAGTCCATACTGCCCCTTGGAGCTTCCCACCCAGACTCATCCCCCTATAACCCACACACCCCTGAACACTATGGGCAATTTAGCATGGCCGATCCACCTAGCCTGCACATCTTTGGACTGTGGGAGGAAACCGGAGCACCCAGAGGAAACCCACGCAGACATGGGGAGAATGTGCAAACTCCACACAGACAGTCACCCGAGGCTGGAATCGAACCCAGGTCTCTGGCGCTGTGAGGCTGCAGTGCTAACCACTGAGCCACTGTGCCGCCCCTAAAGGGGAGATATGCGTGAAAAGTTCTTTACGCAGAAGGTGGTGGGTGCCTGGAACACGTTGCCAGCGGAGGTGGTAGACGCAGACACGATAGTATCATTTAAGATGTATCTGGACAGGGATATGGATGGGCAGGGAGCAAAGGGATACAGACCCTTAGGAAATAGATGACAGGCTTAGACAGAGGATCTCAATCAGCGCAGGCTTGGAGGACTGAAGGACCGGTTCTTGTGCTGTAATTTTCTTTGTTCTATGTTCTTTATATCCCAACAGTCTCCAGCCTTCTTTAGTTCATGAATATTTTGCTAATCCATATCGTACAATGGACAATACACAGCATTATACTTCCACCATCTGCTAGTTTTTTTTCACTCACCTTAACTATGTGTTCCCTTTGCAGAGCCCTACTGTCCAACTCATCAACATCTTTCTTAACTTTGTCTTGGTGTGAATCCAAATTTTGAATATGAAGGTCCCAGCACTGATCTCTTTGACATTCTACTAGTTACAATTGAACAACCTGGAAATGAACTATTTTTCCTGAATTTTTGTCTCTCATAGAGACTCAATTCTCACTCTGAACTAACATATTAATCCCAACACTATGTGCTCTTACATTGTAACTTTATTTCTGGTCAGTTATAAGATGTCTTTTAGAAATTCAAATATACCAGAGATGGTGGAAGTATAATACTGCGTATTGTCCATTATACAATATGGAAGAGCAAAATATTCATTAATTAAAGAAGGCTGGAGAATGTTGTGATACAAAGAACAAAGGATATACCACATCTACAGACAATGGATTAATTAGATGACATAATTTGCATTTCAAAAAACACTTTTGGCTTTGCTTTATTTTCTAAGAAGTTTCTCAATACAATGCTAGTACCTCCTGAAAAGGCCATTGCAGCAATATTTTTTTTCCAATGATAAATGTTAGACTAGCAGGCACATTATTTCTTGTTTTCTGTTTCCTTTCTGTGCATTGAGGAAGCGAGTCCTTCACCTTAACCGCAGTCAGTGGCAGGAATTGAGCCTTATTAGTCAGTGACTGGATTTGAACCTCAGTCAGTGACAGGGCAATTGAACCTGTGCAGTTTCTATTGCTAAGCATCACAAACCAGCTGACCAGCTAACCAATGCAATTGCAGAAGGTCAAGGTGAGAATCGAATCAGAAACTGGCAGTCCCATCCAGAAGGACACTGCAGATGAGACTGTACAACTCAGAGGGCTGGACTATTGATCAATACCAAAACAGAGATGTGGTTGAATGAAAGGAGGTTGTTGTAATTTTAGCCCCTGGCTGGTAAAACAGTGAGAACTATTTTACTGAATGGAAATTAAAACCATCAGGACTGTTACACAATGAGAAATGAACAGACATCAAACATAGCATACAATTTGAAACACTACATTTCATTTTCACAAGTGCAATCCTTCTCAGCCATAACAGGATTGGCCATTCTGAGTGAGAGCACAGGCTAATATTAACTTAGTTTGGAAAGAACGTTTAACTTTTTTTTTTAAAACCAAAGTCAATATCAAAATGAAGGGAGATTTCAGCTTCCTCTTCATCTCTTCCCTAAATTTGGCTTGTGTAGCTGCATAAACACACATGTTTGTACAGGAATTCAATTGTCAAGATGTTAACAGTAATATCAAACAAAAAGCCATTCAACTAAAATACTTTCCATGCAGGAGTATGCCCTGCAGTTTTTATATACAAAGACGCATCGGCGTGAAAGCCATAGGCGATGTTAGAAATTATTTGGCAGGGTCATATGCAATCCAGAAGGATATGTTGTGCAAAGCAATAATGGCAGAAAGTACGGTTACAATCATAGTGGCGGATCTCACTGTACAATAGTTTGATTTAAAACTTCTGACAACATATCATTACATATTGGTCAATTGTAAAGAAGACAGTAAACCATACAGGAATATCCATGTGGTAGAATTAATGCACAGGATGAACTTACAAACAGCATTGTAGGACAGAAATAAATATGGAAAGTGACAGCACCAACAGATCTACAATTTAAGACTTTATCCAATAAATTTTTAGTCAGAAATCTGCCAGACTGTGAAATTCGCGGCAATGTATCCTGTCAAATCTCAGGGGTCAGATTAATTTTAACACTAAGGTATTTTAACACAAGTTCTCAGGAAGGGTCACTAGACCCGAAACATTAACTCAGTTTTCTCCTCCACAGAAGCTGCCAGACCTGCAGAGCTTTTCCAGCAACTTTGTTTTTGTTCCTGATTTACAGCATCCACAGTTCTTTTGGTTTTTATAAGGTATTTTAACATTTTGTCTCATCCATCCACCAGCAAGTGATCTTTTATCACTTATTCCCAGGATGGACATGCGTGTCATAACAGGGAATGCCCTGATCCTTTACATTTCATTCTCCCAGAGACACCAGAATGTCCACTGAGACAGACAAAGATTCACACAGCCAGGCACAGGCGCGTGCGCGCACACACACACACACACACACACACACACACACACACACACACACACACACACACACACACAATGGAAATACAATGACAAAGAACACTGCAAACAAAGTCTGAAATGTTAACTGCCATGGCTCTGTGTGATTGAACCTACTGTCAGCCAAAAATCAAGTGAGGATAAGATGTGCAGACGACACTAAGGTCGGTGGAGTTGTGGATAGTGACGAAGGTTGCTGTAGGTTGCAGAGAGACATAGATAAGCTGCAGAGCTGGGCTGAGAGGTGGCAAATGGAGTTTAATGCAGACAAGTGTGAGGCAATGCACTTTGGTAGGAGTAACCAGAAGGCAAAGTACAGGGCTAATGGTAAGATTCTTAGTAGTGTAGATGAGCAGAGAGATCTCTGTGTCCATGTACACAGATCCTTGAAAGTTGCCACCCAGGTTGACAGGGCTGTTAAGAAGGCATACAGTGTTTTAGCTTTTATTAATAGAGGGATCGAGTTCCGGAACCAAGAGGTTATGGTGAAGCTGTACAAAACTCTGGTGCGGCCGCACTTGGAGTATTGTGTACAGTTCTGGTCACCGCATTACAAGAAGGATCTGGAAGCTTTAGAAAGGGTGCAGAGGAGATTTACTAGGATGTTGCCCGGTATGGAGGGAAGGTCTTACGAGGAAAGGCTGAGGGACTTGAGGCTGTTTTCATTAGAGAGAAGGTTGAGAGGTGACTTAATTGAAACATATAAAATAATCAGAGGGTTAGATAGGCTGGATAGAGAGAGCCTTTTCCCTAGGATGGTGACGGCGAGCACGAGGGGGCATAGCTTTAAATTGAGGGGTGAAAGATATAGGACAGATGTCAGAGGTAGTTTCTTTACTCAGAGAGTAGTAAGGGAATGGAAAGCTTTGCCTGCAACAGTAGAAGATTCGCCAACTTCAGGTACATTTAAGTCGTCATTGGACAAGCATATGGACGTGCATGGAATAGTGTAGGTTAGATGAGCTTGAGATCAGTTTGACAGGTCAGCACGACATCAAGGGCCAAATGGCCTGTACTGTGCTGTAATGTTCTATGTTCTATGTTTGTGAGCTAAGTAAAATAGCTTTATTGCTAAATAGCTTCATGTTTGGTCAAACATTGAAACATTCAACACAGATGACAATCAAGAGGATTAAAATCATTGCAGTGGGAGGAAATTAAAAAGAAAACTATTAAAACAAAATAATTTATGGGGATGCACTGGCAGGTCAAATAAAGGAAAATTTATAGAGGCCATTCAATATTTTAAGAATGAGGGACGAACCTGGGGAAGCATAGGAGCCATTAAGGAGCACTCTATTAATCTGCCAGTGGATGTGTAATATGTGAACACAGCTCTTAATGAATAATTTGCATTCGTCTTCACAATGGAAAAGGATGACAAGGGGACGGATGTCAGATTGGATAGACTAAATGTTCAGATCAAATCACCGTTACGAAAGCGTCAGTTCAGCAACTCTAAAAGTGGATGAACATGAAGGCACACGTGAGTTGTATCCTATGCTGTTGAGGGAGTCCAGGAATGATAGATCAAAGGCCCTGGCAGTAATTTTCAAACCTTCTTTATCCTCAGGTGGATTGCAAGATAACTGGGGAACTGCTGACATTATCCAAATGTCATAATAATGGAGGAAGCAGTACACCAGGAAATTAGAGCCCAATCAGTGCAACCTCAGTGATGGGTAAGTTATTAGAAAGAATTCTTGTCAATACAGATGTTAATCGGGAGAGTCAAAGAGAATTCAATAAGGGAATGTGGTGTTTGATAACTTTTTTTCCGGCTGGACTGCACAGAACTTGGTGTTGAGGTCTTTGTTATTTATGGTGTTTTCAGGGTTTGGAAATAAATGCAGGTGCTATGATCAAGAAGTCTGCACATGACGTGAAAATTGGTCGGGTAGTAATACTGAGGAGGAGGGTGTAAACTGGAGGAGAATATCAACAGATTGGTCAGCTCTGCAGAGCAATGACAAATGGAATTCAACTTGGAAAATAGTGAGAGGTTATATACTTGGGAAAGGCTAACAACAGCTGCACCATGAACAGTCGGACCATGGAAAGTAATGAAGCTCAGTGGTAATTTGGGATATAAATCCACAGACCCCTGATAATACAGCACAGGTAGATAAAATAGTTAAGAAGGCAGATGCGATCCTTGCATTTATTAGCCAAGGCATAGAATAAAAGAGCAAGGAGGATATGCTGGAATTTTATAAACTGTTGTTCAGGTCAGTTTGTTACCAGACTACAGGAAGAACACGACTGGACGAGAGATAGTGCAGAGAAGATTTACCAGGTTGCTGCTTGTGCTGCAGGGTCGAAGCTATGAGAAATATCAAGTGACATAGTGAAGGTTTAGTGGCGAGGTCAGGCTGCTGTTGAGGCCATATCTCATCCCCAATTTATCAGAGGGACTGATTACACAAGACAATTGGGAAGAGATTTATCAGGATGCTGCTCAGATCATCCAGCATGAGCAATGAGGAATTATTGGATAAACTGAGTTTTTTTTGACTGCAGACAGTTGATCAGAGACCAGGTAGAAGTCCATAAAATTTAAAAGAAGGTTTATACAGCTAGGAAAGGAGGCACATTTTCCATCAGTAGAGGGGTTTATAATAAATATGGGAATGTTTTACGATAACAGGTAGAAAGATAAAACGAAATTGAGAACAATCTGACTCCGAAGAACTAAGAGTCTCACGCTCACTGCTACAATGGATGTTTGAGTTAAAAGCTTTCTTACTATCCATATGGTATTTTGACAATCACTTGCATTGCCATAACCTCTAGAACTAAAGGCTAAGAGCTGACAAGTTGGATTTGTGTACTTGAGTCTTCATTGACTGACATGGCTATTGTTTGACATAGCTCCCTCTGTGCTGTGAAGAGCAAAAGAACAAAAGAAATAGGAGCAGGAGTTCGTCTGTTGAGCCTGCTCCACCATTTAATACAAACTTGGGCTGATCTCATCTTAATCTCAACTCCACTTTCCTCCCCAATCTGAGTGCTTGAATGACTACTGCCTGGTGGCTCTGACAGCCACCATTTTGAAGTTCTGTGAGAGGTCAGTAATGGCACACATCAACTCCAGCCTTCCAGATTGCCTCAAATCAATTTAATTTGTCAGCCGTTGAAATAAATCCATGGCATATGGCATCTCCCTGGCTCCTCGTTTATCCCAAGAACATCTAGATAACCAAAACATTTGTGCATTACTCCTAGTTATAGACTTTGGTTCCATCTGCACCTTATTTCCAACAAAACCCATTTCCTGAGTTTCAGATCTAGGAAACTGCCTTCACCTCTGATACTGGATCCTCAACTTCCTGACCCACAGACCAAGATCAATAGGGCAGGCAACAACACCTTGTGCACGATAATCCTCAACCTCGGTGCCATGCAAGACTGTGTATTCAGCCCCTGCTATACTCCTTATACCATCACAACTGTGTGGCCATATTCAGTTCTAACTCCATTTACACATTGGCTGATGACACAAGCACAGTGGGTAAGGTCTCAAACAACAATGAGACAGAGTGTAGGAAAGAGAAAGAAATAGAGATGATGTAAAGACAGCAATCTCTCCCTCAATGTCGGCATCAGGAGGTGGAGCGGAGGACACGGCTTCATCTGTATCAAACATGCTGAGGTGGAGGCCACTAAGAGCTTCAAGTTCCAAGACATATATATCACCAACATTCAGTCTGTCCATGTTGACACTACAGCCAAGAAAGCACACCAACTTCCTCAGAAGGCTAAGGAAAGTTGCCATGTCCACAATGACGCTTACCAATTTTTACAGATGCACCATATAAAGCATCCTATCCAGATGTATCACAGCTTGGTAAGGCAACTGCTGTGCTCAATAGCACAAGATATTACAGAGAGTTGTGAATTCAGCCCAGTCTACCACACAAAGCACCATTCCTTCCATTGATTCCGTACATACTTATCACTGTCTCAGGAAAGCAGCCAATATAATCAAAGACCACTCCCACCCCTGCTATATTCCCTTCCACTCTCTTCCATTGGGAAGAAGACACAAAAGTTTGAAAACATATACCAACTGATAAAAGAACTGCTTCTTCCCTGCTGTTATCAGACTTACGAATGGACCTATCATAGATTAGTGTTGATCTTTCTCTGCACCTTCTGTGTAGCAGTAATAACATATCAATCTGATGTACTTATGTATGGTACGACTTGTACTGGATAGTATGCAAAACAATACTTTTCACTGTATTGCTGTACACGTGACAATTATAAATCAAATCAAATCTCCTTACCATATTTTTACGTCTGACATTGTCGATAAAATCCTTAAACTTTCACCACCTCATAATTAACATTTCCATCATGGGAAAAAGACTCCAACTATCCATTCTATCCACTCCTGTCATAATTTTGTAAACATCTATCAGGATCCCCCTCAGCCTCAGCATTCAAGTGAAAACAATGATTTATTAAACTGTCCATCACCATTCACGATGGGAGGTGGCAGGGTTGCACAGTTTGCATCTGGTCCATCGGTTGTACAGTCACTTCACCCTATCGTTTCTTATGTTTTCTGGCATTCAAGTATTTCTGTGTTCTAGCTTCACCGGGTTGACACCTTCCTCTCACGTATGCTTGGTTAACACCCTCCTGCACATTTCATTTAACCAGGTTTGATCCTTGGTTCCATGTCATAATTCATCTGCTGCTGCTGTGTTTGGAATGTACTTTCTTTAGAGCCTTGGTAAATTTGTGCAGTGCATCTTGTAGATGGTTCACTTTGCTGCTCAGTGATGCAGGAGGTGAATATTTGTGGATGGCTTGATAATCAAGCAGGCTGATTTAACCTGTAGGGTCTTGAGATACTTGAGTGTTACTGGAGCTGCATACATTCAGACAAGCGGAGCATTCCATTGCACAGATGGTAAACAGGCTTCTGGGAGGTAGGCGTGAGTTATTTGCTGCAGGAGACTTAGTCCCTGACCTGCTTTTGGAGCCACCCTGTTTATTTGGTGCGACCAGTTCAGTTTCTTCTCAATGATGACCTACAGGATGTTGTTACTGTTGGAAATGAGAAATGGTAATGCCATTGAACATCAAGGAGTGATGATGACATTATCACTTCTAGGTGATGGCCCTTGACTGGCACTTGTCTGATGCAAGTGTTATTTGTCACTTGAGAGACTAAGACTGGTGTTGTCCGGGTCTTGCTGCATTTGGACCTGGACTGCTTCAGTACCTGTGGAGTTAGGAATAGTGCTGAACATCGTGCAGTTATTCATGACCATTTCCACTTCTGACCTTATGTAAGAGGGATGTTCATTGAGGAAGCAGCTGAAGATGGTTGAACCAAGATTAGTCCCTGAAGAACTCCTGTGGCGATGTCCTGGAGCTGAGATTGGTGACACAGATGACGACAACCACCTTCCTTCTTGTTAGATATTACTGCAACCAGCAGGGATTTTAATTGACTGTAATTTTACTTGGACTCCTAATGTCACACTTTGTGCCAAATTCCATCTTGACGTAAAGGGTAGTTACTCTCTCTTCTCCTCTGGAGTTTAACTTTTTCGAACAAAGGCTGTAATCAGCTGAATGGCCCAAACTGTGTATTAATGATCAGGTTATGACTGACCAGGTATTGCTTGATAGCACTGTTGATGACGTCTTCCATCAAAATTTCATTTTCAGAGTTTTGTCAATCGTGTGATTGATTAGCTCTGTCAATCATTGATTGTGTACACAAGTAGCCCTGTTTTATAGCTTCACCAGGTTGTCACCTTACATACTGATATTCAGTGCTACTGTTTGCATACCCTTTTGAGGTCTTCATTAAACCAGGGACAATCCTCTGGTTTGATAGTAATGGTGGGGTGAGTGACATAGAGTCAGGGAGTTATACAGCATGGAAACAGACCCATCATACAACTCGTCCATGACGACTAGACATTCCAGTCTGACCAAGTCCTATTTGCCAGCATTTGGCCCATATCCCTCTAACCCTTTCTTATTCAAATGCCCATCTAGATGCCTGTTAATGCTGTAATTGTACCTACTTCCACCAATTCTTCTGGCAGCTCATTCAACACGTACACCATTTTCGGCATGAAAAATTTGCCGCTCGAGTCCCTTTAATTCTTTCCCTCTCACTTTAAACCTATGCCCTCTAGCTTTGGACTCCTGTACCTGAGGAAAAAGACTTTGACTATTTACGCTGTCCATGCACATCTGTCAGGATATCTCTCAGCCTCCAATGTTCCAGAAGAAAAAAAATAGCCCGAGCCTATCCAGTCTCTCCAGAGAACTCAAACCCACCAGTCAGAGATAATGGGCAGACTAACAATCATGCAATTCTGCTGCAGCTGATAGCCCACTGTACCTCATGGACACCTAGCCATAATTGTAAGATCTGTTTGCAGCCTGTTCCATTTAGCAGAGATAGTGCCACACAACATGATGGAAGGTCTATAAAATGTGTGGTCAGCAGATTAGTGACAAAGCAGCCAATGATATTTTTTCCCCCATTTGTTGATTCCCTCATCCCTTGCTGCAGCCCAGTCCAGTAGTTACGTCCTTTTGGATTGTACCAGATCAGACAGCTGGTGGTGCTGCTGAGCCTTTCTTGGCGATGGGCTCGGAAACCTCCGCCACACAGTACATTCTCAGTCTTTGCCACCTGTGAAATTGTGCTCAAGTAGAGAAAGTTGAGGGATGTGTAATTCATAATCAGCAGAACGTTTTCATGCTCATGCTTAATCTGATGCTATAACCTTCATGGTATCCAGGATCAATGCAAAGCACTTCCAGGTAGACCCCGTTCACCTCTGGACTGTATCCCAGGGAGCTGTTACCTCTGCTGGCTCTGTCCTTTCAGTAGGACAGGTCCTGCCCTGAGATGATATTGATGATGTCTGGGACATTGTCTGTGATTTAAAACTCAAACCAAACCAAATTGTTTTTTTCAGTTGAAGATTCCAAGGCACGGTGGCTCAGTGGTTAGCACTGCAGCCTCACAGTGCCAGGGACATGGGTTCAATTCCCGCCTCAGGTGACTGCCTGTGTGGAGTTTGCACATTCTCCCCGTGTCTGCGTGGGTTTCCTCCGGGTGCTCCGGTTTCCTCCCACAGTCCAAAGATGTGCAGGTTAGGTGGATCGGCCATGCTAAATTGCCCGTAGTGTTCAGGGGTGTGTGGGTTATAGGGGGGGGATGAGTCTGGGTGGGATGCTTCAAGGGGCGGTATGGACTTGTTGGGCCGGAGGGCCTGTTACCACAGTGTAGGGAATCTAATCATTACTTAATTAGTGTTCACTTCAATAATCAGAATACACATCTAATTATTGCTCAGTTTAGTAACTATAGTAACCAGCCGATTACTGCTCAGTTCAATAACAGCAATAAGCAGCCGATTTCTGTTCAGATCAGTAAACACACTACCTCAGCACTACCATACGCATCAAAAATACTATTTAAAAGGCCTGACTTCCTGTTGTCTTGCTGGATCACACCAGCATCTCCAGTAAAGAGTGACCAGCTCCTAACTCTGTCCAGACAGCTTCCAAACTGGATCTGGACAGTTATTCAAACATTTCTGGCTGTGAGTTTGCTCGCTGAGCTGGAAGGTTAGTTTTCAGACGTTTCGTCACCATTCTAGGTAACATCATCAGTGAGCCTCCGACGAAGCGCTGGTGTTATGTCCCGCTTTCTATTTATCTGGTTAGGTTTCCTTGGGTTGGTGATGTCATTTCCTGTTCTTTTTCTCAGGGGATGGTATATTGGCTCCAAATCAGTGTGTTTGTTGATGGAGTTACACTACACTGGACAAACTGGCAGAAAGCTAGCCACCAGAATACATGAACATCAACTAGCCACAAAATGACATGACCCACTATCACTCGTATCCTTACATACAGATGAGGAAGGACACCACTTTGATTGGGACAACACATCCATCCCAGGACAAGCCAAACAGAGACACTCACGAGAATTCCTAGAAGCATGGCATTCCAACCGGAACTCCATCAACAAACACATTGATTTGGAGCCAATATACCACCCCCTGAGAAAAAGAACAGGAAATGACATCACCACAGGAAATGACATCACCAACCCAAGGAAACCTAACCAGATAAATAGAAAGCAGGACATAACACCAGCGCTTCGTCAGAGGCTCACTGATAATGTTACCTAGAATGGTGACAAAACGTCTGAAAACTAACCTTCCAGCTCAGCAAGCAAACTCACAGCCAGAAACTCAACCTGAGCTACAAATCTTCTCAAAACATTTCCTAACAACAGTCAAGTTAGAGACATCTTTGAACAATGGTGAAGTGCACAAAGAGGACTGGCCAATGGACTAGCACAAGGCTTATGGCAAACTTGTACCATTTATATAAATGGCCTACCAATGACTATGTCTCACAAGTTCAATGATGTTGATGACATCTAGTGTGCACTAGATCCTTAAATGAATGTGTTACAGAAGTGATGGAATACTGCATAATTTGCTTCTTGTATTGAATCCCGCATCAAACATATCCAGCACCTGGCAGCTCCATAATACCAGTGTGCAGAAAGTATTGTGCATTTATACTAATGGTCTACATGATCCCAACCACCATCCTTGTGTGTGACTTGAGATACAAATTTTATGCAGAAGCTTTCAATATTGTATTGTTCATTAACAGCAAAGTCTCATTATTGAAGATCATAAATCCTTTGATCACAGCTACCTTATTGTCAGTAAACAAATCCACCCATTTGTTCAGTTAAATTTTAAGATGGAAATTTAATGAAACATGTGCACATATGATGAGTTTGGTTATTGCACCCAAAGTCAAATTATTATTTAACCTGAGCACTTTGAAAATATCCAACTACTTTTCTCTTGAATACAAACATTAAACACCTGTTCACTTTCATGACAATAATTTAACTGTTTACAAATGATCTTCAATGTAGATAATGAGTTCATTTTCAAATGCTTCCATCTATCTCACATGTAAAGAGTCTGGTGTATGAATGTCAGTGACTGTATGATGCTATGTCTATAGGCTGTGTTTCTGAAAAACCAACAGATTGTTCCAAACAGGAAATTACTTCAGGTCTTCACAAAAAGCAATGTACTGACTGCACTCAACTAGCCAACACTCAAAAACTAAAACTCAGTGGCCATCATTAGCCATGATTGAACAACGTGTTTAATAAATTCTAAACCATTCATGGACATCATTGCCTGGGCTGGCATTTATTGCTCATCTCTAGTGATTGCTGAGAATGTGTTGGTGGGCTGCTTTTTTGAGCTGTTGCTGTCCGCGTGCTGTACACAGGATTGCAATACTGTTATGGAAGAATGTGAGGCAGAAATACTTAAGGAATGGCCATATATTTCTAAATCATCAGTGATGGGCTTAAAAGGGAACTTGCATTGTGCGGTGATTTTCGTATCTTCGGCTCTTGTCCTTCTAGATGATTTTGGGTTTAGAAGGCTTTGCCCAAGGATCTTTGAGGAATTCCTGCAACACATCGAGGAGGTGGTACATTTTGCTACAAATGAGAGTCAGTGAAAATAAAATAGATGTGGTGGCAATGAAATGGGCTGTTTTATCCCAGAGAGTGTCACACTTCTTGAACCGAGTTGGAGCTTCACTTGTCTCAGCAAATGGAGAGTATTCCACCACATTCCTGGCTTGTACCTTGCAGATGACAGACAGACCTTGTGAAGTCAGGAAGCGAGTTATGTACTGCAGAATTCCTAGTGATTGTCCTGCTCTGTTGCCACCGTATTTATCTGAATAGTCCAGTTCAGTTTCAGGTCAATCGTAACCCCATGATGTTGGTAGTTGAGGATTCAGCAATGGTAACCCCATTGAATATCAAAGGACGTTGGTTTGATTCGCAATTGTGAGAGATGATCATTATTTGGTATTGATGTGGTGCGGATGCTATTTGACACCTTTCATCACAAGCCTGAATATTGTCCAGGTCTAACTGCACTTAGATAACGAGTGCTTCAGTATCTGACTAGTCACAAATGTTGCTGAAGACTAATCATTTGATTATATCTCCAAGTCTAACCCTGTGATGGAGGGAAGTCCATTGAAGAAACTACTAAAGATGGTTTGCCCTAAGACCCTTTCTTGAGCAGTCCTACAGAGATTTCCTGCAGGTGTGATGACTGATGCCCAACAACCACAACTTTCTTCCTTTCTACCTAGCATGACTCTAAACAGCAGAGAGATTCCCAAAACCCCATTGAATCCAGTTTGCTTCGGCTCCTTGGTGCCACACTAGGCCAAATGCATCCTTAATGTCAGACTCAGTGCACCTCAGAAATTTGGCTCTTTCTGTCCATATCTGAACCAAGGCTTTAATGCGGTCAGGAGCTGCGTGGCCCTGGTGAAACCCAAACTGTGCATCACTGTTCAGGTTATTCTTAAGCAGGTACTGTTTCATAGAACTTTTGACGTACTTGTTGATGATCCCTAATCAAATTATTCCTTTCTAGATGATTATAAATCCTATTTCTTATAATCCTTTCCAACACTTTACCCACAGCCAAAGTAAGGGTCTGGTCTGTAATTACCAGGATTGTCCGTCCTCCACTTCTTCAACAAGGGAACAATATTTGCTATCCTACAGTCTTCTGGCACTATTCCTGAAGATAATGACGACAAAGATCAAAGCCAAAAGCTCTGCAATCTCCTCCCAAGCTTCCCAGAGTATCCTAGGCCACATCCCATCTGGCCCAGGGGACTTATCTATTTTCACACTTTCCAGAATTGCTAACACCTTCTCCTTGTGAACCTCAATCTCATCTAGTCTAATAGCCTGTATCTCGGTATTCTCCTCGACAACATGATCTTTTTCCTGTGTGAATACTGACGAAAAATATTCTTTTAGTGCCTGTCCTATCTCTTCGGACTCCATGCACAACTTCCCACTACTGCCCTTGACTGGCCGTCATCTTACTCTAGTCATTCTTTTATTCCTGACATATCTATTGAACATTTAGGGCTTTCCTTGATCCTACACGCCAAAGACTTCTCATGGCCCCTCCTGGTTCCTCTTAACTCTCTTTAGGTCCTTCCTGGCTAACTTGTAATTCTCAAGTGCCCTAACTGAGCCTTCACGCTTCATCTTTACATAAGCATCCCTCTTCCTCTTAACAAGAGTTTCAAATTCTTCAGTAAAGCACGGTTCCCTCGCTTGACCATTTTCTCCCTGCTTGACAGGTACATACTTATCAAGGACACGCATTAGCTGTTCTTTGAACAAGCTCCACATTTCAATTGTGCCCAGCCCCTGCAGTTTCCTTCCCCATCCTATGCATCCTAAATCTTGCCTAATCACCTCAAAATTGCCTTTCCCCCGGAGATAAGTCTTGCCCAGCGGTGTACACCTATCTCTTTCCATCGCTGAAATAAACATAACCGAACTGTGGTCACTATCACCGAAGTGCGCACCTACCTCCAAATCTAACACCTGGCCTGGTTCATTACCCAGATCCAAATCCAATGATACTTCGTCTCTTGTTGGCCTATCTACATAATGCATCAGGAAACCCTCCTGCACACATTGGACAAAAACTGACCTAACTAACATACTCAACCTATAGTGTTTCCTGTCAAGATTTGGAAAGTTAAAGACCGCATAACAAATACCCTGTTACTTTCGCTCCTATCCAGAATCATCTTGGCAATCCTTTCCTCTATATCTCTGGAACTTTGAGGCCGATAGAAAACTCCCAACAGGGTGACCTCTCCTTTTTTGTTTCTAACCTCAGCCCATACTACCTCAGTAGACGAGTCCTCATTAAACGTCCTTTCTGCTACCATAATACTATCGAAGACTAACAATGCCACACCTCCCCCTCTTTTACCACCTTCCCTGATCTTACTGAAACATCTTAAACCCCGGAGCCTGAAACAACCATTCCTGTCCCTGCTCTATCCATGTCTCTGAGATGGCCACAACATTGAAGTCCCAGGTACCAATCCATGCTGCAAGTTTACCCACCTTATTCCAGACGCTTCGGGCATTGAAGTAGACACACTTCAAACCAACTTCTTGTCTGCCAGTACACTCCTGCGACCTTGGAACCTTACTTATGACTTCACTACTGTCAACCTCCTGGACACTGGAGCGACAATTCAGGTTCCCATCCCCCTGCTGAATTAGTTTAAACCATCCTGAACAGCAATAGCAAATTTCTCCCCCAGGATATTGGTACCCCTCTGCTTCAGGTGTAGACCATCCCTTTTGTAGAGGTCCCACCTTCCCCAGAATGACCCCCAATTATCCAGGTATCTGAATCCCTCCCTCCTGCACCATCCCTGCTGTGTTCAACTATTCTCACCTCGCAAGCACGTGGCACGGGTAACAAACCAGGGATAACAACTTTGTTTATTCTCGCTCTAAGATTCAATGCTAGCTCCCTGAATTTCTGCCTCACATCCCCATCCCTTTTCCTACCTATGTTGTTGGTGCCTATGTGGACCACTACTTGGGGCTGCTCCCCAACCCCCCTTAAGGACCCTGAAAACACAATCCGAGACATCATAGACACTGGCACCTGGGAGGCAACACACAAGTCTCTCTCATTTCCACAGAATCTCCTATCTGTCCCTATAACTATTGAGTCCCCAATGACTAATGCTATCCTCCTCTTCCCCCTTCCTTTCTGAGCAACAGGGCCAGACGCTGCACCAGAGACCTGTACCCCATGGCTCACCTCTGGTAAGTCATTACCCCCCCCGACCCCATCAACAGTACCCAAAACAATATACTTGTTAATGAAGGGAATGGCCATAGGGGATCCCTGTACTGTCTGCCTGTTCCCTTTCTGTCCCCTAACTGTAACCCTTCTTCCTGTACCTGAGGTGTGACTACCTCCCTGTAACTCCTCTCAATTACCCCCTCAGCCTTCCGAATGCTCCTAAGTTCATCCAGCTCCAGCTCCAGTTCCCTAACGCGGTTTCTGAGGAGCTGGAGTTAGGGGCACTTCCCACAGATGAAGTCAGTGGGGTCATTAGTAGTGACCCTAACCTCTCACATTCTACAGCAGGACCGTTCAACTGCCCTGGCACCCAACCCTCTGTTCTAAATTCACACACAGACCTTTGAAAAAGAAAAAAATAATAGTAATCCTACCAAATCAGCACACAGATTTATTTTTGGTTGCAGGAGGAGGATGGGTGGGAGTCACTACCTGAGTAATGTTTCGGGTAAAGCAACTGTTCAAATATATTATCTCACTTACCTTCTCGTCGGCACTCTGTCTCGCGCTGCTGCTGCCGCTGAGAAACAGCATCAGCCCCGGCACTTTTCCTTGCAACCGCAGGAAGTGCTACACCTGCCCCTACACCTCCCCCACTCCAGGCCCTAAGAAGACTTGCCACATCAAACAGATGTTCACCTGCATAATAATAAAATGTGAGGCTGGATGAACACAGCAGGCCAAGCAGCATCTCAGGAGCACAAAAGCTGACGTTTCGGGCCTAGACCCTTCAGAGAGGGGGATGGGGGGAGGGTTCTGGAATAAATAGGGAGAGAGGGGGAGGCGGTCCTGATGAAGGGTCTAGGCCCGAAACGTCAGCTTTTGTGCTCCTGAGATGCTGCTTGGCCTGCTGTCTTCATCCAGCCTCACATTTTATTACCTTGGAATTCTCCAGCATCTGCAGTTCCCATTATCTCAGATGTTCACCTGCACATCTGTTAACGTGATATACTGCATCCGCTGTTAGCGTTGTGGCCTCCTCTGCATCGGAGAAACCAGGCAGAGGCTTGGGGGTTCCAAGATAATAAAATGTGAGGCTGGATGAACACAGCAGGCCAAGCAGCATCTCAGGAGCACAAAAGCTGACGTTTCGGGCCTAGACCCTTCATCAGAGAGGGGGATGGGGAGACGGAACTGGAATAAATAGGGAGAGAGGGGTAGGCAGACCGAAGATGGAGTGTAAAGAAGATAGGTGGAGAGAGTATAGGTGGGGAGGTAGGGAGGGGATAGGTCAGTCCAGGGAAGACGGACAGGTCAAGGAGGTGGAATGAGGTTAGTAGGTAGATGGGGGTGCGGCTTGGGGTGGGAGGAAGGGATGGGTGGGAGGAAGAACCGGTTAGGGAGGCAGAGACAGGTTGGACTGGTTTTGGGATGCAGTGGGTTGGTGGGGGGGGGGGAGAGCTGGGCTGGTTGTGTGGTGCAGTGGGGGGAGGAGACAAACTGGGCTGGTTTAGGGATGCAGTAGGGGAAGGGGAGATTTTGAAACTGGTGAAGTCCACATTGATATCATTGGGCTGCAGGGTTCCCAGGCGGAATAGGAGTTGCTGTTCCTGCAACCTTCGGGTGGCATCATTGTGGCAGTGCAGGAGGCCCATGATGGACATGTCATCTAGAGAATGGGAGGGGGAGTGGAAATGATTTGCGACTGGGAGGTGCAGTTGTTTGTTGCGAACTGAGCGGAGGTGTTCTGCAAAGCGGTCCCCAAGCCTCCGCTTGGTTTCCCCAATGTAGAGGAAGCCGCACCGTGTACAGTGGATGCAGTATACCACATTGGCAGATGTGCAGGTGAACCTCTGCTTAATGTGGAATGTCATCTTGGGGCCTGGGATAGGGGTGAGGGAGGAGGTGTGGGGGCAAATGTAGCATTTCCTGCTGTTGCAGGGGAAGGTGCCGGGTGTGGCGGGGTTGGAGGCAGTGTGGAGCGAACAAGGGAGTCACGGAGAGAGTGGTCTCTCTGGAAAGCAGACAGGGGTGGGGATGGAAAAATGTCTTGGGTGGTGGGGTCGGATTGTAAATGGCGGAAGTGTCGGAGGATGATGCGTTGTATCCGGAGGTTGGTAGGGTGGTGTGTGAGAATGAGGGGGATCCTCTTAGGGCGGTTGTGGCGGGGGCGGGGTGTGAGGGATGTGTTGCAGGAAATACGGGAGACGCGGTCAAGGGCGTTCTCGATCACTGTGGGGGGAAAGTTGCGGTCCTTAAAGAACTTGGACATCTGGGATGTGCGGGAGTGGAATGTCTTAGCATGGGAGCAGATGCGGCGGAGGCGGAGGAATTGGGAATAGGGGATGGAATTTTTGCAGGAGGGTGAGTGGGAGGAGCTGTATTCTAGGTAGCTGTGGGAGTCGGTGGGCTTGAAATGGACATCAGTTACAAGCTGGTTGCCCGAGATGGAGACTGAGAGGTCCAGGAAGGTGAGGGATGTGCTGGAGATGGCCCAGGTGAACTGAAGGTTGGGGTGGAAGGTGTTGGTGAAGTGGATGAACTGTTCGAGCTCCTCTGGGGAGCAAGAGGCGGCGCCGATGCAGTCAATGTACCGGAGGAAGAGGTGGGGTTTGGGACCTGTGTAGGTGCGGAAGAGGGACTGTTCCACGTAACCTACAAAGAGGCAGGCATAGCTGGGGCCCATGCGGGTGCCCGTGGCCACCCCCTTAGTCTGTAGGAAGTGGGAGGAGTCAAAAGAGAAGTTGTTGAGTGTGAGGACGAGTTCAGCTAGGCGGATGAGAGTGTCGGTGGAGGGGGACTGGTCGGGCCTGCGGGACAGGAAGAAGCGGAGGGCTTTGTGGAACACCTGAGCTAGGTTCAAAACAAACAACTACACTTCCCAGTCACGAACCATTTCAACTACCCCCTTAATTTACCTTGGCTCCTGTTATTAATTTGTTATTATTACTTGACGTAAGCTTTCTACTTTAGTATTGAGTGGGTGTTCAGATAAGTGGGGTATGGATGCTAGGGCAGTTGCTTGCTCCTCCTGCAGAATGTGGCAGTTGGGAGATGTGGCACATGTCTCCGCTGGCTACATCTGCGGGAAGTGCACCCAGCTACAGCTCCTTGAAAACCGTGTTAGGGAAATGGAGCTGGAGCTGGATGAACTACGGATCATTCGGGAGGCAGAGGGGGTAATTGAGAGGAGTTATCGGGAGTTGGTCACTCCTAAGGCTCAGGACGAGGATAGATGGGTTACAGTTAGGGGGAGGAAAGGGGACAGACAGACAGTGCAGAGATCCCCTGTGGGCATTCCCCTCAGCAATAAGTATACCGTTTTGGATACTGCTGGAGGGGATGACCTACCAGAGGAAAGCCATAGTAGTCAGTTCTCTGGCACTGAGCCTGACACTGTGGCAAAGAAGGGAAGGGGGCAGAATAGAAAAGTACTCGTGGTAGGGGACTCGATAGTTCGGGGAATCGACAGGAGATTTTGTGGGCAAGATCAGGATTCCCGGAAGGTATGTTGCCTCCCTGGTGCCAGGGTCCGGGACGTCTCCGATCGGGTGTATAAAGTTCTAAAAGGGGAGGGCGAACAGCCAGAAATCGTGTTACATATTGGCACAAATGATATAGCCAGAAATAGGTTTGAGGATATAAAAAGTGATTTCAGGGAGTTAGGATGGAAGCTGCAGAGCAGGACGAACAGAGTAGTGTTCTCTGGTTTACTACCGGTGCCACGAGATAGCGAGGTGAGGAACAGGGAGCGGGCACAGCTGAACACGTGGCTACGCAGCTGGTGTAGGAGGGAGGGCTTCAGATATGTTGATAATTGGGATGCCTTCTGGGGAAGGTGGGACCTGTACAAGAAGGACGGGTTGCATCTGAACTGGAAGGGGACCAATGTCCTGGGTGGAAGGTTTGCTCGAGTAGTTCGAGAGGGTTTAAACTAGTATGGCAGGGGGGTGGGAACCTGAGCTGTATACTAGAGGTGAGCGTTGATGCAGGTGAGGCAGTAGCAAGAGGTAGACCAGCTAGTGGGAAGGATTTTCCTGGGAAGGAACCAAGGGATCGGTTAAAGTGTGTTTGCTTTAATGCAAGGAGTATCAGGAATAAAAGTGATGAACTTAGAGCATGGATCAGTACCTGGTGCTATGATGTTGTGGCCATAGCAGAGACATGGGTTTCTCATGGGCAGGAATGGTTGCTGGATGTTCCAGGGTTTAGAACATTTAAAAAGAATAGGGAGGGGGGAAAAAGAGGAGGGGGTGTAGCACTACTAATCAGAGAGGGTATCACAGCTACAGAAGCTTCCTTTGTCGAGGAAGATCTGCCTGAGTCAGTATGGGTGGAAATTAGGAACAGCAAGGGAGTAGTCACCTCGTTAGGGGTTTACTACAGGCCCCCCAATAGCAGCAGGGAGATTGAAGAAAGCATAGGTCGACAGATTTTGGAAAAGTGTGCACGCAGTAGGGTTGTTGTAATGGGTGACTTTAAACTTTCCTAATATTGATTGGAACCTCCTTCGAGCAGAAGATTTGAATGGAGCTGTTTTTGTAAGGTGTGTTCAGGAGGGTTTCCTAACGCAGTACTTTGACAGGCCAACGAGGGGAGAGGCCATTCTAGACTTGGTGCTCGGAAACGAGCCAGGGCAGGTATCAGATCTTGTGGTGGGAGAGCATTTTGGTGATAGTGACCATAACTGCCTCACATTCTACATAGCTATGGAGAAGGAGAGGATTAGGCAGAATGGGAGGATATTTAATTGGGGAAGAGGAAACTATGATGCGATTAGACATGAGTTAGGAAGCATGGACTGGGAGCAGTTGTTCCATGGTAAGGGAACTATCGACATGTGGAGACGGTTTAAGGAACAGTTGTTGGGAGTGATGAGTAAATATGTCCCTCTGAGACAGGCAAAAAGGGGTAAGATTAGGGAACCTTGGATGACGAGAGCGGTGGAGCTTCTAGTGAAAAGGAAGAAGGTAGCTTACATAAGGTGGAGGAAGCTAGGGTCAAGTTCAGCTCGAGAGGATTACATGCAGGCAAGGAAGGAGCTCAAAAATGGTCTGAGGAGAGCCAGGAGGGGGCACGAGAAAGGCTTGGCAGAAGGAATCCGGGAAAACACAAAGGCATTTTACAGAGATAATGGGAACTGCAGATGCTGGAGATTCCAAGATAATAAAATGTGGGGCTGGATGAACACAGCAGGCCAAGCAGCATCTCAGGAGCACAAAAGCTGACATTTCGGGCCTAGACCCTTCATCAGAGAGGGGGATGGGGGGAGGGAACTGGAATAAATAGGGAGAGAGGGGGAGGCGGACCGAAGATGGAGAGTAAAGAAGATAGGTGGAGAGGGTGTAGGTGGGGAGGTAGGGAGGGGATAGGTCAGTCCAGGGAAGACGGACAGGTCAAGGAGGTGGGATGAGGTTAGTAGGTAGCTGGGGGTGCGGCTTGGGGTGGGAGGAAGGGATGGGTGAGAGGAAGAACCGGTTAGGGAGGCAGAGACAGGTTGGACTGGTTTTGGGATGCAGTGGGTGGGGGGGGGGGGTGGGGGAAGAGCTGGGCTGGTTGTGTGGTGCAGTGGGGGGAGGGGAGATTTTGAAACTGGTGAAGTCCACATTGATACCATATGGCTGCAGGGTTCCCAGGCGGAATATAAGTTGCTGTTCCTGCAACCTTCGGGTGGCATCATTGTGGCAGTGCAGGAGGCCCATGATGGACATGTCATCAAGAGAATGGGAGGGGGAGTGGAAATGGTTTGCGACTGGGAGGTGCAGTTGTTTGTTACGAACTGAGCGGAGGTGTTCTGCAAAGCGGTCCCCAAGCCTCCGCTTGGTTTCCCCAATGTAGAGGAAGCCGCACACCACATTGGCAGATGTGCAGGTGAACCTCTGCTTAATGTGGAATGTCATCTTGGGGCCTGGGATGGGGGTGAGGGAGGAGGTGTGGGGACAAGTGTAGCATTTCCTGCGGTTGCAGGGGAAGGTGCCGGGTATGGTGGGGTTGGAGGGCAGTGTGGAGCGAACAAGGGAGTCACGGAGAGAGTGGTCTCTCCGGAAAGCAGACAGGGGAGGGGAAGGAAAAATGTCTTGGGTGGTGGGGTCGGATTGTAAATGGCGGAAGTGTCGGAGGATAATGCGTTGTATCCGGAGGTTGGTAGGGTGGTGTGTGAGAACGAGGGGGAACCTCTTGGGGCGGTTGTGGCGGGGGCGGGGTGTGAGGGATGTGTCGCGGGAGATGCGGGAGACGCAGTCAAGGGCGTTCTCAATCACCGTGGGGGGAAGTTGCGGTCCTTAAAGAACTTGGACATCTGGGATGTGCGGGAGTGGAATGTCTTATCGTGGGAGCAGATGCGGCGGAGGCGGAGGAATTGGGAATAGGGGATGGAATTTTTGCAGGAGGGTGGGTGGGAGGAGGTGTATTCTAGGTAGCTGTGGGAGTTGGTGGGCTTGAAATGGACATCAGTTACAAGCTGGTTGCCTGAGATGGAGACTGAGAGGTCCAGGAAGGTGAGGGATGTGCTGGAGATGGCCCAGGTGAACTGAAGGTTGGGGTGGAAGGTGTTGGTGAAGTGGATGAACTGTTCGAGCTCCACTGGGGAGCAAGAGGCGGCGCCGATACAGTCATCAATGTACCGGAGGAAGAGGTGGGGTTTGGGGCCTGTGTAGGTGCGGAAGATGGACTGTTCCACGTAACCTACAAAGAGGCAGGCATAGCTGGGGCCCATGCGGGTGCCCATGGCCACCCAACTGCCGTCGAGACATCAACCGCCTCTACCTCTCCACCCCCCTCACCCACTCCAACCTCTCACCCGCAGAACGGGCAGCCCTCCGCTCCAACCCCAACCTCGCCATCAAACCCGCAGACAAGGGTGGCGCAGTGGTAGTATGGCGTACTGACCTCTACATCGCCGAGGCCAGACGCCAACTTTCCGACACCACCTCCTACCGCCTCCTCGATCATGACCCCACACCCGAGCACCAAACCATCATCTCCAACACCATTCATGACCTCATCACCTCAGGGGACCTCCCACCCACAGCCTCCAACCTCATTGTTCCCCAACCCCGCACGGCCCGTTTCTATCTCCTTCCCAAAATCCACAAACCTGCCTGCCCCGGTCGACCCATCGTCTCAGCCTGCTCCTGCCCCACCGAACTCATCTCCACCTATCTGGACTCCATTTTCTCCCCTTTGGTCCAGGAACTCCCCACCTATGTCCGTGACACCACCCACGCCCTCCACCTCCTCCAGGACTTGCAATTCCCTGGCCCCCAACACCTCATATTCACCATGGACGTCCAGTCCCTGTACACCTGCATTCCGCATGGAGATGGCCTCAAGGCCCTCCGCTTCTTCCTGTCCCGCAGGCCCGACCAGGCCCCCTCCACCGACACTCTCATCCGCCTCGCGGAACTCGTCCTCACACTCAACAACTTCTCTTGACTCCTCCCACTTCCTACAGACTAAGGGGGTGGCCATGGGCACCCGCATGGGCCCCAGCTATGCCTGCCTCTTTGTAGGTTACGTGGAACAGTCCATCTTCCGCACCTACACAGGCCCCAAACCCCACCTCTTCCTCCGGTACATTGATGACTGTATCGGCGCCGCCTCTTGCTCCCCAGAGGAGCTCGAACAGTTCATCCACTTCACCAACACCTTCCACCCCAACCTTCAGTTCACCTGGGCCATCTCCAGCACATCCCTCACCTTCCTGGACCTCTCAGTCTCCATCTCAGGCAACCAGCTTGTAACTGATGTCCATTTCAAGCCCACCGACTCCCACAGCTACCTAGAATACACCTCCTCCCACCCACCCTCCTGCAAAAATTCCATCCCCTATTCCCAATTCCTCCGCCTCCGCCGCATCTGCTCCCACGATAAGACATTCCACTCCCGCACATCCCAGATGTCCAAGTTCTTTAAGGACCGCAACTTTCCCCCCACGGTGATTGAGAACGCCCTTGACCGCGTCTCCCGCGACACATCCCTCACACCCCGCCCCCGCCACAACCGCCCCAAGAGGATCCCCCTCGTTCTCACACACCACACTACCAACCTCCGGATACAACGCATTATCCTCCGACACTTCCGCCATTTACAATCCGACCCCACCACCCAAGACATTTTTCCATCCCCTCCCCTGTCTGCTTTCCGGAGAGACCACTCTCTCCGTGACTCCCTTGTTCGCTCCACACTGCCCTCCAACCCCACCATACCCGGCACCTTCCCCTGCAACCGCAGGAAATGCTACACTTGTCCCCACACCTCCTCCCTCACCCCCATCCCAGGCCCCAAGATGACATTCCACATTAAGCAGAGGTTCACCTGCACATCTGCCAATGTGGTATACTGCATCCACTGTACCCGGTGCGGCTTCCTCTACATTGGGGAAACCAAGCGGAGGCTTGGGGACCGCTTTGCAGAACACCTCCGCTCAGTTCGTAACAAACAACTGCACCTCCCAGTCGCAAACCATTTCCACTCCCCCTCCCATTCTCTTGATGACATGTCCATCATGGGCCTCCTGCACTGCCACAATGATGCCACCCGAAGGTTGCAGGAACAGCAACTTATATTCTGCCTGGGAACCCTGCAGCCATATGGTATCAATGTGGACTTCACCAGTTTCAAAATCTCCCCTTCCCCCACTGCATCCCTAAACCAGCCCAGTTCATCCCCTCCCCCCACTGCACCACACAACCAGCCCAGCTCTTCCCCCCCACCCACTGCATCCCAAAACCAGTCCAACCTGTCTCTGCCTCCCTAACCGGTTCTTCCTCTCACCCATCCCTTCCTCCCACCCCAAGCCGCACCCCCAGCTACCTACTAACCTCATCCCACCTCCTTGACCTGTCCGTCTTCCCTGGACTGACCTATCCCCTCCCTACCTCCCCACCTACACCCTCTCCACCTATCTTCTAAACTCTCCATCTTCGGTCCGCCTCCCCCTCTCTCCCTATTTATTCCAGTTCTCTCCCCCCATCCCCCTCTCTGATGAAGGGTCTAGGCCCGAAACGTCAGCTTTTGTGCTCCTGAGATGCTGCTTGGCCTGCTGTGTTCATCCAGCCCCACATTTTATTATCAAGGCATTTTACACTTACGTGAGGAATAAGAGAATGGTCAAAGAAAGAGTAGGGCCGATCAGGGATAGCATAGGGAACTTGTGTGTGGAGCCTGAGGAGGTAGGGGAAGCCCTAAATGAGTTTTTTGCTTCTGTCTTTACGAAAGAAACGGACTTTGTAGTGAATGAAACCTTTGAAGAGCAGGTGTGCATGCTGGAATGGATAGAGATAGAGGAAGCTGATGTGCTGAAAATTTTGTCAAACATTCAGATTGACAAGTCGCCAGGCCCGGATCAGATTTGTCCTCGGCTGCTTTGGGAAGCGAGAAATGCAATTGCTTCGCCACTTGCGAAGATCTTTGCATCCTCGCTCTCCATTGGAGTCGTACCTGAGGACTGGAGAGAGGCAAATGTAATTCCTCTCTTCAAGAAAGGAAATAGGGAAATCCCCGGCAATTATAGACCGGTAAGTCTCACGTCTGTCGTCTGCAAGGTGTTAGAAAGGATTCTGAGGGATAAGATTTATGACCATCTGGAAGAGCATGGCTTGATCAAATACAGTCAACACGGCTTTGTGAGGGGTAGGTCATGCCTTACAAACCTTATCGAGTTTTTTGAGGATGTGACTAGAAAGGTTGATGAGGGTCGAGCTGTGGATGTGGTGTATATGGACTTCAGTAAGGCATTTGATAAGGTTCCCCATGGTAGGCTCATTCAGAAGGTCAGGAGGAATGGGATACAGGGGAACTTAGCTGCTTGGATACAGAATTGGCTGGCCAACAGAAGACAGCGAGTGGTTGTAGAAGGAAAATATTCTGCCTGGAAGTCAGTGGTGAGTGGAGTTCCACAGGGCTCTGTCCTTGGGCCTCTACTGTTTGTAATTTTTATTAATGACTTGGACGAGGGGATTGAAGGATGGGTCAGCAAGTTTGCAGACGACACAAAGGTCGGAGGTGTCGTTGACAGTGTAGAGGGCTGTTGGAGGCTGCAGCGGGACATTGACAGGATGCAGAGATGGGCTGAGAGGTGGCAGATGGAGTTCAACCTGGATAAATGCGAGGTGATGCATTTTGGAAGGTCGAATTTGAAAGCTGAGTACAGGATTAAGGATAGGATTCTTGGCAGCGTGGAGGAACAGAGGGATCTTGGTGTGCAGATACATAGATCCCTTAAAATGGCCACCCAAGTGGACAGGGTTGTTAAGAAAGCATATGGTGTTTTGGCTTTCATTAACAGGGGGATTGAGTTTTAGAGTCGTGAGATCTTGCTGCAGCTCTATAAAACTTTGGTTAGACCGCACTTGGAATACTGCGTCCAGTTCTGGGCGCCCTATTGTAGGAAAGATGTGGATGCTTTGGAGAGGGTTCAGAGGAGGTTTACCAGGATGCTGCCTGGACTGGAGGGCTTATCTTATGTAGAGAGGTTGACTGAGCTCGGTCTCTTTTCATTGGAGAAAAGGAGGAGGAGAGGGGACCTAATTGAGGTATACAAGATAATGAGAGGCATAGATAGAGTTGATAGCCAGAGACTATTTCCCAGGGCAGAAATGGCTAGCACGAGGGGTCATAGTTTTAAGCTGGTTGGTGGAAAGTATAGAGGGGATGTCAGAGGCAGGTTCTTTACGCAGAGAGTTGTGAGAGCATGGAATGCGTTGCCAGCAGCAGTTGTGGAAGCAAGGTCATTGGGGTCATTTAAGAGACTGCTGGACATGTATATGGTCACAGAAATTTGAGGGTGCATACATGAGGATCAATGGTCGGCACAACATTGTGGGCTGAAGGGCCTGTTCTGTGCTGTACTGTTCTATGTTCTATGTTCTATGCTCATGAGTCTACACAGTGATAGCGGACCTGAACAGAAAATGGCGATGCATCCATGAATGCAGGGAGGTTTCAGAATCATAGAATCCCTACAGTGTGGAAACAGGCCCTTCGGCCCAACAAGTCAGCACCGAACCTCAGACCATCCCACCCAGATCCATTCCCCTGTCTACACATCACTGAACACGGAGGGCAATTTAGCATGGACAATTTACCTAATCTGCACATCTTTAGACTGTGGGACGAAACTTGAGGACCCAGAGGAAACCCACGCAGACACAGGGAGAATGTGAAAACTCCACACAGACAATTGTCTGAGGGTGGAATTGAACCCAGGTTGCTGGCGCTGTGAGCAGCAGTGTTAATCACTGAGTCACCGTACCTGCAGGTTTTGACCGCTAGGCCTCCACTGCCTCTCTCAGGCTCACATCCTTCCTAATGGGCTCAGCAAAAGGCTCTGTAGAACACAAACAAGACAGGAGAGAGTGGGCTGTCCTGTTCTGACTGACAATCTGATTGGGAAGCTTTCTGATTCCAGGCAAGAGGATGCAGTCTCAGGTTCAAACTGTACCAGTGGTGCATCATAACATGTCTGAATAGTTTGATTAAAAACATCTAAGGTAAGGCTAAGAGAATCTGGGAGATAGGGTTTATAATAAAGTGAGGGAATTTTAAAAGGAAAGGAAAGGACTGAGTAAGGTTTTAGCAAAGTTCGGAAGATATTTGTACAGAGTGGAAAGTACATTGGATCAGAAATCATGCAGATCAGATCAAGTGTCACTTTGCATCAGCAATCTTATGTGGAAAGTTTTGCTCCATTCCTATTGGTCAAAAACCAGGCCTCAAAAAAATCATGCTGCACCTATCAGAAGGTCAAACTGAGGGATTGCAACATTTAATTGGATAACTAAAGTCGGTACCACTTTTGAAGTCCCAGAGTTGACTACAACTATGAAATACCCCAAGATGAAAGATATTATTTGGATAAATAATTGAAAAAAAAATTGAAATGAAGCATTTTTAAAAAATCCACCTGAAGCATGTAATTTGTTAAGACAATGCTTCTTATGCAAATGTCTGATGGGATCCATTGCAAGGAAGCTTAGTTTTTTTTCCTGTGGTAAAGAAAAGTAAATGTTGCCCTTTAACTTGAGAATCTAAAATTATCAGAAGAGTAGCAAAAAGTCTTTTTGCAGCAAAGACTCTTATTCTCAGAAATTGAGTAGATTAGGATTATTTTCATTTGAAAAATGGACATTGAGGGGGGACCTGATTGAGGTCTACAAAATCATGAGGGGTACAGACAGGGTGGATAGCAAGAAGCTTTTTCCCCCCCAGAGTGGGGGACTCAGTTATTAGGGGCCACGATTTTAAGGTGAGAGGAGGAAAGTTTAAGGGAGATATGCGTGGAAAGTTCTTTACAGAGGGTGGTGGGTGCCTGGAACGCATTGCCAGCGGAGGTGGTAGACGCAAACACGTTAACGTCTTTTAAGATATATTTGGACAGGCACATGGATGGGCAGGGAGCAAATGGACACAGACCCTTAGAAAATAGTTGATAGATTAGACAGAGGATCTTGATCGGCGCAAGCTTGGAGCGCCGGAGGGCCTGTTCCTGTGCTGTAATTTTCTTTTCTTTTTTTCAGTGAAGAGATGGATATGGCATTTTTCTCTGTAAAGATACTGCAAGAAATTCCAAAAGGGATTCAGTAGCAATACGCACTGATACTATGTCGATAATAAATCGCTATGGGAAAGGTACCTTCAACAAAATGTGTGCCATAATAAAAACTGAATAAATATTGCAGTTTAAAACAGCTTCTGGAGAATGGAAAGATCTCCAAATTTTAACTGGCAATAAAAAAGAAATATAATCATAGAATTCCCTACAATGTGGCACCAGGCCCTTTGGCCCAATGAGTCCACACCAACAAACAGCACCCCACCCAGACCTATCCCCCTAATCTACACATCACTGAACACTACGGGCAATTTAGCACAGCCAATCCACCTGCACTGCACATCTTTGGATTGTGGGAGGGAACTGGAGCACCCAGACAAAACCCATACAGACACAGGGAGAATGCGCAAACTCCACACAGAGTCTCCCAAGGGTAGAATTGAACCTGGGTCCCCATCGCTGTGAGACAGCAATGCTAACTACTGAGCCACTGTGCCACCACTTGTCACTATGTGTTTTGATCTATTATTAAAAATTTGAGGTATTCAAAATGGAAAAGAGGTACTGCAGATGCTGGAAAATCAGAGGTAACAAGGTGTAGAGCTGGATGAACACAGCAGGCCAAGCAGCATCTTAGGAGCAGAAAAGCTGATGTTTCAAGCCTAGACCCTTCATCAGAAATCTTACCTATGTTCATCTATTTTGATCTGAAGGAATGCCTGAAACCTAATGAAATGAGGGAGTCGGTGTTGAATATTAATGAAAAGTTAATTGGGTATAAATTGGATATATCAATATGGGTAGTTAATCAGTGAGAAGGTGAGTTTTAGGCAGTGTCGTGAACTTAAATAACACTCTCGCATAAATCTTGTTCAAAGACAATTATCTTTTGGAGTATAATACGTGGCCATTGCCTCACAACACTCACTTGCTGCCCAAACTTTTGCCAACCTCACTTCCTCTGGCATCTTTGTTCCCTGTTGGCACTCAGTCTCACTGCTTATCTCCTATATTTGCTTCTGATCTACTCCACTAAGTCTGTCAGGAGATGTGGGAGAGAAGCAGCCTGTGATTAGATGAGCCACTTGTCACAGATTATATCTATTGGCTCTATGGAGATGTTTTTACTCCCACTGTTTACACTTTGTGAACTTTCAGGGAAAATGTGACCCTTCCCCCTACATTTTGAGTATTATCCCAAATATCTTCTGTCCTCCCTTTTTTCTCACAGGTCGTCCCATTTTATCCTAGATATTCATGTCTCCAACATAGGAATGTCATATACTGTAAAGGAGCAACTCAGGTCTGTACAAAAGACTACCAACTCTGCTGGCTATAAAATCTCTCATAAAGAACTGCTCTTCTTGAATGCCAGCAGATCTAAGCTCCGTGTTCCACTCAAGTCCGGGTGGCCCCAGTCCATGCTGTTATACTGCAGATCCCGCTCCAAGACCTTTTCTTGACCACCTTACTGCCATCAATATCAGATATCTATTGGTTAGTTCAAGTACTTCATGAGCTTCCTCCACCTGGTATTTTCGTGCAACTGACGCCAGTCACTCACTTTCCTATTTCTAGTTAGCCCATCTTTTAATTTATTCCTGAGAGAGCTACAGTTCTTGCACAAGATCAGGCCATTTATCAAGAAGGAATTATTTTTAAAGAATCTTGTGAACCTACACATGCCATTTTCATTTTTTTAAACAACTGGAATTTCTCTCCGACTTGAACTTTAAACATAATGGTTACAGTTGTTCCAGATTCCAGAAAGAAACATTAAAAGTGAAAATGAGAATGTTACCTTGCTAAGTACCAGCCCATTTTTTGTCATGTTGTGCTTCCTACCCATTAATTAATTCTCTGTCCCTACTAATGTACGTACACCCCAACATCAAATTCTTAAGTTTTTTTTTGTATGGCACCTTACAGAATCCCCTATAAATAGAAAATCTAAGTGTACACCATCTATGATTTCCTTTATCTCCCTGATTAGTCTCACCACACGCACAAAAAAACTTTATCAAACAAGATTTCCTTTTTGTTAAACCATGGTGATTTGTTCTAATCAGACTATACTTTTTCAAGTGCATGAAAGTTTCCTTCATAAAAGATTTCTGCATTTATCTGATGACCAAAGTCAAGCACTCTGCCTGCAAGTTTCTTGTTCTCTCTCACCCGTATTTCTTGAGCTGCCATGTTTCATTTGCTAACTTGGAATCTGCTGACACCCATTCAGAGAGGAGGAGATGTTGGAAAATCATGACCACTATTCCTGCATCTGTGTCTTTTAGAACCTTAGAATGCAGGCTATCAAGCCCTGAGAAAAATGACAGGCTGGATGTATACCCCTCTCTGAAGGAGGGTCTAGGCCCAAAACGTCAGCTTTTGTGCTCCTGAGATGCTGCTTGGCCTGCTGTGTTCATCCAGCCTCACATTTTATTATCTTCGAATTCTCCAGCATCTGCAGTTCCCATTATCACCAATAACGTCCATATCCCAGGAATGAAAAAAAATTCCTTAATTTTCTCCAGAACTTCATCTCTGCTAATACTAAAGAGTTCATTTACTTCATTCTTATTCGTGTATTGATTTGCTCTTTTTTTTCTAGTCACTAGACAGACATTGAACAAATAACGTTCTATCATTTCCTTAAGCCCATAATTTATCCTGTCTATGCCTCAAAAAGAAAGTGACATTTTCTGAGTGAGCCTTCGATAGATCCCTGCTCAGTTTTGGTTTTTTAAGGGAATGTATTCTTTCTTAAAGTGAACAATCATTTAAATGCTTCCTGTTTATTTATCTTTTTTTAGTCTAGTTACAATACCAGTTTTAGTCAGTTCTCCCATCGTACCATTGGGATCACTTGTATTCATTGATCTCATTTAAATTTGAGATTCTTAATTAGGAAACGAGTATGTGGCCTTGCATTGTGGCCTGATGTTTGCCTCTGTGATCAATGAAATATCTCATTGACTCCTGTGGTACAAACTGCAAGTGTTGATAGTCATGAGGCTGTATCCATCATTTACTATCCGACAAGACTCCATTATTTCTTGTCAGAGGTAGTGCTAGTCTTAGGTATTTGCCTCAGTATCTTGTTACTGAATTGACAGGAAGTAACTTAGTTTAGTCTCCCTTTCTGATTTGTCAGAAGCAGTGTAATATTCAGAGCTAAACAGTGACAGACTTCAGATAAACCAAATAAGGAGAGTAGCTTGTCAGTTGGTTCTACTCTGGCTGAAAATGGAATCACCTTACTGATCAAATGCTATGACGCAAATCAAACAAAGAAAATCCCTTGCAATCATGCCTTTTAATGGAAAGCGAAGGCATTTGACTGCAAAGACTCATATCGGAGAATTGTTCTCGCATTTAGCTTCACACAAGGTTTCCTGACCTTGTAAATTTTTGTGCCTAAAGCTTCCTGCTTGACCTCATACTGTTTATTCAGGGTCTAAAGGACTAGTATTTTAACCACATGAAATAGAACTTTTTCTTACCTTTCCTAATTGTTCTTCTCTGAAAGCCCTTTGAAGGATTCTATTAGGTTGGTACTTTCATAGTCCTGTACGGACTAATCTGCTGTTATTCTTCATTCAACAATCTCCAATTCCTTCCAGCTGGATCCTTTTTCTCATCTTGTTGTTCGCATTGGATGTGGATTGTACCTGGAGAGAAAACAGAACTGGAATTTCAATTTTGACAAATCCTTAAACTATCTAAATAAAAACCAAAAGAGCTGTGAATGCTGTAAATAAGAAACAAAAACAAAAGTTGCTGGAAAAGCTCAGCAGGTCTGGCAACATCCGTGAATTAAAAAAGAGTTAACGTTTCGGGAAGGGTCACCAGAACGTCAACATTAACGCTGACTTCTTCTTCACAGATGCTGCCAGACCCACTGAGCTTTTCTAGCACCTTTGCTTTAGTCCCTAAACTACCTGCCTGGAACTCCTGCATATACATAATTTAAACAAAACCGCTTAGCAGTTTGGATAAGCAAATCGGAGCAGAACTTAGACATTTATTGAAAAAGGTCCTGGGGAGATTTGCTGAACAAAGAGACTTTGGAGTACAGGTTCACAGTTACTTGAAAGTGGAGTCCCAGTAGATAGGATAGTGAAGGAGGCATTTGGTATGCTTGCCTTTACTGGCAAGTGCATTGAGTGTAGGACTTGGGAAGTTACCCTGCACCTGTACAGGATGTTGGTTAAGCCATTTGAGGAATACTGTGTGAAATTCTGATCTTGCTGTTATAGGAAGGATGTTGTGAAACTTGAAAGCGTTCAGAAAGATTTACTGTGATGCTGTCAGGGATGGGGAATTGGAGCTGTCGAGAGGGACTAAATAGGCTGGGGCTATATTGCCTGTAGCATCAGAGGCCCAGGGGCGACCTACAGGGGCTTATAAAAGCATGAATAGATTAAATAGACAAACAAGTCCAAAACTACAGGGTATTGGTTTAAGATGAGAGGGGGAAAAAGTTTTAACAGGGACCCAAAGAGCAATTTTGTCACACAGAGGGTGGTGAATGTATAAAATGAGCTGCCAGAGAAAGTAGAGGAGGCTGGAGCAATCACAACATTTAAGAGACATCTGGATGAGTATATGAATAGGAAGGGATGAGAGGGACATGGGATAAATGCTGGCAAATGGGACTAGATAAATTTAAGGTATCTGTTTGGCATGGACAAGTTGTGCTGAAGGGTCTGTTTCTTACTGTACATCTGTATGACTCTATGACAACTCCCTCACTCTCACTATCTGATCTCACTGGCTCCAACTTGCCATGGTCACAGTGGCCAGTGATCAGACCACAGCGTCCACTCAGAATTCACAGAATAATCAGTCATGGAGGCCATTCGGTCCATTAAGCCTGCTTCAGCTCATTACCTAGTCGAGCTGTATTATCTGGTGTCAACCTCCTGCCTTTTACCCAAATGTTGGGATATTAGAAAAAGCATCGGCGTCAATATTGACCTCCAGGAACTCCAATCCAAAACTTCCCCCAGCAAGAAAAATATCCATCGACCATTACACCCTCTTTCCAGTCACTTGGTCAGTTTTGTACCCATTTTGTACCATAACCTTCCTCACAGATCTGTTGTGTGGCACCTTCTGGAAATCCATGTACACTACAACAGTAACTTCATCTTTATCGATCCTCTCCATTAATTTATCAAAAAATTTTCGCATTTTAATAATACACAACTTCCCCTTCATTTTTCCCGAATCAACCCAGTTTTTTTCCATATGACTACTATCTTTGCTCCAAATAATTGATCAGATCTGCCATGATCTCATTGAATGGTGGAGCAAACCTGGGTGACCGAATCGTTTATTACTGCTGCTACATCTTATAGTGTTACGATGATTCTTTTTCCATTGAAGGAAATCTTCCATACTTAGTCCATCCATGTGTCTAGACCAAGCTAGTCATTATCACAACTGGTGGTAGTTTAATCAATCAGAGGGTCACCATGCTTCAGTCAGGGGGAGAGATTGAGAAGGAGAGCCTTTCATGATAACCCCAGCCAATGTGTGAATTGAACCCACACTGTTGGCATCACTGCATTGCAAACCAATTGCCCAGCCAACGACACTAAACAACCTCAATCAAGGGCCATGCTCTGTATAACCCAATTATAGTCAGCCTGTACCTTGAAAGGAGCCAGCACGAAGGCAGAAGGGAGAGAAGGGGAAGAAGACAAGTCCCTCCCTTGTGCCCTTCCAACATGTAACTGGGGAAGATAGCACCTCTGGTCTACATTTGCATCCCCTTGACTAGCCTGCTCCATCTTGCAATGAGAGACTAAGAGGAGCCTCGAGGAGATTTCATTTCTCATTCAGAATCTGGAACTCAGATCCAGAAAGGCTGGTTCACTCAAACTCCTGAAAGAGTGTAGCACTCTTCAGATCAGTCACTTGTGTAGTCATAACTGTCAGGGTTTAGGCCAAAAACTGGAAAATAGTGCTAAAAGCATAAGACTATCTGAAATAGAAACAGGAGGGGGCCATTCAGCAACTTGAGCCAGCTCTGCCATTCAATAGGATCATGACTGATTCAACATTTAATTTGGGAGCTGAAACTTGGACACAGAAAGAGAACCAAATTGTTTAATAGTAATGAATTGTCCGACATTGCACGGAACCAGTGAGAAAGAATAATCAGACATCATTCCGCCTTCATCACACACACACACACACACACACACACACACACACACACACACACACACACAGAGAGAGAAAAAAAACTATTATGGGACTCAGGCCTTCTCAGGAATTTATACTGCAAGGAGCGAGCTATGGGCTGGGGGAGACAAAGGGGCAAAAATATGGCTACTGCACAGTTGATTCCCACAGATTTCATTGACTTCCACTGTCGTGACAGCTTTCATCTCCACTTCCATGTTCTCAACTGCCTCTCCCACATAGATTATAGAATCCCTACAGTGTTGAAATAGGCCCTTCAGCCTAACAAGTCTACACTGACCCGTGGAGCATCCCACACTGACCCATCCCCCTATAACCCACCTAAGCTACACATCTGTGAACACTACAGGCTAACTAGTGTGGCCAACCCATTTAACCTGCACATCTTTGGACTGTGGGAAGAAACCCAAGAACCCAGAGGAAACCCAGGCAGACATGGGGAGAATATGCAAACTCCACAGTCACCCGAGGATGGAATGAACCCGGGTCCCTAGCGCTGTGAGGCAGCAGTGTAAACAACTGAGCCACCGTGCCACCCCATGTTTCCTTAAATCCCCTCTTTCATGTCTCCATCCTGTTCACATTCCTCTGTAGATTCCCTTCCTACCATTCTGTCTCTTTGTCACTTCACCGCTTTTTTTCAGGAATGCTTAATCATTCAGTCTTTCCAAACCAACTTCCTTGCTCATCTCTGTCTGCATCTTTCTCTCAGCTCTGTGGGTCTTGTTGTTTGTGTCTGTAGATCATTCTGCCTGCATTGCAACAGCACTCCCACTCTCTCATCTCTACCTCTCTGCTGTTGCAACGCTCTCTCTCTCTGTCCTATATCTCTCCATGGGATTTCACTCTCGCTATCTTTCTGCCCTTTCTCTGTGGGTTTTCTTTACCTGTTCCATCTTTCTCTCTGTATCTGTCTGATATTCTACTTCTCTCCCTCGGTTTTCACACTCTCTTGCTCTAGCTCTGTTTGCCCTTCCCAGGTTCTCACCCACTCCCTCCGCCTGCCCTTTTCTCATCCTCTCCCACTCCCTCCATTCTCTCTTTCTCTCCCTGCATTTTCTCTCCTATCCCTCTGTTCTGTCCACTGACTGGGGAAGGAACATTGGAAAGAATTTAACTCAGTGCCACAGGGTGCTGTACAGTTAATGCAGTAGGATGCACATTTTGTCCGTCTCTCCTGGGTTTTACTCCCATTGTTGTCTGAATAAGTGGGGGGGCAGGGATGGTGGGGGAAGCCTGACTAGAAAGAGCATAACATACCTTTCTCATTGAGTGAATGGTCAGGGATGGGTGCAGGCTGGGAATTTGTTCTCCAGCTCAGGGGCTGAGAGTCTCTGAGGGGAGGAGAAGAGGTGCAATTAGACAATGGCATGCCCAAACCTCCTGAGGGGGAGAGTGGTAAACAGGGCCAGCAGGAGACCATGAAAGTGGCGGAGAGAGAGGGAGGGGCTGTTGTTTGAGAGAGAGATGAAAAGCAGACAGCACAAGAGGCAGAGACTGAGACAGGCCAGAGGAGTGGTCCCCACAAACAGAGTAGTCAATGGGGCCAATCACAGTGGCAAATTCTGAGCAGCCTGGACAGGATCAGGATTATGTCATTCAGGAGAGGTTTGGGGGTAAGGCATGACATCCAAAAGGACCCCCTCTGGCACTGGGATCCTACTGCACATTAGAGCAGTCAGTCACAGGCCAGTCAGTCCACACAGACTCATTTACCTCTGTCCCAGGGAGTGGGGTTCAGCACAATATTGGGGGCAGCAAAATATTGGTGGGGACGCAGATTTGGTGAAGCAAATATTTGGCCTAGAATATAAATTTAAGAGAAGTGAAAGTGGGGACAAAATTGTGTGGGCACTTTCGGATCTGAAAGAGAGAAAGAGGAGGAGAAAGGGAAATTGAAAGAGGAAGAGAGAAGGAGAAAGTGACAGAGATGGAGAGAGTGCAGATGGAGAAATAGGGACAAGGAGAGAGAAGATGCAAAAAGAAGGAAAGGGAGAGAGAGAAGGACAGAGAGAGAGATAGACAGAAGTACAAAGAGAAAGGGGGCGGGAGAGAGATAGAGACAGGTAAAAAGAGAAGAACAAACAGAGAGGCATGGAGAGAGAGCGAGAGAGACAGACAGAGAGCGCGAAAGAGAGAGAGAGCAAGAGAGAGGAGGATAGAGAGACAGAAGGACAACAAGAAATGAAGAAAGAGACGTGGTCAGAGAGAGAGGTGGGCAGAAAGTGGGGGGGGGAAAGACAGTGGGAGAGAAAGATAGAAAGGGAGAGAGAGGACAGAGAGAAAGAGAAGGACAGAGAGAAAGAAGACACGGGTGGGGACTGACAAATGTGTTAAGTTTGTTAATTTTTAAATTAATCTGCTAATTAATTTTAAATAATTTGTTTAATTTTTTCAGCTTCTGAGAAAAAAAGGTCACAAATTTGCCAAAGGAGAAAGTGATGGCGAACCAGACAGTGCAGTCTCTGGCTGCATGAGACAGAGCCCAGTAACACTACACACAGGAGTGATGTCCAGGAAGGACCACATAATAATAGGGAGCTCTCCTCAGGATAACCTCAGAGATAATGACCATCAGATTGGCATAATCACAGGTATCGAGTAGTGTAAGGGAAACACCATGTTTTACCCTGGAAAGCATAAGAATCACAAGCAAATTAACAGTGGAAGACCATGGGGGAAAAATGTGGTTAATCATTGGCAGAATTTACCCCTGTCTGTTTCCAAGAACAACAATAAGATTTTACTACCAAAAACTAGCACACCATTTGAATAGAAGTGGTTGCAGCTGACTGAGTTTGAATTTTAAGACTTTCACACCCACCTCAAATTGTCCTCCAGCCCAATAACTCCAGAGATTATGGAGTTTGGACAGGGACTGAGCTCATGTCACCTCCTAGGCAGGCAGAAGGAAGACTGTGATTTTGTTTGGTTGCTAGGTTACTAATTGATTGAATGTAATAGATTCTTACAGTTCTTAATCCTAACTCTGACAGATGCAGAGTCTCATTAGAAATCACACACCAAACTCAGGCAAAAGACAGGTGATCGGATTGTCAGTAAATCAAAACTCTCCCCTTCTCCTCGGATGAGGTTGTCCCTTGCTCTTAGCGTTGAACCACATCCTGATTGGAGCCACAACAGGATCAGGAAGCATGTCTTTAGAATCTGCATTAAAATTTTAAACACCATGACTACACCGTATGTCTTATGCAAAAGAATAGGTAGGATTCCCTGAGGGAGAACATGTGACTGTTACAACTGATGTGGTATTTACATATAAGACTACACATCTGTACACAACAAACTTCTCAACCAACCGATCATGAGGACAATCTGTCAAGATTTGAATCTCCTGACCAGACTCGGTGAGGAGAGGAGAATTTCCAGAAAGGGTGGCAGTTAGATGAGGCTTTCCAAACCAAAGCAGCATGCAAATCATTCAATTCCTTTGCTTGACAAAAAACCCTCTCATTTAAACTGACCAACAGATGCAGTATCAAATGGCATTTGTGGAAGAGAATTCTAACAGTCCAAAGATATGCAGGTTAGGTGGATTGGCCATGCTAAATTGCCCATAGTGTTCAGGTCTGAGGGTTAATCGGGGAATGGGTCTGCGTAGGATGCTTCAAGGGGCAGTGTGGACTTGTTGGGCCAAAAGGGCCTGTTTCCACACTGTAAGGAACCTAATGTAATCTAATCTAAACCTCTTCTGCTTAGAAGAGCTTCCTAACATCTTTTCTTAATGCCCTGGCTGTCATTCTGAGACTATGGTCCTTTGTTCTAGAATCCACAGACAGTGGAAAAGGTTTATTGACTTTGCCTTGTCTTGTTAATATTTTGAAGACTTTGAGCAGATTATCCCTTAACCTTCAAAAATCTATTTAAATTAGATGTCATTATTATTAAAAAAAAAGAAATTGTGCAGTAAGTCAGGCAGCATCTTTGGGAGACAAAGTAGAATTAATGTTTCAGGTCCAGTGACCCTTCATCAGAACTAACTTGCCTGATCGCTCCTCATTGTTTCAAACCATGTGAAGTCTCAACAGATGACAGATACTGAGATCAGAAAATGTTGAAATCATCAGCGGTGAAGTTGGAACTCTCTGCCAGTGGAGAATTGTACCGTGAATGGCTGCTCAGTGAATTGTTATCACTGTTCTGGTGTCTGGATAAGCCTGACCAGTCAGTGAGGTGGAAATGTTATTGTTCTAAAAAGTTTTAAAAGCTAAAACCAGACATCAGATAAAACAAATGCATTGTCATAATGCCATACCAGGGATGCCAGTAACAGCAAGAATGGTGTAGAAAACCTTCTCCATTTGATCAATTGATAAGTGCCTTTTTCTATGAGGTGATCTGTCCCTTCAGGCAGCTGACAGGTTTTCCTTGTATGAAACTGAGCTGATGCATTCCCAGAGGTGTGTGGACTACGTGGAAACTCCTCAGGGAGATTGAGGTTGCAGTATTACTCAGCTTTGTTACCATTCTTCAATTTTTCATCAATGAACAAACTAATTGCAATAAAAAGTTTAATCCTGCTTGTGAAGGTTCATATATCATAATGAAATAATAAAAACAGAATCCGGAATCTGCTAGCAATAACGTTGTTCACTCAAACACCATGAACGCAATCCGGAGATCACAAATCATTTCAGCTAATGCTGCACTGACACACTTTATTTCAAGTGTGAAAATATGCCTCAGAACTCTGTTGTTTCTGTACTCTAGGCTGGAGCTCTTTAAACAAGAACATTTCACTCACAGAAAAATAATTCTTCTCAGATGCTGAATTTGTGCATTGCTGTCACGATCAGCATTTATGTTCCCGTCCCAAATTGCTCAGGATTTGAAGTCACATGAGGCCCACATGAGGAGTACACACTGCCCTTCCTGACGGAAGGGGTCTCAATGAGCAAGATGAGCTTCAAACAAAGGATACATCACTGACCACACTCTTAATGTCACTGCAATCTGGATACAGCACTGACCCCACCCCTATTAACACTGTGGATCTTCATATATCAGTAACGTTATGCTTATTTTCAATGTCTATTCAGATACATTATTGACCTTTACTTATTGTCATTCAGATACATCATTGATCTCAAATTGATTGTCACTATTCAACCAGATACTTTATTGTCATGTTCCATCCACATGCAGCAGTAAACCCATTCTTATTGTCACAGTTAATACAGACAGATCACTAACCTCACTCTTACTAGATACATCGCTGACCTCACTCTAGCATTTCAGTTGTTGCTGGTCACAAGGAAAGCAAGTGGAATGTTAACATTTATTACGAAAGGAATACAGTATAAAAAGTAGGGGAATCTTGCTGCAAGTGTAGAAGACGTTTGCAACCGCAGCTGAAGTATTACAAACAATTTTGGTCCCCTTACTTGAAAAGAGCTATAATTGCATTGGAGACAGTTCAGAGGAAGTTCATGAGATAATTCCAGAGATGAAGATGTCGTCTAATTCCTCTTTAAAACAAATTAGACAGCTCCAACCAGAATGTTCTAAATAAGTTTGCCCATGTGTCACACAATACATTACCACGTGGCTGCTGTGTTTGCATTGTATCTGGTCTTTGGGTTTTGTGACTTGAGAGTTTTACTTGGCCAATATACCCATTATCCATTGCTATTTAGATAATTTGACCACCCTATGTATGTTTTAGCAGTCCTTTTTGAATGGAAAGTAGCCAATGCAAAAGAAGTGCAAAGCTAATTGTGAAAGTTGGTTCCATTTGCTGTTGGTGAGCCAGCTGTTTGTGCCAAAGCCATGGTGTACATTGGTCAAACCTACCATGATCTGTCATGATAATATTATTATTTCTACAAAAATTACCCCATTCCAATAATACATAAATAATTGTGGTGCGTAGACTATATTCAGTGATCAGAACAAATACAATGAATGAGACTTGCTGACTCAAAATCCTGGAATTCCATGCTTAAGGGCATTGTGGGTCTATGTACATCACATAGAATGCAGCAGTTCAAAGAGGCAGCTCACCACGCCTTTTCAATGGCAACAAAACCTGGCCCAGCCAGCGACATTCAAATCCTGCAAATGAATACAAATAAAGTGATAAACCTGGAAGTTCTAACCATCTGACAGCTCCTGGGCGTGTATCTAGGAATTATTCATAGTGATCATACCCATCAGTTGGGATATTTGCCTTTTGCAGTCTGCAAACATAACCACTGGTATCTGAAGATATATCAAGGTGAGTGTAGTTAGGACCACAGCCTGACCTGAGAGGAGCCAAATTTATGGGTGTCAGACTTTGGGCATGTGATGGTATAGTCTGCTCAATTCACAATTACCTAAGAGTGGTCCCTGTCAATGCCCCCTGTCGATGTCCCCGGTCTCTCAACAGCATATGGGAGGGCGTCATGGTAACCGGTCCAAAAACCTTTTACATATAATTACAAACGTCCTCAACCATCTTTGTTACTCAGGTAATTGGAATCCCTAGCATCAGACCCAACTCTGAGAGTGTCCTTGTAGCTGTCATTAAACCAGACTTGGTGAGCTGAAACTACTGACAGTGAGAGATGTTTGTATGGTCTGCTCCTGGAACAAATGCTCATGCCGTTTGTCACTAATTGGGGTGGGACTTTTCCTCGGCTTGCCTGCCTGAGGTCCTCTCCCAGCTGTTCAATCATCTCATTACTGTAGATACTACACAGGGTGTGATTTTATTGCCTACTGTCATCCCTGGTTTGGCCCTGGATGATATTGTTAATCATCTTAATATGACTTCAGTATAGTCACTAAATAGTAACGAACCTGATTCTCCAGTAGTTGTCCAATGGTCTCCTGTTTATATTTAGTCCTTCTAGAGCTCCTGTGTCAAAAATTTATTTTCCAAATTAGCCAGGTGAAGGGTATTGACCATTGACAGTCCTGACCGTGGCTAGATCATGAAGGAGTTCCTTTTTCTTTCATTCTGTTAACTGCTGATCCGGCTTTTACCTCACACTTCCCTGTCCTCATCACATTATCCCGTGGGTCAAATGGGAATATAGTCATTTTAATGGGGAAGGACACCAGTCCGGTAACTGCATCCCTGATACATCTATTATGTTTGGCATCAGCTCATGGCGAATGTTATTGAATAAGATTTTCCCTGTGAGTTTAAAGAATAGTCCTTTACGAAGGCCCGGTTTGTGTGAGAGGAGCCTTTACACCTGGTCTCAGCCCATTTGTAATTTTGTTCAAGGAATTTTCCATGGTGGGGCTTTCTGGGACACCACTGTCTGAACTCTGACCCCTCGTCCGTGCTGTGTGCTAGTCACAGCATCACCATGCACCTGTTCTCAGAGAAAGTCTACCAATTATCTGTGATCCCTGCACTCCGGTAACACAATGTGGAAATCCCATAGGGTTTCCTGTACACTACAAGCTGATGGTTATGCCAGAGTACCACTGATTCCATAGGGTGGACCCAGAGGATCCCGTCTACACACACTACAGTGTCTACTGGGTCCTACTACAAGGATTCTCGGTACATCATTTTCCCTTGTGCTGGTCTACATCTTCACATACTGTCATTATAAAGCCTTTACACAACACACATTCCATTAGGTCTCTTTGTGGCCTTTGAGTAACGGCTCTGGTCTGGTTCCTAAAGAGAGAACAAGGATAATTCTATAAATCTCTTGGTCTAATATCTGTCACCATGTTCTACATGACATCAGAAATTAGTCAAATTGTCTAACTGTCACCCATTCCTGCCCAAACCCTGCGAGAAAATAAATGTAACCCATGTGCAGTGTGTGGTATGGAGGGTCACTTTGTCCCCTGGAGTGTAAAGGGGTGTTCCTCAGTTATCGGAGCTGTTCCTGATAAGCTGCAACATGGTAGCCTGTGTACTCATGTTGCTGGGGAACTTTATAGCTATTTCCATTATGGGGTTGCCCTTCTCATTGTCAATATATAAGCCACAGCCTATTTTCACACCAGCTGTTGTTGCTAGGATGGTACTCTGGATGTTGACCCACTTTCTCAGGCTTCCTGTTTGTCAGGTGACCCCTACAGCCTACGGCATCTCACTCTGCAACTGGCAAAGGTGCAGCACCTGCCCATTTGCCTCTTCCCTCCCCAGTATCTAAGGTCCCAAACATGGCTTCCAGGTGAAGCAATACTTTTCCTGCACTTCACAGAATGTAGTTCGTCCAGTTCCACACCTTGTTATCTCAGACTGCAATATTGGCAGCTCCTGCTATAGCAAGATCTAGTCTACTGCATTTGCTGCTCACAATGTGGTCTCCCGTACAGTGGGGAAACGAAGCGTAGACTGGATAACCACTTCACAGAACATGTCCATTCTGTTTGCAAAATAGACCTTGAGCTACTTGTTGCATGCCACTTTAACACAACACACTGTTCTCTGGCCAATATTTGTGTCTCTGGCTTGCTGCAGTATTCCAGCGAAGCTCAATGCAAGCTGGAAGAACTGTTTGGGGATCCTGCAGCCCTCTGGACTCAATATCAAGCTCAATAATTTCTGGGCCTAAAATCTCCCATGTCCTAACTCCCTACCCCCATGCACCAGGCCTTGTTATCACATTATGTCACTACGCACTACATATTGTTAGTCACTAACAGACCGCATTAACCACTATTCATCCTCCCAGCCAGATTGTTATCAATACCTTTGTCTGACCAACTGCTCTTTTCTCTCTTTGGACTCCATCCTATTGTTTAGTCTCTACCCCACCTCCCTCCCAATTTACTGCTTTAAACTGATGTTTTCCAGCTGCCACCAGTTCTGAGGAAGGGTCACTGGACCTGAAATATTAACTCTGGTTTATTCTTCATAGATGCTACCAGACCTGCTGAGCTTTTCTAGCAACTTCTATTTTTGTTCCTGATGTGCATATTTACATTTCTTTCAGTTTTTATGGGAATTGTGTGTGTCTGGTAGTCCTGAATCATATGGTCGGTTCAGGAACAGTCAGAGCACAGATTGGGAATAACAAAGTGTGGAGCTGGATGAACACAGCAGGCCAAACAGCATCTCAGAAGCACAAAAGATGACATTTTGGGCCTAGACCCTTCATCAGAAAAGGGGGATGGGGGAAGAGGATTCTGAAATAAATAGGGAGAAAGGGGGAGGCAGCCCGAAGATGGATAGAGGAGAAGATGGGTGGAGAGGAGAGTATAGGAGGGGAGGTAGGGAGGGGATGGGTCAGTCTGGGGAGGACAGACAGGTCAAGAGGGTGGGAGGAGGTTAGTAGGTAGCTAATGGAGGCATGGCTTGAGGTGGGAGGTGGGGATAGGCGAGAGGAAGAACAGGTTAGGGAGGTGGGGACGAACTGGGCTGGTTTTGGGATGCAGTGGGGGAGGGGAGATTTTGAAGCTTGTGAAACCCATATTGATACTATTCTGGCGCAGGGACCTGTAATGGCAGGGGGGGGTGGGGGGTCTGTCTGAGCTCCATGCTGTATTCCTGTCCCTTGCTTTGCTCCTCGAGGATTGAGAAGGAAGCTGTAAGAAGTTGAGAGTGTGCTTACATAGACTGATTTTCAGGATGATTGCAGTTACAAAATATTCTGCTTACAGGACAAAAGCAGTCAGCCTGATATTTTGTTAGCTGTTGATTAAGAGATACTCTTCAACTCACATTGACTGGCATTTCTTTATAACTGCTAATTTACTTTCTAATTTAAAATGTAAATTCAGAAGGGAGGAAAGTTCAGTTCCATCACATGGATTTAACAATCTGACTCACCCTGGGCTCAAAATCTCCCATCGAGAAATAGCAAAGACATGTTTATTTCTGTAACAAGCGACCCAGGAGTGAAATCATAGGAGTATATGAGAGGGACATGACTGTTACAGAAATCAGCAATTCTAACACTTTAGGGGGTTAGCGCAGGGGCAGGGCCTAGCGAATGGCACTAGTTTTAGTGGAGTGATATCAATGGCAATATTTGCCAGATATCAACAAATGCTTATATATATTTTTAGCTTTTGTCTCACTAATTAGAAATAATTTTAGCAACATTGAATGCTTAATTAAAATAATTCACATGGCAAGGGAATGCGTGGCAGGCAGACTGTTCCCCAGGAATTTGGCACACATAAACCTTTGTTTAGTGTTGAACATTAGTGAGGGTGCTTGGAGGTGTAACCAGGAGCAAATTCCCAGATCTCTGGAAGACTTGGCTTCACAGGAGAATATCTCGAAGTACAGATCTGCAATTATTGTAAGGGACTTAATAGCTTGAGCAACAACAGGCATGAGTTCCCATTTAATTGATGCCAAAGTAAGGGATATCATTGATTGGCAGAACATTCTGCAGTCAATAGAAAAGCAAACAGTTGGCAGTCCATATTGCAACTAATATTGATAAGGAAAGGGGTTGAGGTCTTACAAGCAGATTCTTAAGAATAAAAGCAAGATTAAAAGGTATTCATTTTTGCAGTGTACTCAAAGTATAGAAACACAAAAGTAAAATGGTGAAAATGTTTGGAGGAATGGTGGGCTTTAGATTCCATCAACCAAAACATGGAGAGCACGAGAGCGAGAGAGCAGTTAGGAAAACTAAGATAGATAAATGGTAACAGAACAAGGAATAGAGTAGAAAAAGAAGTTAGATGGAGAAAAAAACAAATGCAGCTAGCATTGTGTTAAAATTATTTTTTCAATACTGTTTCTGTGAGGTATGCTACAAATAAAGGTTCATGAGTTATATGCACAATTTGCTGCATGGGGCTGTCATGTACTGGTTGAAATATGAAAACAAACAGGCATGAAATATTTCTACCTATAATGTATTGAGGAAGATATCACAATCAGACATGTTCATTTAAAGCCAGAAAGGCTCGAAGGGCCAAATGCCATCCTCTGTTCCTATTTTGTGTTTCTTTATGAAAAGCAAAGAAAAAAAAACTTGAGATGGTGGGGGGGGGGGGGGGGGGGCTATTGATCAAAAGCAATACTACAGATTGATGGTGGGGAAAGAGACAGCATACAAGAGGCCTTAAATCTATTGTGTGTAAAAGCTCTAGCTCTGTCACAGTGTATAGTTTTCCATGGAGTGACTGAATTTCAGCTGCCTTATTCAGGCCAGGGGTCCTCCAGCCAAAAGTCAGCAGCAGTGGAGTGTGATTTCGATAAAGTTAAATGGGGAGTTGTGAGCGTGAGTGCGTGTCTTGTCAGACTGTTTTATTATGCTTGTGTGCGAGAGACTCATGTACACCCACGCACAGTCTTCTGCTTATAGATGCTTCCAATCTCTCCAGGATCTCACATGCTCGCACTCGGTTGACATAAAGTACCTTCACACTCGTACATTGACAGAAGTTCACTTGCAGTTTTGCACACATCAAACCACACTATCAGGCAGTCTCTCACAGAAACACATGCAGCTACTGGTACCCTCACACAGACATTCACATAAATACACGCACGCACACTCTGCCAAACACTCACAAAAAAAAACAAACTCCCACAAGCTCACGCATTCTCTCGCTCACGCACTGAAATGCTCAGATGAAAACTTCTTTGCAAATTCACATGCAGTCCAAAACACAGTCACAAACATACTTCAGGAGCAGCTGACCTGTGTTAAGGGGGATATTTTGTCTGGGTAGATGGGAATGAACTAAAACAAGCTCAAAGACGCTGATCCTGTTTCTGTCTGTTATGGTTAAATTGATTCGAAGCCACTCTCTGCTGGTGGATTGATGCAACTGAACAGGCAGAGGGTGCGGAGCCTAATCAAGGATTCATTTAGAGGGACGGCAACACCACAGGGCATCTAGTAAAAATAATAGCAGCGACACAGAAATGACGCCAGTGTGCAATGTTTAACACGACTGTTTACCAACAAACTCTGTGGGAGAACATGGGAGTTATTAAAACTGCCGTCTCTCCGGTGTTAAAAAAGTGCATATTTTCATGATATTCATCAGACACGAGAAATCAGGAAAAGGCAAACAATACTCCATTGTTATCAGCAATGAGTAAACTAAAGCAAACACATGAAAGATATGCCAGTGCTAAATCTCTCCTGGCGGTTACGGACTGACGAACCGAGGCAGCTTCGGGAGGGAGGAGAAGAACCTTTCCTTCCTTTCTTATTTCTTCACCTACTTGACTGAAGATGGTTTGAGGGAAGGTTTTCAAACAATCCATGGCAGTTAAAAAGTGGGTGATATTCCTATTTCCTATTTCCCCACTGATAACATATCCATTAAAGAAAGGCTCAAAACAATCAGCAGAAATTACATGAATTAGGAAATACTAACTTTACAGTTGGAGGAGCAGATAATCAGAAAATATAACATTGTGGGTGTCCCAATACTAAATGGACTGCAGTGGTACAACAAGGGAGATCTCCACCACGTTATCAAGGACAGTTAGTCACAAAGTCATGGAGTCATAGACTCAGACTCAGATTTCAACAGCCTGAAACAGACGCTTCAGCCCAAACTGGTCCATGCTGACCATGGTGCCCAGTTAGTTCCAATTGCCTGCATTTGTGCCATTTCCCTCCAAACACTCCCAACCACATACCTATTCAAATTTTTAAAAGAATATTGCTACTGTACCTGCCTCAACCACTTTCTCTGGCAGCCCGTTCCATATCTGGACCACTTTCTGCATGAACCAGTTGCCCATCAGGTCCTTCTTAAATCTTGCCCCCTTACCCTAAACCTATGCTTTCTAGTGTTCAATTCCCCAAACCTGGGGAAAAAAAGAACAACTACTTTCATTCATCCCTATCTCACCCCTCACGATTTTATACACCTCAGTAAGGTCACCCCTTATTCTCTTATGTTCCAAGGAATAAAGTCCTACCCTGGACAACCTCTCCCTAGAACTCAGGCCTATTCATCCTAGCAACATCCTCAAAACTTCTTTGCACATTTTTCAATTTAACTACACCTTTTCAATAATAGGATGACCAAAACTGTACACAATATTCCAAGCATGGCCTCATCAACAACAGTAACATAACATCCTAACTCCTATACTCAGTGCCTTCAACGTTGAAGTATGCTAAATTCACCACCCTGTCTATCTGTGACACCACTTTCAATGAACGATGTACTTGTACTCCTAGGTCCCTCTGTTCCACAACACTCAGGAACCAACCATTTACTATACAAATCCTTCCTTGGTTCGACTAAGAATTAGGGATAGACCATAATAATAACTAACGGTAATAATAGCTAAAACCAACACATACATTCTCTTGGATGAATAAAGTAGTAAGAACAGGAGAAGAGTCTCGCTATACCTGTAAAGCAATTTGGTGAGAGCATACCTGGAGAGTCATCTTAAGGATGGAATAATATACAAATGATGCAGAAAGTGTAACAAAGGTTAAACAGACTGATTCATGTGATGATGGGATTGTCCAAAAAAAAAAGTGTAATTTAGTATGGCCAATCAATCAGGAGAGTTTTTGTTCCAATCAAGAATAAGGTCTGATTATCCAGCAACCAGATTGAGGATCAATGCACTTGGACATAACGTGTTACCATCAAAACCCTAAACAAATAAAGCAGCAAACATTAATTCATTCTCCCCTCTTCTGCTTGGACTTTGACGTGCAGATATTATGACTTCTGCCTGAACTTCCCACCAATGAGTTTTCTATTAACAAGGTGCTTGCCCATCCACCCATACAATGGATGTGTCTCCTGCAGTCAGAGTTAAGCCGCCTTTCAGCCCACCTAGTCTGCACCAACCAAAACAAGTCACCTACACAAAGAGAAAAGTGGAGCTGGAGGAACACAGTAGGCCAGGCAGCAGAGGAGCAGGAAAGTTGATGCTTTGGGTGGGGACCTTTCTTCAGAAATAGGGAGCAGGAAGGGACCTGGGAAATAAATAGGGAGGAGGGTGGGGCTAGGGAGAGATGTCCAAAGATGTGCAGGCGAGGTGGACTGGCTATGCTAAATTGCCTGTAGTGTTTGGGGTGTGTGGGTTATAGGGGATGTGTCTGGGGGGTATGGGTCTGGGTGGGATGTCCCAAGGGGCAGTGTAGACTTGTTGGGCCAAAGTGCCTGTTTCCACACTGTAGCGAATCTAATCTAATTTAATCTAAAAGATAGGTGGCAAGTTGATAGGTGGATGCAGGTAGGCAGTGGTGGGGTTGGTCAGTTCGATGGGTGGGACGGATAGGTGGGAGAGAAAATGGATTTGTTGTATCAGCTGGAAGTCTATCAATTCAGTGGAAGATGCTCTTTGGTCTGCCCGAACCTTGTTGGTCTTCCAGAGCAAGGAGTTGGCACTGATTGAGTGTTGCAGATTGTACCCTGGAATGTGCCAAGGTTGAGATACGCAATACAGCTTGGGCAGCCACCAAGGAGCAGTGGGGAAAGACCACACAGATCTTTCTGCTGAAGGTAAATGGGGCCCATTCAGTTATCAGGCTCAGTATCTCAAATATGTAAATATTGGTATTGTATAAATGAGAGTTGGATAGAGTCAAAGTCTAATGTTTTGTTTTGTTTATATAATATACAACTGTACAGAACTGATCTACATTTGTGACAATGTGTATATGTACAAGGATTTTTAAAATAAATAATGCATATTTCAAAAAGTAAAATATTCTGGGAGCAGTCAGTGAAGTCCAGAAGCTCCGCCTCCCTACCCTCAGCGTGGTCATTAGTTAAACTAGTAAGTAGGGTTAGAACAGGGAGTGTTTGCCAATTGGACACAAAATTAGTTTGACAGTGGGATACAGACAGTGGTGGTCGAGAGTTGCTTTTCAGATTAGAGACGTGTGACCAGAAGGGATTGGTACTGAGTCCAGCGTTATTAATCATTTAAGAGAAGAATTTTGATAAGAATATAGGAATCATGGTGAGTGAGTTTGCAGAGTTATTAGTGGTGAGAGTTGACAGTAAAGATCAACTATGCCGACAATGGGAGATGGAATTTAATTCAAATAAACGCCAACAATTGCACTTTGGTAAGGGAACCCAGGGCAAGGCTTACGTAGTTAATCTGATTCGATTTGGCCTGTTGTCATGTGAAAATCTTTGTTTGAGAGCAGTACAGGAACATAAGAGTATGTAAGGACAAACAGAACTTGGGGGAAAAAAAAGTTAGGGTAAAGCATACAGGTTACACTGCACAGGGCATGTGCTAAGCAAGAACATTATAAAGATCAACTTATTTGAACACTGAGTCCATGCATCACTCTAATGATGGCAGGGAAGAAATTGCTCCTGAACCTGTTGGTGCATGTGTTCAAGCTTCTGCATCTTCAGCCTGACAGAAAAGGTTGCCGGAGCGCATTACTGGGATGGGACGAGGTGAGATTTTGATGATGTTGGCAGCCTTTCCACAGCAACGAGATGTAAATGGAGTCCATGGATGGGAAATTGACTTCTCGGATGGTGCACAAGCTTCTGTAGTTTCTTGGCAGAGCAGTTGCTGTACCAGGGCGATCCCACTCAGGCAGAATGCTTTCTGTCGTGCACCTGCGTAAGTTGCTAAGCGTCCTTCTGGATATGTCAAATTTCCTCAACCACCTGAGGAAGAGGGGGTAATAGTAGGGCCCTGGGAAGTGTTCTGGAACAGAGACCTCAGGGTGCATGGATATAGTTCCTTGAATTTGTGAATGTAGGATATGCGTGCAAAGAAATAATTTTGATCTGTGTAAGAAACTCGGCATTCACTCTAAGATAATAAAATGTGAGGCTGGATGAACACAGCAGGCCAAGCAGCATCTCAGGAGCACAAAACAGAATCATTCCAGTTGATTAACCAGAACTGGATTAAATTTCTGTGCCTTTTTATACTAATAATTTATTAGTGACAGCAGAAAAAGACTATTCTGCTTGTGCCAGCTAACTACTAGATACCATCACAGGTAGGCAGGGTGGTGAAGGCGGCTTTTAGCACAACCGCATTCATCAGTTACAGCACTTAGGCCAGAATTGGAGCACTGCATACAATTCTGGCCACCCTTCCATAAGGAAGATGTTATTAACCTGGAAAGAGCAAAAAAACAGTTACGAGGTTGTCACACAGAATGAAAGGCTTTTGAGTCTGAGGAGAGATTGAGTCAGGTGAGGTTTCTTTTCCTGGAGCTCGCGGTGACCACCAAGATATTTATAAAATGTTGAGGGTTATGGATAAGATAACTAGACAAGGTCTTTTCCTTAGGCTAGAGGAATCTAACACTAGAGGACATAGGTTTAAGGTGAAAGTGACAAAATTTAAGGGGGACCTGAAGGAGCAATTTTTTCCACACAGGGATGTTATGTACATGAAGTGAGCTGCCAGAGGAAGTGGTAGAGATGGCTGCAATTAACTTTTAAAAGATATTTGGACTGGTGCATGGACTGGACAGGTTTAGAGGAATATAGGCCAAACACAAGCAAGTGGGACTTGTTCAGTTCAGGAAGCCTGCTTGGCCTGGATGATTTCGATCAAATGGCCTATCACTGTGCTGTATACCTCTGAGTTAGATTCTATCATTCTAACTGGAGAAATTAGTTTGGTGATGACCGTTTCTGGGCTAATCCACATGTGACAAGTGGGAGTCTTTCAAAACCCAGTTGATCAGTCTTCAAAACAAGCATGTTCCTGTGAGGGTGAAAGATAAGGATGACAAAATGATGAGCAATGTGGTAATTTTAGTTAAAAAGAATATAATGTTTCTGAAGAAGCAATCAGACTAGGGCCTTGCCCTCTGAAGTAGAAAAACGACTTCACAAAGAAATTAGAAGATCTGGAAGGGGCCATTAAATGTAGGATGAAGGATAGTCCAAGCTGTTTTGTATGCATTTTAGAAGCAAGAGTGAGACTTTCTGCAAACACTGCTCAAGAACAAAGGAGGGAATTTGTGTGGAGTCAGAGGAAGTGGGTAAGGTCCTTAATGAGTATTTTGCAACAATATTCACCAAGTAGAAAATCATGGATGAAGCTAAGTTTAGAGTGGGATTGTCAATATTGTGGGCCATGTCCACAAAGGAGGTGGTGACGTTGGGTACCTGGAAAAGTATTACATTAGATAAGTTCAGGGCCTGATGAGATCTATGCCAGGAGATTGAGGGAAAACAAGGGCTAGGGTTACAGATTGCTGAGGCCTTTACAGAGCTTTGGAGTCCACTTTAGACAGGTGCGGGCCCAGAAAATTATTGTTCCTTTGTTCATGTTAATCTTCAGGGTCAATGTGGGGATTTCTGTTGTTTGTAATGCATATAGGTAATTTGGATGAAAATGGTAGTGGCCTGATTTGTCAATTTTGCAGATGACATGAAAATTTGGATAATTAGAAAGCTTAATAAAGGATTCAGCTGGATACAGGTCAGCTGAAAAGTAGAGCAGAGAAATTTCAGATGGAGTTGAATCTGCAGTGTGAGGTGATGCATTTTGGGAGATGAAATGCAACAGGAAAGTACACTGTAAATGGCCAGATCCTAAGGACCATTGATTTACTGAAGAGTCCAAGTCCAGGCATTGCAACATAAAGTGGTTAATAAGGCTTATAACATGCCTACCAGTCAGGGGATTGAGTACAAATATTGGCAAGTCATGCTACGATTGTATTAGTCAGACCACATTTGCAATAATCGTGTTGTTCTGGTTGCTGCACAATCAGAAAGATGTGGAGGCTTTGGAAAGTGCACAAAGGAATTGACCAGAATGTTGCATGGACAAATGTACTGTCTATAATGGATTAGTTGGATGGAAATGTCTAATATCAAAGGGTGTAGGTTTAGGGTGAGGGAGGAAATTTTTTTTGATAGAGGGCAGGAGGTACCTGGAATAAAGTTGCCAAGGGAGGTGGCAGAAGCAGATACAACAAAGCTTAAGGGGAGTTTAGATAGACATGAATTGGCAGTGAATAGAGGGACATAGACAATGTGCAGGAAGGTGGGATTATTTTCAAATCGCATCAGGGTCGGCACAGACTTGATGGTCTGAAGGGCCTGTTCTTGTGCTGTACTGTTCCATATTCTTGAGAAAACTCCAACAGCCAGTTTGTATTTTTCTTTATTCACTCATGTGACATTGGACATCGCAGTCTAACCAGCATTTATTGCTTTGTCCTCATTGCAGTGGCCCCCACCTTCAGTCTGCTCTTGATCTGTGGATGATTTGCAGTACTTCAATTCCCCATCTGAGAGAGAGAGAGAGAGCGCGAGAGAGAGAGAGAGCGCGCGCGAGAGCGAGAGCGAGAGCGAGCGGGGGTGGGGGGGGGGGGTGGTTGTGAGGCGAGAGGGGGGTGGTGAGCAGGGTTGGAGGAGACAGAAAGGGGTGAGGAGAGTTGGTGGGGGGGAGGCGAGAGGGGAGAGGGGATAGGGTGGGGATTGCATTTGGGTGGCGGGGGAGGGGGTATAAGGGTGAAAGTTAGAGAAGAGAATGCATTAGAAATTGAAAGCTTGTTGTCAATATTTCATGAAACAGAGCCACATCCCAGAAAGAAGGGAAAGGACACAGGATGTGGGCAACGAATGACGGTGCGACAGTGGGGACATCAGTATTCTGTAATGTATATTTTACAATCCAAATAATTCGAACAGTATAATTAAAAGCTGTTGGACTGGGAACAAAATCTTATCAATCAACATTCTAACACAGGGCAAAAAAGCTTCCGATCCCGATAACAATCCCTCTCAATCTACAGTTTAACACTGACATCGCTCTGTAACACCAGTAAATAATACTAATCCACTCCGCAGCACAGGGCAATGAAGCTCGTTTACACCATTAATATTTCCAGTCATTTTGTACTTTGATAGTGAGATTTAGGTCTGTTACACCACTCAAACCCAAATCAATCAACACATTAATAGTATGCTAAGTTCCTATGCATCAGTTAAAACCAATCTCCACTCACACAGGACAATGAAGCCTCCAACATTCCAGGGAAAGGAGCCCCAGAACTGTCAGCCTTTCCCCGGCCCCAAAATGCACCAATCCAAGCAACATCCTTGCCAATCTTTTCGAAACCTTTTCAAGTTTAGCAACATCTTTGCAATAAGCATGGAGACCAGAATTAAACAGTATTCTACAAGTGGCCTCTGCAATGTTCTGTATAGCTGCAGAGATATATAGATATATAGGCCAGGATCCTGTGTAATTATATATGTAGGTTCTCGATCATGCACAATTGCATTGGACTGTGATCCAGCTGTTGATTTTCAACTACTTTCCAGTTTAGCTCCGAGCATAGTTCAGATTATTTAATAAACGATTTCCAGAGCAAAATCACTTCTAATGGTGGATATGCTTTTCTGACAACTGCAAGCCAGCAGGGAATGGTACATGCATTGTGATACAGTCCACCAGTCATCGCAATGTAGGATCTACATGTTTGGCAGCACTGAAACTCATCTCATGTTATTCATTGATGAATCATTTGTTGTGCCTGAGTAAAGGAGGTAACCTGTCTAATGATATATATGATAGAATGTATTGCCACAGCTCTCCACAACCATCATGTATGGATTACCCTGGACTCAAAAAATGATGTCCCTTTTACATCCTATCACATCCATAAGTGACTTGAACAGCGTGAATTGGCAAAATGGCTGTGAGAAACTGTTGCGATTGTGTCGGAGTTTTCCAGAGACAGCGAAGGAGTCCTTCATGTTCACTGAGACCATTTAAGAGTTACATATTGAGGGCAATAGCATGGTCATGTGCTCTTTCAACATTGCCAGCTTATTTGTCAGTATACCATTCAAATAAGCCATTGAAATCTAAATGTAACACTGAAATCAGAATTCAGTGTTGGCACACTTAGCAACTTTTGCAGTTGTTTCTGTTCTGACAACACCATGTATGCCCAAATAATTGGTGTTATGATGGGAGAATCCCCAGGTCAAACTCTTGCAGAACACATATTGAATGGCATGATAACTAGCCTCTATCTCCTTGCATATTTCCAATAAGTAACACGTTTGTGATATTTGAATCTGTATTAAAGAATTTCTTTATATAGCTCAATGATCTCCATCCTCGGGTCAAATTTACCACTGAAAATGAGTACCCTTTCCTTGATATATCCATTGAGAAATTGGCCAAATTGGTTCTTGACTCTTATTTACTGAAAACATGCATTCACTGGTCAGCATATATATGTTAGATTTCTGCAGGGAGGGAAAGGAAATCCTGCCTCTACTTCAGCATAAATTTGCCAGGGAAGCAGGAACATTTCCCAGGCAATAAGCTTTAATTAGTTCAGACATATTACAACCACTTATGTGCTTGAATATCAAAAAGTACAGTACTGAACCGGCCTTTTGGGCCACCAAACCTGTGCTGACTGTGATGCTGTTCCATTACAGAACCAATCTGCCTGCTCGTGGTCCGTACCATCTATTCTGTGTGTTCATGTGGCTATTTAAATGAAGCCCTCATCTGGCACCCTCAGCTCTACTTTAACTAAAGCTGCTCAGGGACACTCTCCCAGATGTTCTGGCTGATATTTATCCAACACCCAACAGCTTCAGGTGTTAAAATGTGCAGAGTGAATGCCGAGAGATAATGGGAACTGCAGATGCTGGAGAATTCCAAGATAATAAAATGTGAGGCTGGATGAACACAGCAGGCCAAGCAGCATCTCAGGAGCACAAAAGCTGACATTTTGGGCCTAGACCCTTCATCTGATGAAGGGTCTAGGCCCGAAACGTCAGCTTTTGTGCTCCTGAGATGCTGCTTGGCCTGCTGTGTTCATCCAGCCTCACATTTTATTATCTTAGAGTGAATGCCGAGTTTCTTACGCAGATCAAAATTATTTCTTTGCACGCATATCCTACGTTCACAAAAGACTTGAGGCACAAATGAACCTTTCTTTCTGTTGGTTTGACATTAATTATTGGTGGCACTTAAAAGGCAACAAAGGAACAAGATAGCAAAGACCAGAAAAATGTAATTAAAACAGAATCATTCCAGTTGATTAACCAGAACTGGATTAAATTTCTGTGCCTTTTTATACTAAAAATTTATTAGTGACAGCAGAAAAAGACTATTCTGCTTGTGCCAGCTAACTACTAGAATTACTCAGCCAGTTTACTCTGTCCTTTCTCCGCATTTCTGTACCCTTCAAATGCTGGTCCAATCCGCCACAGAAAGCCAGCATTTACTTTGTTCCCACAACAGTGTATTCCAGATCATGGATACTCAAAGAAGGATTTTTTTTATTCATGGCACTGTTATCTTTTGCTTTGCCAATGATCACAAATCAACAACATTGACTGGAATAGCCTACAGGGACAAAGGAAAAGATGGCAAGTGAACTTGTGCCTTGCCAGAGTCTTCTGCAGATTTCTGCCAAATTGTTACCTACTTTTCTTTACTCCAAAGGGATTAGAAAGAAAAGTGTCAAGCCATTGGAACCCAACAGAAACCCAATTAAAAAGCAGGCTCTGGATAAGATACTGAGCTTCCCTAAAGTTCCTTGGCACCAACATGTACATTACAGACGTACCAAGCTACCTTAATGCCCATTTCTGTTTGCAGCACATTTAACACAAAATTATCCCAAAATGATTTGCAGAAGGATACTAAAGGTCATTGACAGCCAGGTCAGGACTGGTCTGAGATTGGTGATTCACCCTGTTTAAACCAGTGCTGTACGGTCAGGAATATCTGAGAGCCTTGTGTTCCTAAGGGATATGATTGCCTACTTTTAGGGCAGGGGCAGGGTGAATGCCTGCCTCATCTGCACGGATCAGTAGAAAGCCTTTGACAGGGTATCGCACACCCACAATGGTAATGTGTGCTCCAAAATGGACTTGAGGGTGGGAATCTGCATTTGGATCTGCCTGCTGTAAGTCAACATCTTGAGTTGCAGTCTCAATTAGCAGGTGGGAAGAAACCATCTTCCCGATCAAAACTGGACTTAGGCAGGACTGCCATCTGTTGCCTTGTTTGTGTGTCATGTTGAAGGAGCAAGAATATGTTTCAAGGGGCCAGGGTGTGCCCAAAAAATGTGGGAGGAATGTATCGCCAAGGTGAATCAAACCTTTGGCAACACCACTCACTTTCTGTTGTGCGGGGTTCAGGTCAAGCCTTTTCCTAGAACCTACGCCATTGCAGCCACCTGAACCAGTTTCCACTTCACCTGGGGGCCTAAGATTGACCATGTCTGCAGGGACACCACGTGCAAAGCGCTGGATGGGGGTGAACAGACCCAAAACCACCCTCATTCTGATGGCCACATTTGTAGGTGGTACACAAACACAACTGAAATTCTACCTGTCCCTTGCCTTGCAAAGTTTGAGATTAGCCTTGGAGCAGTGGAATGCTCCAAGTTGTTGAACTGTTGCACATCACCTGTCTTTCTTGGACAAATCTGCAAAGAAAAGCACCTTGGACAAAAAGTCCATCAGGAAGTGGTCAACATATAACATCCTTGAGGTTGTGCTGGAAAAGCAGAGGTGGAACCTATTGTTTTGTTCCCTGAGCAGACTGTCAAAGTCATTTGGCATTTGAGGTGTACAAAATGATCAGATCTATAGATAGGAAAAAGTCTCTGGCTGTCCATTCTAAGGGTGGAGGTAGCTATTATCAGGGGACAGTTTTAAAGTCAGTGGAGGTAGATATAGGGGAGACTTCAGAGGTAGGTTCTTTACTCAGTGGTAGGGGTGTGGAATGCATTGCCAGAGAGGGTAGCGGAGTCAGCCTCAGTAGGACATTTTAACGGCAGAGAGGCATATGGATGATAGTATAAAGCTAGGGGTGGAGGTTAGATAGATATTAGGATTAGGAGAAAAGTTCATCATATTATCATGGGCCGAAGTGTCTGCACTGTGCTGTACTGTTCTATGTTCTATAATGCCTCACTGCCAGAGCTTGCTGCAACTACCAAGATGAAACTTAGCTGGTGGTGAGAAGTTCATCCAGACTGTCCACACCGCCACATACTGTCCTCGAAGCAGCTAGGTTGGTGGGAGTGTTGTTGGTGGGGTGTGCTGATGGCTGTACTGAACTGGGCACGTCTCTTACTGCAATGTTCCATCGCAAAGGAATGTTTGGAGATATAGTGCTTTTTGTGAAGTTTCTTCACAAACAACTGTGACCCAGGACTTTAAGGGCTGTTCCCAGGGACACACAGAGACAAACATTGATTGCATCTAGAGGACCATCAACTCAGTGAACTTTTTGGTCTGCCTGCAACTTGTGGGTCTTCAAGAGCAAGGAGCTGATGTCAAAGTGTTGCAGATTAGCACATTCCAAGGTTCTAGAATGTGTTGAGCGATGCACAAAAGATCAGAGTGACTGCAGACAAGGCACAAAAGGGAAAGACCCATCATCCATGATCTTTCTGCACGTGTACAATGGTGTCCAGTCTTGGACCTTTGGTGGCTCAAATACATGTAAACAGTTTTTTACATGAGTAAGAAATACCTTTAGTTTGTTGAGACAGTTGGGAAAATTATAGAACATAGAACTGTACATCATCGCACAGGCCCTTCGGCCCACAATGTTGTGCTGAACTTTTACCTAAGGTCTATCTAGCCTCCACCCCTACCTCATAGTATCATTCATACGCCTATATAATAGCCTCTTAAATGCCCCTAATGAGGCCAAGTCCACTATCCACTATCTTCTCCAACAATGCATTCCACACCCCTACCATTCTGAGTAAAGAATATTCATCTGATGTCTCCCCTATATCTACCTCCACTCATTTTAAAACTATGCTCCCTCATAATAGCTCCACCCTTGGAAAAAGTCTCTGGCTGTCCACTTTATCTGTACCTCTAATCATTTTGCACATCTCTATCAAATCACTTCTCATCCTTTGGTGTTATAAAGGGAAAAGTCCTTGTTCTCTCAACCTTGTCTCCTAACACCTTTCCTCCATTCCAGGCAACATCCTGGTAAAATCTGATCTGCACCATTTCCAATGCTTCCACATCTTTCCTGTAACGAGGCGACTGGAACTAGACAATACTCCAGACGTGGCCAAACCAGGCTTTTGTATAGCTGGAGTATAACTTCATGGCTCTTGAACTCAATCCCTCTATTAATGAAAGTTAACAAATAATATACCTTATTAAGAAGTCTATCCACCTCGGTGGCAGCTTTCAGGGAACTGTGGACATGAACCCCAAAATCCCTCTCTCCTCCACACTGCCAAGACTCTGAACCCTGTATTCTGCTTTCAAGTTTGTCCTTTCAAAATGAATCACTGCACACTTGAGGGTGAAACACCATCTTGCACTTCTCAGCCCAGCTCTGCATCCTATCAATGTCATTTGTAACCTAGAACAGCCCTTAGTACTAGGGATTTTCAGAAAAATAAACAAAAAAGTTTTACCTTACTGAACCTCCACACAGTCTTTTTTATGGTTAGAGGAGGACAATGGGTTGGAGACACCGTACATGTGGTGTTTTGGGTTTAGTCAAAGCCCGAATGTGTTAGTGCCTTCCTGGCTTACGTCCTCACCACTCCCACCACTGACAGCAAGGAGGCTGCTACTGCACATGGGTGAGTGTGGGGCCAGGAATGAGAGTTCTAAAGGCTGTGTTGACTGCCTCATGCCTGCATTAAGTTTCTCATCTGGGCTGCAGAGGAAATAACTTGGAGTGGGAGGCGAAAGTGCCCAGGTGGGTACCAATAATATAAGCAGAAAGAGCCAAGAGGTTCTGATGAGGGAATGAGAGCAGCTAGGGGCTAATTCAAAAAACATAACCAAAAAGGTAATAATGTCTGGATTATGCTGTGAGCAATGGCACAAGGTCAACAAGATTAAAGAGGTAAACACGTGGTTCAAAGGATTCATGTGGGAGAAATGGGTTTGAATTCATGGGACATTGGTGAAGGAGGGCGATGATGTGGAGGTGCCAGTGTTGGACTGGGGTAAACAAGGGCAGAAATCACATTTAGATGCTACGGTTACTCCAGGATTCTAATTGAATCACATAATTGGGGTTGTGGATAAGGCTTCAAACTACGTACTGGGAGAGTGGGTTCAATGCCATGGAAAATTAAGAAGAAAGTAAAGGTGGGGAGGGCTCAGCAGATGTCATTAAAGTTTCCAGAACAGGAAAGAGATTGAAGTGATTGAAGAACATTAGGAACCTAAATTTCAGCAAAGTTGGAGTTGGACAAACACAGCAGGCCAGGCAGAGGAACAGGAAAGCTAGCGTTTTGGGTTGGGATCCTTCTTCAGAAATGGAAGAGTGGAAATGGAGCTCTGAAATAAATAGAGGGGAGAGTGGGAGTAGAGCTGGGGAAAGTAGGTGAGTGCAGGTAGGCATTGGCAAGGTTTAGTCAGTGAGGTGGGAGGAGCAGATACGAGAGAGAGAGGACGGACAGTTAAAGGAGGCAGGCCTGAGGGGAAGTGTTGGTCATGGGATGAGGCTGCGGGTGGGGAGATTTTGAAGCTAGTAAAATCCACACTGGTCTCACCTATCACCATCCCACCCATCTTCCCCAGCCCCACCCACACCCCAACTCTATTTATGTTGGAGCTACCGCCCCCCCCTCCCCCATTTCTGAAGAGTGTTTCCTACTATAGCTTTCGTGTTCCTATGATGCTGCTTGACCTGCTGTGTTCCTCCAGCTCCACACTCAGACTCCAGCACCAGCAGTTCTTACTGTCTAAAAGAGTTTGTAGTGCAAACTGAAAATTGACAGGTGCAATATTGTGGGTATCACAGATACGGCTGCAAAGGGGGTAACAGCAAGGAACTAAATATCCAAGGTGATGCACCTTTTCAAAAGGACAGGCTGGTGGGCTGAAGAGGGTGCAGTTTTCTTGTCAGTTCGAAATGAAATTATAATTGATAGCAATGGTTCATATAAGTTGGAAGACACAAACTGCATTGGGTCAAGTTAAAGAATCGCAAAGGATCAAAAACATGGGTTATGCATGGGCCTCCTAGCAGCAGTTCAGGTTGCGGGGCAGGAAATGAATCAGATGATCAAAAACAAAAGGGAAGAAATGTGCCACAACCATGATCGTGGGGGACTTCTCAATGTGCAGATAGACTGGGAAAAAAAATCAGGTTGTTAACAGATCTGAAACAAAGGAATTTGTGCAATGTCTTTGTGGAGCACCTTGCAGTAGAGCCCACTGAGGAACTGGAATTATGGATTTGGTGTTATAATGAGACAGATTGGATTGGGGAGCCGAAGGTGAAGGAATCCCTCAGGCAGTGATCGTAATAGGAGAGAATCCATCCTGCAATTTGAGAGGGAGGACATTGAATTAGATGTGACAGTGTATGGTAAAATAGGGCTGAATCAGCATTGCTTTGTCAAGGCCAGGTTGTGCTTGACATATCAAAAATAGATTCTTTGAGGTCAAACAATCAAATTAAACAAAGGAAATGTGGATGAGATCTATCAGGATTTCCAGAATTTCTTTGATAAGGTACCCTACAGGAAATGTGCAAAATAAGACAACAGCCCAAGAGCTGAGTTGAGGAGTCGCAAAGAAGAATTGCAATGGAAATGATGTATGGGGCCTGCTAGTTGTGGTCACAACGTGGGGCAGGAAATGAAAGTTCTTCAGGCAAGATACTGGCATATAGAGAGGTTGGTTAACTGGCAGAACGCAGAGAGTAGGGATAAGTGGGTCTTTTTGAGGATAGCAGTGAGTGACTAGTGGAGCTCCAGAGGTCCATGCTGGGACAAAACCATTCACGTTGTACATGAACAATCTGGAAAACAGGTCATAAAGCATGGAAGTAGGAACTGCTGATGCTAGAGAACCTGAGATAATAGTGAGAAGCTGAATGAACACAGCGGACCAAGCAGAGGAGCAGGAAAGCTTGATGTTTCGGGTCAGGACCCTTCTTCAGGTCATAAAGCATTGTACTCAGTTTACAGATGACACAGGTGGAGCAGAGGTAGCGCTGAGGAAATGGGGAGGTTGTGGACAGTCTTGGTCAGGCTGAGACAATGGGCAAAAAGGTAGCAGAGGAAGACAGTGTGAGAGAGAGTGAGAGGTTGTGTAATTAGGAAGTAGAAGAATGCCTTCAAAAATCTGAAGAACAAAGGAACTTTGAAGTCAGAGTTTGGGATTCTCTTAGAGGTTAGCGTGTAGACTCATGTGGCAGGTAAGGCGGCAAATGCGATTTCAGCATTCATTTCAAGAGGGCTGGAATGCAAGAACAGCAATGTACCGCTGAGGCTGTAGAGGGCTCTGGTCAAACAGTATATGGAACAGTGTGCGCAGTTCTGGGCCCAGTATTGAAGGAAGCATCATCTGAAGGGAATCCAAAGAAGGTTTAGAAAAATGATCCTTAGCTTGAAGGGCATGCCAAGTGAGGAGCGGTTGAGGACTCTGGGTCTGTATTCAATAGATTTTAGCATGATAGTGGGAATCTGGCGGTAACTTAAAGAATTCTGAGAGACCTTGCTAGTGCAGATGAGGAGAAGATCTTTACAGTTGTGGGAATTATTACATTGTGGGGTCACAACTTCAGAGTGAAGAAAAGATCCTCTAGCAAGGAAAGGAGGAGAAATTCATCAGCTGAAGAGGGTTAGTTTTTGAAACTCATTGCCACAGATGGCTGCGGAGGCAAAAGCTTGGTCAATGAGGCAGATATCAGGATCATTTTAGAGGAGGAAAGTCAGGTCAAGTGGCAGAACTTGAAAAAATTTGTTCCAGTGATTACAGCCTGGGCAGCATCACTAACAAGAGAGTGATTGAAATTTAAGATACTTTAGAGGGAATTAATGCTGGGCCGACAGCTTAAAGAGAGCACTGTCTTACCAAAGCCCACCCACCAATTCTCATGGGCACCTTGTGCCGCAAATTTGGCAGAGACTGCGGAAGCCACAGCAAATTGTACAGTCACCTACAGACTCACCCTGAGGAGTGGAAGCAAGTCATTGTCATCTACAAGGGACTGCCAATGATGACGATGATGATGAATGATGGGTATGTAGCTATCTTGGAAGTTCCCAGGTTGGCAAATAAAGAGAGGGGCAAGGCCATGGAAGGATTGAAAAACTAAGATTAATATATCAAAATCAAGCCATTTTTTCCCAGGCCAAGCACATCTACCATGAAAACTTGTTTCATAACATGGATTCGCCACACAAAATGTCTTGATGGGTTCCATCCAAAAATATTGAGGGGCAAGATAACAAATTGCTGGAGCATAAGCACACATCTTTGCATCCTCTTTGGCCATAGATGAGGTCCCAGAGGACTGGAGAATAGCTAATGTTGTCCCATTGTTTAAAAGTGGTAGCAGGGATAATCCAGGAAATTGCAGGCCTGTGAGCATCACATTGCTGGTCAAGAAATTTTCGCTAAAACTTCAGGGACAAGATATACACATGTTGAGAAGCAAATGGACTTATTAACAACAGACAGCATAGTTTAGTATGAGGGAGGTTGTGCGTCACTAACGATCCAGTTTTGAGGCGGTGATGAGGAAAGATTGTTGTCTCCATAGACTTCACCAAAGCCTTTGACAAAGGTCTCTCTTGGCAGACTGTACAAAAGGTAAAGTCACATGGTATCAGGGTGAGCTCACAAAATGGATACACAACTGGCTTAGTCAATGAAGACAGTGGGTAGTGGCAGAAGGAGGGTCGTGGCTAGTTGGGGTGTTCCATGGGGATCAGTGCTTGGACTTTGACTTTCCATGGTCTCCATAAAGGATTTGGAGGAATACATGGCTGGTCTAATCAGTAAATTTGCAAGGATACAAAGATTGGTAGAGTTGCAGATAGTGAGGAGGATAGTCAGAGGATAAGGCAGGAGACGGATGAATTCAAGACACGAGCAGAAGTGGCAGATGAAGTTTAAGCCTGAAAAATGTGAGGGGATACATTGTGGAAGGCCAAGTATAGGTGGAGGCTATGCAGTGAATGGCAGATCCCTTCGGTGTATTGATATGCAGAGTGATCTGGGTGTGCAGGTCCATTGTTCACTGAAGGTGGCAACGCAGACAGATAAGGTAGATAGAAAAAAATGTCCTACGGCATGATTGCATTCATTGGGAGGGGCATTGAGTATTAGGATAGGGAAGTTTTTCAGCTTTATTGAACTTTAAATGGACCACACTTGAAAGACTGCATACAGTTCTGGTCACCAGGCTACCAGTAGGATGAGAGATAATAAAATGAGACGCTGGATGAACACAGCAGGCTAAGCAGCATCTCAGGAGCACAAAAGCTGACGTTTCGGGCCTAGACCCTTCATCAGAGAGGGGGATGGGGAGAGGGAACTGGAATAAATAGGGAGAGGGGGGGAGGTGGACCGAAGATGGAGAGAGTATAGGTGGAGAGGTAGGGAGGGGATAGGTCAGTCCAGGGAAGACGGACAGGTCAAGGAGGTGGGATGAGGTTAGTAGGTAGATGGGGGTGCAGCGTGGGGAGGGAGGAAGGGATGGGTGAGAGGAAGAACAGGTTAGGGAGGCAGAGACAGGTTGGACTGGTTTTGGGATGCAGTGGATGGCGGGGGGGAAGAAGAGCTGGGCTGGTTGTGTGGTGCAGTGGGGGGAGGGGGATGAACTGGGCTGGTTTAGGGATGCAGTTGGAGAAGGGCAGATGTTGAAACTGGTGAAGTCCACATTGATACCATTAGGCTGCAGGGTTCCCAGGCGGAATATGAGTTGCTGTTCCTGCAACCTTCGGGTGGCATCATTGTGGCAGTGCAGGAGGCCCATGATGGACATGTCATCTAGAGAATGGGAGGGGGAGTGGAAATGGTTTGCGACTGGGAGGTGCAGTTGTTTGTTGCGAACTGAGCGGAGGTGTTCTGCAAAGCGGTCTCCAAGCCTCCACTTGGTTTCCCCAATGTAGAGGAAGCCACACCGGGTACAGTGGATGCAGTATACCACATTGGCAGATGTGCAGGTGAACCTCTGCTTAATGTGGAATGTCATCTTGGGGCCTGGGATAGGGGTGAGGGAGGTGGTGTGGGGGCAAGTGTAGCATTTCTTGCGGTTGCAGGGGAAGGTGCCGGGTGTGGTGGGGTTGGAGGGCAGTGTGGAGCGAACAAGGGAGTCACGGAGAGAGTGGTCTCTCCGGAAAGCAGACAGGGGTGGGGATGGAAAAATGTCTTGGGTGGTGGGGTCGGATTGTAAATGGCTGAAGTGTCGGAGGATGATGCGTTGTATCCGGAGGTTCGTAGGGTGGTGTGTGAGAACGAGGGGGATCCTCTTTGGGCGGTTGTGGCGGGGGCGGGGTGTGAGGGATGTGTTGTGGGAAATACGGGAGACGCGGTCAAGGGCGTTCTCAATCACCGTGGGGGGTGGGGGGGGGAAGAGTTGTGGTCCTTCAAGAACTTGGACATCTGGGATGTGCAGGAGTGGAATGTCTTATCGTGGGAGCAGATGCGGCGGAGGCAGAGGAATTGGGAATATGGGATGGAATTTTTGCAGGAGGGTGGGTGGGAGGAGGTGTATTCTAGGTAGCTGTGGGAGTCGGTGGGCTTGAAATGGACATCAGTTACAAGCTGGTTGCCTGAGATGGAGACTGAGAGGTCCAGGAAGGTGAGGGATGTGCTGGAGATGGCCCAGGTGAACTGAAGGCTGGGGTGGAAGGTGTTGGTGAAGTGGATGAACTGTTCGAGCTCCTCTGGGGAGCAAGAGGCGGCGCCGATACAGTCATCAATGTACCGGAGGAAGAGGTGGGGTTTGGGGCCTGTGTAGGTGCGGAAAAGGGACTGTTCCACGTAACCTACAAAGAGGCAGGCATAGCTGGGGCCCATGCGGGTGCCCATGGCTACCCCCTTAGTCTGTAGGAAGTGGGAGGAGTCAAAAGAGAAGTTGTTGAGGGTGACGACGAGTTCAGCTAGGCGGATGAGAGTGTCGGTGGAGGGGGACTGGTCAAGCCTGCGGGACAGGAAGAAGCAGAGGGCCTTGAGGCCACCTGCATGCGGAATGTTCAAAAGAGAAAAGTTGTTGAACTGACCTATTCCCCTCCCTACCCCCCCCACCTATCTTCTTTACTCTCCATCTTCGGACCGCCTCCCCCTCTCTCCCTATTTATTCCAGTTCCCTCTCCCCATCCCCCTCTCTGATGAAGGGTCTAGGCCCGAAACGTCAGCTTTTGTGCTCCTGAGGTGCTGCTTGGCCTGCTGTGTTCATCCAGCCTCACATTTTATTATCTTGGAATTCTCTAGCATCTGCAGTTCCCATTATCTCGGATACCAGTAGGATGTGGATGCTTTGTAGAAGGTACACAGAGAAGGTTTACCAGGGTGTTGCCTGATATGGTGGATTTTAGCTATGGAGAAAGGTTGGATAGATTGGTTCTTTTCACCAGAATTCAGGAGGTTGAGGCATAGCTGGATAGAGATTTGTAAGAATGTGAATGGCATAGATAGAGTGGAAAGGACGAAGCGTTTTGTCAGGGTGGAGAGTCAATTACTAGGAGACAGGTTCAAGATAGGGGGACAGGGAGTCTAACACAAATGTGCATAGCAAGTTCTTTCACACAAAGGGCAGCGAGTGCCTGGAACTTGCTGCCAGGGGGTGGTGGTGGAAGCAGACCCAATAGCAGCTTTTAAGAAGCATCTGGATGAATACATGAATAGGAAGGGAATAGAGGGATACAGATCACCTAAGTGAAGACAGTTTTAGTATCGAAGAGCAAAATGTGTCAGCGCAGGCTTGGAGGGCTGAAGGACCTGTTCCTATGTTGTATTGTTCCTTTTTCACAAAAATCTTAAATCACCCTTTGTAAAATGTCACTGATGGTGCTCTTGAGTTACCTCTAGCAACTAGAAATCAACTGGGTCACTGTGATATTACATTAATGAACCCTGGAGTATTATTTAATGTTATGGTTACAAGAAAACCATCCCATATACACTCCAGGAATTCTTCCTCTATGGCGAAAATAATTTGCCCTGTGTGCGCAGATTAAAATTGCCCATAATCACTCATTCCCATATCACATGCATCTCTAATTTGTGTGTTTCAGGCAATTCCCAACATCACCACTGTAGTTTGTGGGTCTATGTACAACACCAATTCATATTTTTTGCCCCATGGCATTTCTCAACTCTACCCATGCAGGGTCCACATTGTCACAGTTACTATCCTTTCTCACTATTGTGAGAATTTCCTCTTTAACCAGCAGTGTCATTCAACCCTCTTTCCCTTTTTGCCTATCCTTCCTAAAAACTGAATAGGCCTGGTCACCCTGCAGCCATGTCTCCTTAATCCAAATTATTTCATACTTGTTTACATCTATCTACAAGATTAGTTCATCAACTTTATTGCAAATGCTCTGTACATTAAGGCACAGCCTTTAAGCTGGTCTTTTTCACATTCTTTGTCTTGCTCTAAATTTTGTCAGTAGCTGTTTGAATTTTGTCACTGGCTTCTCTGCCTATCACTTTTCTTATTCCCTTTCTAATTTTTGTTTTTGTCTGTGTTCCCTCTTTCTCTGACTCCTTTCAGAGGTTCCCAATCCACTTGCATAACAGTTTAAACCCTGCCCAACCATTCTGGCAAACCGCTTGCTGAGGACATCAGTCCCAATCCTGCCCATATGTAACCTATCCAATTTATACAGGGTCCCACCTCCCCCAGAACCCATCTTAATGCCCCAGGAATCTGAAACCTTGCCCCTGACATCATCTTGTCAGCCACATATTCATCCAATTTCTACTCTCACTTGTGGAACCAGAAGTCATCCTCAAATTAGTACCAATGCAAATTATCTCACACCACACTCCCATCCCAAACCCAAACAATCAGCAACATCACAGCCCTTTGTCTTCAACGCGAACTCAGGATGTCTTGCTGAGGTCCTCCTTCAGGTATTGGCACCAACGCAAATCTTTACCCCAATCACCAATCAGTTTTGTCACAACCATCTGCTGGACTAATAGACCTTTGAGGTCCAATTTTGTAACTTGCTTTTTGCTCCCTTTATTCTGTTTTTAGAACATCATCCCATTTTTTTTTTAAAACCTATGTTGTTTGTACCGATATGTACCACAACCACAGGCTGTTCACCCTCCCCCTCCAAAACGTCCTGTACACAGTCAGAGATATCCTTGACTCAATCACCAGACAGGAATCACACCATCCTGGAGCCATGTCTGCATCCACAGAAATGCCTGTCTATTCCCGATCACTATTGCCCTGGCAAACTTTTTACCCGTCCCCTCTGAAATAACCAGGATGTAATGACTTGATTTTGGATGCTACTGCTTTCCTCCAAGAGGCCATTCTCCTCAACAGTATCTGAAACAGTCTGTTTTACAGGAGAATGGCCACAGAAGATTCCTGCACTTACCTGGCCATCTTCATCTGTCTGGTGGTCACCCAATTCCCTTCCTCCCTCCAGAGTCTGAACCTGCAGTGTGACCACTTCTCTAGACACGCTATCACCATACTCTGATTCATGGATGCCCCACAATATTCCCAGCCACTGCTCCAGCTCTGAAACTCGAGATTCCAGGAGCTATAGCTGAAGACATTTCCTGCACACATGCTGGCCGAGGGGACTGCAAGTGTCCCCAGCCTGCTACATAGAGCATGAGGAGCAAAATCAAGACTTTGAGCTTTCCTGTCAATGTTTTCTACTCTTACAGATTAGAAGCCAAAAGTGTAGTATTAAGTGGTGTCCATTGTAGGGACTTACCTACCTTACCAACTACTCAACCATCAGCTCTCCCTTATCATCACCTGCAGGAAGGCAAGACCACTCACTTGTGGGCCTCACAATAACTCATTTTGGTTGGAGGAAGAAGGTGGAAAACACTGAAATAAGGTTTGATGCTTGACAAAAGTCCCTCTACAAACCACTGTTTCTTATTGGTGACTGCACCAATTCAAATCATCCCAACCACCAATCAACATTCTCACAGCCCATTGCTCGACACTTGGCATCACTTGAGCTTGGAGCGTGTCTTGTCGAGGTCCTCCTTCCGGTAGTCATGCTGCACCTATGCAAATATACGTGCCGACCACATCATTGCAGCCTTCTGCTGGGCCAATAGGCCTTTCTTATTTTTCATTTCCACCCAAAAAACTTGACTGGTCACACTCCCCTGAATATCCGAGTACAGCCAAGATATTATTCCTAACAAAAAACCCACTCACTCTCCTTTTTCACACCCTTTCTATCCTTCCTAGCATCTATACCCTGGAACATTTAACTGCCTGTCCTGTCCATGCTTGAGCCTTGTCTCTGTAACATCGATGATATCCAAGTCCCATGTTCCCAACCTGTCAGGCATCTGGCATTGAAATCAATGCAATTTGATGTCTCAGTCCAACCTCATTCTAAACTCCTCAGCTCCTACCTATCTTAACTGTTTGACTTGCTCCTTTTTCCAAACTGCACCAGCCTCAGACTGATCTTTTTCCCCTATCTCTCTGGGTGAGAACTACACTCCCGCGCTGTGGTCCAACTCGCTCATGCTGGCCAGATATCCTAAATTAATCTAGTCCGATTTGTCGGTATTTGGCCCATATCCCCGTAAACCATTCCTATTCATATACCCAACCAGATGTGTTTTAAATGTTGGAATAGTACCAGTCCACCATTTCCTCTGGCAACTCAGTACATACACTTATCACCCCGACATGTCCCTTTTAAATTATTCGACTCTCACCTTAAATATGTGCCTTCTATTTTTAGATCCCACTACCCTGGTTATAAGATCTGTGTATTTAGCCTATTATAGCCCCTTCTAATTTTACGAACTCCACACCTTCCAACACAAGGTAAATTAACCCCAGCCTATTCAGCTTCTCCCTATAGCTCAAACCAGACAACATTCTTATAAATCTTTTGAAGCTTTTCAAATTTCACAACATCTTTCCTACAGCAGGGAGGCCAGAATTGCACACAGTATTCAAGTGTGGCCTAACCAATGTCCTGTACGGCTGCAACATGGCCTCCCTATTCCTAGGCTCGATGCACTGAACAATAAAGGCAAGTACCAAATGCCTTCTTCACTACCTGTCTACCTGCAAGTCCACTTTCTATGAACCTGCAATATTTAGACAGAAACTTAATCTCCACACTATATGATTTCAGCTAGCACTCCTTCATGAAATAAGTTGGACGAAGAATAAGGGGCAAAAAAGATCAGATATACTTGAAAATAAGTGAAAGAGTCAAGTGGGAGAAACAGTTTCCAAAGGCATTAGTGGCCAGTCGTCAGAGGATTCTGATTGCAGGTAAGTAGCAAAATAATAGCTGGGAGAAGCATCAAAAAACTGTTCCAGCACAGCAGTTATCATGAATGATTTTGCACCTTAACATCATTTACTTGTGATCCCTGCTGGAATGCAATTGGGGGCAAGTTGATTGTAATGGGTATGGGGTGAGTTTGATCAAGCTTACACTAGCTCCGATCTCTGCAATGCAGTGTGTGATGGGAATTTACGAGACAGCAACTTGGAACTGAAAGCCTCCTCACAAACAAGGGATTTGAAATGTGAACTGAAAGTGTGGCCCCATGCACTTATTCCTGAAGCCATTGTGAGAAGACAACTCCAATCCTGAGCCAAATGTTTATTTATATGTGGATGTGTCAAAAAAATTCTTGTTGTCTGCCAAGTTGGTTCAATGTAAGTCCTCTAAGAAAAATTTCAGCTAGCCCCACTCATTGATCTTTTCATTACAACAAAGTCACCAGGCCCAAAATGTTAACACTGCTTTCTGGCTACAGAAGCTGCCAGACCTGCCGAGTTCCATCAGCAATTTCCGTTTTTGCTTCTCAATCCCTGTACCTTGAATTCATGATTGAAGGATTTGTCTTCATCATTCCAGTGTGCTCTGCAAGTGGACAAGCTCACCAATTACTAATGCTCACTCTACAAGATAAAAAACATTTCATCCATCATCCAGCTGAAACTACAAGTCTAGGGAGGGAAAGCTTTTCTCCCAACTTCTATAATGTAATTCCAGATCTATAGAGTAGGTCATATCATTAGCTTTGCTGGCTTCAAGAATAATTTTTCATGCACTCAGCTATGGTCGAATACCTGGCTCAGGATCAGAGTCATCTTCCCACAGTTGATTTTATTTATTGCAGTGGGACGTGTGCGTTGCTGGCTGGCCAGCAGTCATTGTCTGCCCTTGAGGTGGTTGTGGTGAGGATAATGGCTTCAGAAAGAAGTGCACTGAGATACATTGTCAGCTCAAATTTATCTCTTGTTTGTGTTGAAGCTTTATGTTCAAAGCTGTTGTCTAGATAATTCACTGCACCACCTCCTCTGGAAACAGTAGGGGTGGGATTAAGCATAACCAAACTGGTGCTTACACATTGCAGTCTCCAGTCGCATTTCAACTGTGATGAAAAGTAAATAATGTGGTCTCAAGTTGAGGCATATAAGGATTAGTGATGACTAAGTGTTTCTGGGGCTGGTAGCTGGAGTTGAAGCAGATTGTGGAACCTGGAGAATTTTTAAAGAGCAGGAAAACCAAAATTGCAAAGCAAACATAAGGAGGAAAGTAAACGCTGCAGGGTTTTGCCTCAGTTATTTTGTAATTAAGTGTCACATTGTAATCTCCAACAGGTTAATTCTTCCCAATCCCAAGAGGAAATTCCCAATTGCCCTTATTACGATCAAAACATAGCATTTGGGAAATAAATTTCTAGATCATGAAATACATCTCCCTGGATACATATTGAACTTGATGGCATTATCTGAACTCAGGAGCATTAATGCTGCACATAATTAGTACAGGAGAGAGTGTTATTGCTGTTATAATTATGTGGTTTAAAAGTTTATTATATTTTGGGACTGTGTTTTTAAATTTGGGCCAAAAGGAGATCATGTGACCTGTTCTGAAATCACCATATGGGCAATTTGATGATAAAAGATCAAAAAAGGCGGAGACTTTTTCACTAAGAGGGTGCAAGTTATTTACACTTTGAAACAATGGCTGTAGCTCTGATTTCACAAGGAGGAGACTCTGCCTCCCAAAATCCCAGAGAAGTGTTAAAGGAATCAGTTTGTCAACTTCACTTCTGCAGCCAAAGGGAGGTGGGTCATGCATATTATTCCTACATTCAGGCCAGTTTAATATTTAATTTGCAATGGGACAGAGGGCAGAGAGAGACTGTTTTGTGATTACGTAACAGTTGTCCTTTTGGGTCAATGGCCACCACAACCAGCACTTAGCAGAAAGAAAAAAGTGTTTTTCCTTTGACAGCTACCATAGCTGTATCCCAACTCAAACAGATGTATCCTGCAGCCATCACAATCTTGTTCTGACATGTCAATGGGGAGAAAAAGTATCCTTGCCCGATGGTTAACGTTTTAAAGGAACTCAACTATAATCAAGTTCCATTGCAGTACAGGCTTGAGGGACTAAATTGTCTGCTCCGATCCATTTTGAACACATTCAATATTTAAACATTATCCCCATTGGTTACTACAAATCTTAGGTATTTCCATCTGACTAACAGACGACACCAGAAATAAATCAATTAAATTTAAATCAGAAGTTTTCCTGAAACACATTCTCACTTAATATTCACTTGTTTGCTCAGGAATTTTGTTTTCAGGTTTCTCTGAACTGTTTGTGAAGAGCCCTCCAATGTTGGCCAGTTGTAATCTTTCTTAACTTGAAGTATTCATGCTAAACTGCAATTGAGATTTATTCCACACAGAATTAAAGTGATTGCTTTTCACAAGGAGCTTTTATGATATGTGACAGGCATTTTGCTAGGGGCAACAATTTCTTTGCAGCCAACAAATTCACCCTTCAAACAGCAGTACTGTCCCCTTCTCCCTGTGACCCAAAGAGCAAATACACTGAGTGGTTTGGCATTGAAGTCAGGAAAACACAGTTTTGATCCCCTAGGGTCCAAGTGGAAAGTTGATGTTGGTGGTGGAGTGGGATGGGGTGGGAGCATTGCATCAAACATGACCGTGGCATTCACAATGACGACATACTGGGTGGGCAGCATTGCAAACTGATGCAGAAGTTACATTGAATTTCAGCACAAAAATTGGTCATGTGACCAAACCAGTCTATGCTGGACTCCACATATCACACAAACCTCCATGTGAGGAATTAAGAAATATATACGAAAACACACAGTTGTGAATCCTCGTAAATTAAAATGAGAGAATAATGGTGAAGTGAATGACTGGCTTCTGGCCGATCTCACAAAGAGAAAAAGCAATCTGCAAACTGAAAATCAGATACCTTGAAGTTTAATACAAACCAGGCCTTGTGGTCCAATGTATCCCTGCTCCCAGCTAAAAGACCAACATTTTGACTTGTCTCGGTCTCAAACAAATCTCACCCAGAGTGGGAATTAGGGAGGAAGGTGTCTTTGGGTTTTTAGCAATTTGGAGCAAAACTAAGATGTTGTGCTTACATTGCACCCATCTGCAGGTCTAATAATGAATTTTAAGAGAAATACTTTTACCTGGAGTATTGTTTGAAAGGAGTGCCAAACGCCACAACAAATGGTTGAATTTAATAACATTGACAGAATCCCTGCAGCGTAGAAACATGCCCTTAGGCTCACCAACGACCCTCTGAAGAGCACCCACCCCCAGACCCATCCTCCACACACTAACCCTGTATTTCCCATGGCTAATACACAATCTACACATCCCAGAACAGAATGGGTACTTTAGCATGGCCAATCCACCAAGCCTACCAGAATCAAACTTGGGTCCCTTGTGCCATTAAGCAGCAGTGCTAATCACAGCCACCATGCCACATACTTGGAGAAGCTAGATCAATACAAAAAAGAGGATTAGGTTAATAAGGTGAGAAGAAGAATGGGAAGTCTTGTATAAAGTAATGTGTGACAGTTATTATCGGAGATTGTCTTAGGCTTCACCCAAGCTGGTGATATCACAGTTGAGTGGAAACAAAGTCCCAATCGAGACAGATGTGTCATCACCTATTACATCTTGTTAAGTATTCTTTTATTCCTGAAAATTCAATCGTGGTTTATCTTCCAGTACTGCTAATTAGATATGCCCTTTGTCTCAGTATTAAAAAGAACAATTGTTGACAGCATTCCACCCCAACCACAAGCATATAGTAGATAACATACAACAGGAGGAGCATAAACAACAACCATTTGGACCAGATGTAAGTGAGTTAAAAAAAAATTAAGATCTCATGGCTGAACATCTGCTATTTTCTCTCGGAAACAGAGGCTCTCTGTCAAGGAGCACACACTTCAATCACACTTGTTCCATCATACCATCAGATAAGGCCATGATGTGGAGGTGCCAATGTTGGACTGGGGTGGACAAAGTCAGAAGTCCCATGACACCAGGTTATAGTCCAACAAGTTTGTTAGAAATCACAAGCTGCTACTTTGTGAGGACCTCTTTTTCTGGGAGAAGCATTGTCACATCACAATTGTTCATTGTCACAATGACAATGACAATGCAAGCAACAAAGTGTTGAGAATTGATGAGAAGTTATTGGAGAAACTAAATAAAACCAAAAAGAAATGAGGATGCTGTAAATCAGAACAAAAACTAAGTTGCTGGAAAAGCTCAGCAGGTCTGGCAGCATCTGTGAAGGAAAATAACAGCTAACATTTCAGGTCCGGCGACCCTTCCTCAGAACTGATGGTGGCTGGCAAAACATTAGTTGATAACATGCCATCACAGATGCTGCCAGACCTGCTGAGCTTTTCCAGCAACTTTGTTTTTGTTATTTGATAAACTGTTCTTTCTGCTAGTAGGCAAGATACCAAGGCCAGATGAGATTTATCAAATGATACTCAAGATGTTGGGGGATAAGGTCAGAGATCACAGGATACCAGGTTATAGTCCAACAAGTTTATCTGAAAACACAAGCTTTCAGAGCCGTGCTCCTTCCTCAAAGAAACCTGTTGGACTATAACCAGGTGTTCAATGATACCCAGAAAGGCAAATTTGTAGTGGCATTGCCCTTCAAGTCAGGAGAGGTTCCAGAAGACTGGAGTCTGCAAACTAGAATCTTGGAAATAAGCTTGTCAAGTTAAACAACTATTGTACAGTCAGTGATTATCGGTGAAACTACTAGGAGATAGAATTAGTCGTCACATGGGAAAATTTGTTTTGAAAAGGAACTGTTAGGATGCATTTCTAAATGGGAATGGATAAAGAGGAATACTGAGAGAGGTCAGCGGGATAGATGCACAGGCCTGGGGGGTGTGGAGGTGGTAACAGAGAGTGAGACAGAAACTGGATGTGGTGAGATTTTCTTTTTAAAAAAGAGAGAGAGATACATGGAGAGATATCAGAAATAGCAAGACAGAGAAGGACCATAGATGGAGAATTAAGAAAGAAAAGAAATAGTTTGAGAGGGAGAAAGAGTGTGGGCAAGGGACAGAATGAAGCGAGGGCAAGCAGAGCAAGTGTGAACTATAGAGAAATAAAGAAAGAAGGAAAGCAGGCAGGGCAAATGAGAATAGGAAGAATGAGCCTGATGCGAGGCAGGCAGACAGAGCAAATGAAAGGAAGAGAGATCAGTGACAGAATTTAATCCTGGTAAAATTGAGATGATGCACTTCAACAAGGTAACGAGGCAAGGGAGTACTCAACGAATAGAAGGAAGCTTAGAGGAACAGACACATCTTGGTGTGCTTGTCCACAGATTCCTGAAGATTGCTGCACAGGTTAATAGAATAGTTAAGCATCTATATGGGATGTTTACATTTTTCAGTTGAAGTATAGTTTGTAAGTGCAGGTTGGTTATGTTGTAGCTGTACAAAACTGTTAGGCCATAGCTGGACTGCTTTGTGCAGTTCTAGTCACTGCACTAAAGGAAGGATGGAATTGTGATGGAGGGGGTTGACAGGAGGGTCACCAGGATGTTGCCTGAGATGGATTTCAGATGTGAAGAGAAACAGTAAAGCTCAGGTGGCTCTCTTTCAAGCAGAAAAGATTGAGCGGGTTGAGGGGGGCGGTTGGGAACCTGATGGAGGTGTATAGTATTATCAGGGGGCATGCATGGAGTAAATAGAAAGCAGCTGTTCAGTAACAAGGGAGCACACAACTTTAAACAGAAAGACAGGAGTTGGAGAGAATTGGAGAAAAGCCTTCTTCACTCAAGACGGTGGAAGGGATCTGGAATGCACTGCCAGGGAAAGCACTTGAGGGGGCAAATCTCAACATTCAAAAAAATACTTAGGTTGACACTTGAAGTGTCATAACTTGTGTGATTGAGGTTTTCATAACATGCCTAGTTGGATTAGGCTCAATGGGCTGAACAACCCCTCTTGTATGCTGTACGAATCGATGAGCTGGGGGGGGGGGGGGCGTGGAGAGAGAGGGGTAATTATGCAACCTGTCAACATTCAATTCGCCCCATTTGTATGATCTTTTAACTTCTCTGCTATAAATTCTGTACCTCTGTGCTTCTCTGCACTTTACCAGTAGGAGAGGCAGTGCTTTGAAAGTGTGTAATTTCAATGATCCCTGGGATCATTGTGAACTCAATGGGCTGAATGGCCTGCTTCCACACTGCAGGATTCTATGATTCAACCAAGTCCTGAGCTGAGATGGCTCACATCTTGTGGAGTGGTGATAAGAGAATGACAGGCTGAGAAACATCTGCTCACCCTCACCACTCCTTCTGGCTTTTGCAATACACAACAATGCAGAGTCACCGAGCAGAAACTGACAGCCATGTTCTGAGCCCATGAAGACAGCCTCAGCCGTGATCTTGGTCTCATGTCATGCAATATATAACTCCACCATACTGTTCTGTATGTGTAAAATCTTCCTTACTCTGCTGTTTTAACACCACTTTGCAAACTTGTCATGATACCTCCACTGTAATTAGTTTGTGGAGATGTGGATTCCTTGTTATTTTAGTTATATCCTCAGCATGTGACTCTTACACCCGAGATGTTATTCCAGCCTTTTGGCTGGTCTCTCGCACCTTATTTTTAATATTTTGGAATTATATATCAGCCTCAATTATTAACATTATAGGTCATCCCTTCAGCTGTTGACACTTTACCCACACCTTCAAATACACGATCACTTAGAGGCTTATTATTCAACCTGTCAACATTCAACTCGCCCCATTTGTATGATCTTTTAGCTTCTCTGCTATAAATTCTGTACCTCTGTGCTTCTCTGCACTTTACCAGTGGGAGAGGCAGTTCTTGGAAAGTGTAATTTCAAATAAACCTGTTGTCATATGACACAATCCCCACATAGACAACCACTACCATCTCCTTTACTCGCCTGTCCATTTTGGTCAAGTCCTGCCCATGGGCCACCTTCAGGGGTTTGTTTCTCATAAAGGAATAGTTTTCACACCTAGTTAACTTTAACCATCCAAGAGGTCTCCAGCCTCAAGGTGGCTCGTGACCACATACATTAAAGGCTGGATCATCTGCAAAGTTGCTACCTACCACCGAAGTAAACTTCTATCTTTCAAGGCTGGAGTACCAGACCATAATGGCTCACTGAGTGAGCCAGAGTTACAGGCCACTGTGAATAATCACAAAACCTTTGCATGTTGGTGATCCATACTTCTAGTACTGTCCTTGGGAGCACTTGCAGTCCATGAATAAATCTTTACAGGCTGGTCTCTGCTGTAGTTTAGTGGATTCTGCAGTTATTTTACACAGCAAGATCTTGCAAGGCAGTATTTTGAACACTCATGTTCAGATTGTGACTTTCTTTACCACTACCCAGCTGCCTCCAACTCTCACTCTGTCTCCCATTTATCTGTTTCTCACTTCTCAGCTTTGTACAGCTGCAAATAACCTGGCTCTCACTTTGCTGCTGCCAGGTCATCAAGCTTTCTCTCTCATGACATTGTTTTCTCTCGGTCTCACTCTTTTTCTGAATGACAGTGATCAAATAAGTGACAAACAATCCATGCACAGTAAGTTCCCAGAAACAACTGTGTTCAAAGACCAGTCTACCCAGAAGAGTGATGAAGGCTCAGAAAAACTAGTTCGTGACATCAATTGGAAGCCTTTCAGAGAAGTTATAGTCAGTAATTTTTTTTTTTACAAAGTGCTGTCTCTGCTGGAAAGAGGGACAAAATTCAGACAATCTATTCACAGCAAGATCCAACTGTCAATGGTCAGACAGTCCCATCTTTTTATATCCAGATATGTCTTTACTTCTGTCTGATTGAACATTGATTGGAAAATATTCTGGAATTTCTGACAGTTTCCAGCTCTCTTTCTTTCTCTTTTAAGACAGGAAGGAGGGCAAGAGAGACAGTGAGGCAACAAAGAAAGTTCCACAAATGGAATTAAAATAAAAATTAAAACTGCATTAAAGTACTCCCCATGGACTTTCCATTTCAAAGTTAAATACCTGACCCCAAAACAGATATTAATGTTTTGGTAATTACACCAGACTCCAGTTTAAGGCTGTTTAATTTTCAAGCCATCATGACAAGACATTCAAATCAGTGGATAGCAAGATCCTACAAACAATGTAACATCAACCAGACTATGTATTTCGCTAAATCTATTTAAGGGACCATTACTCTAGAAAGGGAAAGTCCTGTTTAACAATTGAAATTGGGCCCCACACCTCAGGAAGGACATACTAGCCCTGGAGCGTGTCCAGCAGAGATTCACATGGATGATCCTGAAATGGTAGGTTTAACATATGATGAATGGCTAAGGATCCTGGAATTGTCCTCAGAGTTTAGAAGGTTGAGGGGAGATCTAATAGAAACTTACAAGATAATGTATGGCTTAGAAGGGGTGGACGCTGGGAAGTTGTTTCTGTTAGGCAGGGAGACTAGGACCCATGGGCACAGCCTTAAAATAAGAGGGAGTAAATTTAAAATTGAAATGAGATGACATTTCTTCAGCCAGAGAGTGGTGGGCTTGTGGAATTCATTGCCACGGAGCGCAGGGGAGGCTGGGACGTTGGATGCCTTCAAGGCAGAGATCGACAAATTCTTGATCTCAGAAGGAATCAAGGGCTACAGGGAGAGTGCAGGGAAGTGGAGTTGAAATGCCCATGAGCCATGATTTAAAATGGCAGAGTGGACTTGATGGGCCAAATGGCCTTACTTCCACTCCTATATCTTATGGCCTTATGCAAAGTACTGCTGCCCTTCTCTTATCTCAGCCCTCTTGCCCCATTGAATGTAGAACAAGACAGCACAGGAACAGGCCCTTCATTCCATCACGTCTGTGCCAACCATGATGCTAGCTATACTAACCCTCATACCATCTGCCTGCTCATCATTGATATATGTGTATTCTCTGCCTATTCATATTTCTGACTAAATGCATCTTAAATGTTGCTATCCAGTCTACTTCTACCACCTCCACCTCCTTATGTAGGATGGTGGCCTTGCACATCTCCTTACACGTTCCCTCTCCCACCTGAAACCTGTGTCCAGTGGTATATTACATTTTGTGTCTTGGAAAGAGACTCCAACTATCCATCACAATTTTATGTAATCCATCTGATCTTTTCTTGCTGACTCGTTTTAATTGTACACTTCAATCATTGTCTCATATTTAAAAAGATTGTAGTATTTATTTTTGACAATATTAATTTTTATAAAGCAAGGACTTGTTTTCTGGGTCAGTAATGCTGCAGGCAATTGACACAGTGAGATCCCAAGCACAATCCAGAATGAGTTTAAATGCAAAAGTAATATTCTGGTAATTCTAAACTGTTGTGCCTTAAAGTCGAACAAATTTAACCTTTTGGAAAAATATTCACTTCAAATCACAAAACTTCCATCCCTTGTGTTTAAGCTAAATTTCTCATGCAACAATGGTGATTGACTGTGTACCAAACAATAATGCCAGGATGACCATAAAGATTAGGTGATCAATATTGCTGATACAGGTAGAAATCCAGCCCTTTTTCTGAGAGCATTAAGAAAGGCATTGACAGTTTAAATTCGAATTGGGAAGAAAGTACTGGTTGGGTGGGCCATTTTACCAGGGAGGTGCAGCAAAAACAGTTAGCTGTCAATACTCATTCTCAGAAGAGACAGTTAGATGCTGAGTGGCCAGATTGTCACCATGGCGATGTGGCAGTATTTGGTTGTTTCATGATGCCTTCATTATTAAAGAAGTGCAATATCTGTATAGATTCTTTTTTCCTACATAAACCAGGGTCCTGTGAAATTATGTATGCAACTTCTAGCTTATGCACAGATGCATTACGCTGTGATCCCAGCTGATGATCTTAAATTGGTTACCAGTTTAACACCTAGCATAGTTCAGATTATTCAATAAATGATTTCCAAAGCAGAACCATTTGAAATGGTGGATACACTTTGAGGCCTACAGGCATGGGTCAGTTAATCACAGGCAGCCTGCTGTCAGCAGAGAATGGTCAAATCGACAAGCATTGAGATATGGTCGAACCACCACCACAATGTAATTTCTGGTGTCTCTCTGGTAATGAAACACATGTCAAGTTATTCATTGGTGAATCACTTGTTGGGCTTGTGTAAAGGAGGTAACCTGCCGAATGATGTATATGATAGAATGTGTTGTCAGGTCTCACTGCACCCACCGTGTATAGGTTGCATGGTGATATGTATGGTCACAAAAGTGATGACCCTTTCACATTATATCAAATCCAGGACTGATTGTGCACAGAGTAAACTGGCCAAATGGCTGTGAGAAACTGTTGCAATTATGTCTAATTGAGTTTTCCACATACAATGAAGGATTCCTTCATGTTCACTAAGACCATCTTAAGAGCTACATGTTGAGAGCAACACCCCCAGCCTGCCATGTGCTCTTTGAACATTGGTTTAGTGATAAATACATTGACATTCAAATAACCCAGTGAAATATAAATGTATCACCTGTGTTTGATTCGGATTCATCAAACTCAAGAACTTAGCAATTTGTGCTGTTGACTATAGTTCCAACAACACCATGTATGCCCAAATAGTTGGTATTACCATGGGAGATTCTCCAGGTCAAATTCTTGCTCATATCTTTGTTTGGTAATTTGCAAAATACATTTGTGATGGCATGAGAACTAGCCTCTCACCCCTTGCATATTTCCAACATGCATAAGACGTCTGCAACATTTGAATCGGCATGAATGAATTTCTTTATACCACTATGATCTCCATCCTGGGCTCACATTTGCCACTGAAATGGACTACCCTGTCCTTTCTGATAGGAATTGGAACATGTGCGCTGGCCAATGAGTGTAGGCTTTCAGTAAATAAGAGTTGAGATTCAACTTAAAAAAACAAAAGAACTGTGGATGCTGTAAATCAGGAAAAAAAAAACAAAGTTGCCAGAAAAGCTTAGGAGGTCTGGCAGCATCTGTGAAGGATAAGATCAGAGTTAACATTCTGGGTCCAGTGACCCTTCCTCAATGTTATCAATGAGTACAGGGATTGGGACATCATTTTTTGGCTATACAGGACATTGGTTAGGCCACTTTTGGATTACTGTGCCCAATTCTGGTCTCCCTGATATAAGGAGGATGTTGTCGAAGAGACCAGATTAAATCACACACCAAACGCCCAGACTATGAGGCAAAGAGATTTTATTTGTGCTATCACAGAGTCAATGCTGACAAGAGACCAGGTCTAAAGGCTCCGACAAGTCCAGAAGAGAAGCAGCATTTATACAATGGTACAAACGAGTTAAAACAAACTGCAATTGTACTGTGTTTTAGCAAGGTAAGATCATCACTTAGGCAACCAGACATACATTAATTAAAGCAGAATGTGGTGAAGATAAGATTGTGCAGGTGCTGTGAGCTCTAGCTTTTAGCTATCTATCCTATGTGGCTTCTCAGACTAGAGAAAGGTAGTTTGCAGTTACGGCAAAATGCAAAGAACAAAGAAAGTTACAGCACAGGAACAGGCCCTTCGGCCCTGCAAGCCTGTGCCGATCAAGATCTTCTATCTAACCTGTCATCTATTTTCTAACGGCTTGTGTCCATTTGCTCCCTGCCCATCCATGTACCTGTCCAAATATATCTTAAAAGTCGCTAACATGTATGCGTCTACCACCTCTGCTGGCAACGCGTTCCAAGCACCAGTCACCCTGTGTAAAGAACTTTCCACGCATATCTCCCCTAAAATTTCCTCCTTTCACTTTGGACTCATGACCCCTAGTAATTGAGTCCTCCACTCTGGGAAAAAGGTTTTTGCTATTCACCCTGTCTATACACCTCATGATTTTGTAGACCTCAATTAGGTCCCCCCCTCAATCTCCATTTTTCTAATGAAAATAATCCTCATCTACTCAACCTCTTCATAGCTAGCACCCGCCATACCAGGCAACATCCTGGTGAACCTCCTCTGCACCCTCTCCTAAGCATCCACATCCTTTTGGTAATGTGGCAACCGGAACTGTACACAGTACTCCAAATGTGGCCGAACCAAAGTCCTGTACAACTGCAACATGACCTGCCAATTCTTGTCCTCAGTACCCCATCCAATGAAGGAAAGCATGCCATATGCCTTCTTGACCACCCTATTGACCTGCGTTGTCACCTTCAGGGAACAATGGACCTGAACACCCAGATCTCTGTTCAGCAATTTTCCCTAGGACTTTTCCATTTACTGTATAGTTCGCCCTTGAATTTGATCATCCAAAACGCATCACCTCGTATCTGCCCAGATAGAGTTCCATCTGCCATTTATCTGCCCAACTCTCAAGTCTATCTATATTCTGCTGTAATCTCTGACAGTCCCCTTCACTATCTACTACTCCATCAATCTTAGTGTCATCAGCAAACTTGCTGATCAGACTACCTACAGCTTCCTCCAAATCATTTACATATATCACAAACAGTGGTCCCAGCACAGATCCCTGTGGAACACCACTGGTCACAATCCTCTAATTTGAGAAACTCCTTTCTATTAGTACTCTGTCCCCTGTTGCCGAGCCAGTTATCTATCCATCTAGCTAGCACACCCTGGGCCTCATGTAACTTCACTTTCTCCATCAGCCTGCCATGGGGAACCTTATCAAATGCCTTACTGAAGTCCATGTATGTGACATCTACAGATTTTCCTTCATCAACCAACCTTGTCACATCCTCAAAGAATTGTTTTAAGTTGGTAAGACATGACCTTTCCTGCACAAAACCTTGAAAAGCCCATTTTCTTCAAATGTGAATAGATCCTATCCCTCAGTGTCTTCTCCAGTAGCTTCCCTACCACTGACGTCAGGCTCACCAGTCGATAATTACCTGGATTATCCTTGCTGACCTTCTTAAACAAGAGGACAACATGAGCAAGTCTCCAGTCCTCTGGGACCTCACCCGTGTCTAAGAGTCCTGCAAAGATATCTGTTAAAGCCCACGCTATTTCCTCTCTCGCTTCCCTCAATATCCTGGGATAGATCCCATCCAGACCTGGGGACTTGTCCACCTTGATGTCTTTTAGGATACCCAACACTTCCTCCTTCCTTATATCAACTTGACCTAGAGTAAGCAAATATCTATCCCTAACCTCAACATCCGTCATGTCCCTCTCCTTGGTGAATACCGATACAAAGTACTCATTAGGAATGTCTCCCATTTTCTGACTCAGCGCATAACTTTCTTCTTGGTCCTTAAGCAGGCCAATCCTTTCTCTAGTTACCCTCTTGCTCTTTATATATGAAAAGGCTTTGGGATTTTCCTTAACCATGTTTGCCAGCAATATCATGTCCTCTCTTTGCCCTCGCTTCAGATTCGCTCTACATTCCCAATATTCTTGCAAAGCTTCGCATGTCCTCAGTCGCCTAGACCTCATGTATGCTTCCTTTTTCCTTTTGGCTAGTCTCACAATTTCACCGGTCATCCATGGTTCCCTAATCTTGCCTTTTCTATCCCTCATTATCACAGGAGCATGTCTCTCCTGCACGCTAATCAACCTCTCCTTAAAACCTCCCACATATCAAATGTGGATTTACCTTCAAACAGTTTCTCCCAATCTACATTCCTCAGATTCTGCCAAATCTTGGTACAGTCGGCCTTCCCCCAGTTTCGTACTCTTCCTTTATGGCCACTCCCATCCTCGTCCACGAGTATTGTAAAACTTACAGAATTGTGGTCGTTATTTCCAAAGTAGTCCCCTGTCATATCAGTCACCTGGCTGGGTTCATTCCCCAACACCAGGTCCAGTATGGCCCCTTCCCGAGTTGGACTACATACGTACTGCTCGACAAAACCCTCCTGGACACCTTATAAATTCTGCTCCATCTTGAGCCCTAACAGTGAATCTCAGTCAATGTTGGGAAAATTAAAATCTCCCATCACCACCACCCTGTTTCTCCTACACTTTTCCATTATCTGTCTACATATTTGTACCTCTATCTCACACTTGCTGTTGGGAGGCCTGTAGTACAGCCCCAACATTGTTACTGCATCCTTCCTATTTCTGAGTTCTACCCATATTGCCTCAATGCTTGAGTCCTCCATGGGGCCGTCCTTCAGTACTGCTGCGATATGCACTGTTTCATAATGCTAAAGTTTCCCTACTTCATGCTCCTAGTCATGTATCATTTTAACTCATTACTACTCAGCCTAAATTAAAACAGTTTCAATGTACATGTATTCCACAGTTCCCTCCTTTTTGATCCCCAGGCCAACTTCACCAGTCTTCCTCTGTGACCGTAGGGTCGTACCCAGGCGATAAGGTCTCATGCCCAAGCATTCCTTCCTATCATAAACAGGAATGTTGGATACATAATGGGGAAACATGGGAACAGGGTTTTTGTCACCACCAGGGGAGAATGGCACATATTAGGTGGGTTGATAGAATGTATACTACAATTATAACAAGGATGATCCCATAGTGGGTCAGAGTGCTCCACCAATTCCCAAAAGGGCCAACATCTAGATCCCAGAGGGTTGTCATTGTGGAATTGATTCCCTATCACTTTTATTTTCCTGACGGCTCGCTGAACATGATCAGATAGATGCATGATGTTTTCAGACTCATCTAGGATATGGGTGCAGCAATCGTGTCTTAGTATCAACGTATCAACTCAAAAGTATCAACCATTATAGAACATAGAAAAGTACAGCGTACAGCACAGTACAGGCCCTTCAGCCCACAACGTTGTACTATGGAATAATCCTAATCCAAAAACAAAATAACCTAACCTAACCTACATTCCCCTCAATTCACTGCTGTCCATGTGCATGTCCAGCAGTCACTTAAATGTCACTCATGACTCCACTTCCACGACTACCACTGGTAAACTATTCCATGCGCTCACAACTCGGTGAAGAACCTCCCTCTGACATCTTCTCTATACCCTCCTCTTAACACCTTAAAGCTATGACCCCTCGTGGCAGTCAATCCTGCCCTGGGGAAAGTCTCTGTCTAGCGACTCTATCCTTGCCTCTCATTACCTTGTACATCTCGATCAGGTCACCTCTCTTCCTCCTTCTCTCAAATGGTGGGATGATATCTTATATACTGACCAGATTCAGCCTGCAAACCATCCCGATTCCCGGGTAGTGAGCTATTCCCATTCAGCCACTTTGGAGGTTTTAAAGGAGCTTGGGCATAATGGGATTCCCCTGTTTTCAGTGAATCAGAACATGGGCGCATACCCAGCAAGAGGAGACATTTAAACACATGGCATATTCAGAGCTTAAGGACAAATGAGTTGTTAGCAGGGGTTTGTTCTATATAATCCGACAATGATAACATGTCCGTGTACTATAAACACCAGGAACCTCATTGTTTGTCTCCTGTAGGTGGGCCCATCTCAGTGGTTCCAAAGTCATGTTTACAACATGAATCCAGTAGAGCTTGTGTTGCACTTTGACAGCTGAGCAGGTCGTCAGTAATACCCTTTCCAGCGATGAGAAAAAAAGAGCTATTTGAGTGATTGCATATACACAAAATCACCAGGTTTAATTGGATACATATTCACTTCCTGGGGCTTTGACAGTGCCTCTAATACGCTTGCATGATTGGATTGAGCTACCTCACTCAAGGCCTGTGCATACTGCAGGGTTTTCTCATTGACCCATATTAGTGCTACACCATCAGGGGCTTGCTGGCACTGTCATGGGTCTTCCCATTAAAACTTCAAATGGGGTCAGGCCCGTCGTTCTATTAACTTGATTTCTCAGGCTGTATAGGGTAATGGGTAAAGCTTCAGGTCACTTAAATCCTATCTCCTGGCACAACTTAGCAAGGGTATTCTTTAAAGTTGCGTTGATCATTTCTACCACTCCCTTATGTGCACTTCCCATTCAAACCCCATAGCCTGATTCAGGGCCACCACCACCTTTCCTGTAAAATGCGTCCATCTATCACTATTTATCCTCATGGGTATTCCAAATGGTGAGCTGATATCTTCGATGAGACATTTTACCGCTGCCCTGGCGTCATCTTTTCTAGTTGCAGAAGCCTCTATTCATTTTGAAAACATATCCATTATCACCAAGATGTATTTAAACCCTCCAGAGGCCGGCACGTGTCCAAAATCTATCTGCAGATTTCCAAAGGGTCCTGCTGGTACTGGCAAGTGGTCAAATCCAGCTGGGGTCTTTCCTCTATTATACTGTGGGAAAATACTATAAGATTCATGATTAGCAGTCATTATTCCTGTCCCTAACCACTGCTGGGCAACTTGGTGTAGCATCCCTCCTTTTCCTACATGCCTATGTCCTTTTGCCAGGTGGGCAAGTGCATGGAGGAGCCCTTTCCAGAAGGCCACCCTGCCATCAGGGTCTCCAGAGATTACCAGAATCCTGCACACAATCATCCCAAACCCAGTCCACCCTTTCTTGTTCAATAGCCCCTTCCTGGGCCTATACTGCAACTGCCAAGTTAATTGCCTCAGGCAATCCTTGATGTATGAAAAAGGAAATAACTGTTGCTCGGGATAGAACAGCTGTCTCAGCTGCTTCATATGCAGAGGCGTTGCCTATCAAGGCTTCATCTTGCACTTGTGTGCACGCCTCAAACTTTATTATGGCTCACCTACTGGGGAGGAGGATGGCTCGCAGTAAGTTGCCTATCAGGGGAGCATGCTGAATGGGCTTACCAGAGGTGATGCTAAATCTGCAGTGCTGCCACAAGGTCCCAAATCATGCATGATTCCGAATGCACACCGCACATCAGTGTAGATATCAGCAGTCCGACCCCCAGCGAGAATACAAGTGCGGGCGATGCAAACAGCTCAGTTGCTTGCGTGGGGAGGTGGGGGCAGAGCAAAGGCTTCTAGTAATTCAAAAAGGGTGCCAACTGCATACGCAGCTAGTGTGGCAGTGTCATAAGGCCGTCAGGAGGAACCATCGGTGGAAAGCATCAAATCAGAACTGTCCAGGGGTGTGGATTGTAAGTCGGGGCAGAGACAAACAGAATCAACGCCCTGCAGACAATCACGCTCGCTTTGGTGGCACGGTGGCTCAATGGTTAGCACTACAGCCTCGTAGCATCAGGGACCCAGGTTTGATTCCAGCCTCAGGCAACTGTCTGTGCGGAGTTTGCAGGTTCTCCCCGTGTCTGCATGGATTTTCTCTGGGTGCTCCGATTTCCTCCCACAGTCCAAAGATGTGCAGGCTAGGTGGATTGGCCATGCTAAATTGCCCATAGTGTTCAGGGGTGTGTGGGTTATAGGGGGATGGGTCTGGGTGGGATACTCCAAGAGGCAACGTGGATTTGTTGGGCCAAAGGGCCTGTTTCCACACTGTAGGGAATCTAATCTAATCTTTTGTCTGTCTCACCATCAGGGAGAAGGGTGGCAGGGTTTAACAAAAGGAACTCGCCTAAAGGAAGTGTTCAGTTTGAACAACAGCATGACCTCATACTCAGTGTGGTGGGTTGCGGTGAAATGTTGTGTCGTTGCTGAATTTAGAAGTAGTAGGACTGCATGAAGGACTAAAAAACACACACTTGTGGTCCAAAACAATAGGGTTTGATTTTCCAAAATTACAGCAGTAATTACATACCCAGGAAATGTATAGCTTTTCTAGTGTAGTTGTCAGACTCAGAAGTTTTGGAAAAATAAGGCTGTGCTTTGGGTCTTAATAAGTAATCTATTGGTGAAAAGCAAATGATGTAAATCACTCCTATCTCCCAGGGCCGCAGCTAAGCACACCAGCATTTTCTCAAAGGGGGTTGCTCTGTAGTTGCCAACAATACAAAATAGCCATTTCAGATTTTAAAGCTTCTGTTTCTTTGAGCAGCATGCTTTCGGCTTTTGGAAATGAATGTTTGGACAATTCAACAATGATGAGTGCAGTGAATCTTGGCCCCTAACTTGCAAAGTGCTTGGTGTCCTAATAAGCTCATTGGGGAATGTTTGGCAATGACCAAGGTCTCGCGCATAATACGATCTCCAATTTGTATAGGCATAGGATGGGACAGGAGCCCAACCACAGTAATTCCAACTACTCCGACAGTCAAAATCTTTTTTGGACTACCACGTAATTCCAGAGGGAGGCACAGATGAAATTGTCACGCCATGATCAATGAGTAAGTTTACTCACATCCCTTTAATTTCTATTTCTACCATTGGGCCCTCCTGGGGAGAAAAGAGTATAATCTGATCAATGCAGTCTGTATTGCTGCCCCTCCATGCACCCCTATTGGCCCTGAGGGGATGAGTTGTTAAGCAAAAAAAAAAGGACACCGTTTCTGATCTACTCTGTGGGTCCCTTCTGCCCCACTGCAGCAATCCTTAGCCCAATGGCCTTTCTGCCCATATCACCAGCAGGGATACTGCTGTCTGTCTCTTCCATGCCATCTCTGGCCACAATCACCATTATGGGGCTTTGATTGGTTACTTCTGTTGCCTCCAGATCTCAGCTGCTGGACAAATTGGCCTTGAAGTTCGTCATGAAATTTTTGTCAAAAAGCCTTGCCTATCCATATTGGTCAGAGACGTAATGATCATGTTCCATCCCTGCTGCTGCCAAGTCAGGTTAGCCAATTCAAAGGCATGCACAGTATTAGGATCAAAGCAACTTAAATGGGTTTGTATGGCCTGGGGTCAGTGCTGCTCAAGTGACACCTGCCGGGGATTCCCAAGAATCCTTAAATCTAGTAATGAAGCCTGTTAACTGTTCACCCTATTTCTGGATACATCTGGTCACTTCCCCGAAATCTCTATGCTGTCTGGGCCATTAATGATGTCCACTTGGTCTTGCGTCTGGTGCCAAGTATCTCTGCTCTCATTCCCCAGATCCTGATGGCTATCGTCAGGGGCCAATCATTCCTTGACCTTGGGCCAGAAAGTCCCATATGCAGCTTAATAATACAGCACATCCCCACGCAGTGAGTTAATGTTTCAGGTCCAGTAAACCATCCTCAGAATTGGATCCAAAATTTTAAACTTTTACCTTCACAGATGCTTCCAGACCTGCTCAGCTTTTCCAACAACTTTGCTTTTGTGGCTAAAGAAAAAGGGAGGAGTGGGTGTATTTTTTTTCCCCATACTCCTTTACAGGATGAGGGCTTCAATGGCCAAGCAGCATTTATTGCCCATCCCTAATTGCCTGGAGGGCAGTTCAGAGTCAACCACACTGCTTTGGGTCTTGAGTCACATGTAGGCCAGACGAGATAAGGCTGACAGTTTCCTTCCCAAAAGAACATTAATGAATCAGGTGGGATTTTTCCTGACAATCAACAATGGATTCATGATCATCACTATATTCTCAATTCCAGATACTTATTGAATTCAAATTCAACCATCTGTTGGAGCATGTTTTGAACCCAGGCACCTAGAACATTAGCCAGGCCTCTGAATTAATAGTCCAGTCAAAATACCACTAGCTCATCGCCTCCCCATGAACGTTGGATATTTTCGGATACAAGGTGTTTAGAGGAGGAAGGAAAGGTGATGGTTAAGAATAGCATGGCTGGAAGTATGTCTGACTTTCACACTACCACTATCTAATGGGTCCGCATTTCAATACTTACTTTTTCTGATATAAATTAATTATCTGGAGATTAGCATGCAGGGAACAATTTCAATATTTGCAGAGGATCTATAACTTTGACATGTTGTAAACAGTGAAGAGAACAGTATGCAACTCCAGAAAAGACACAGTGACAAGAAGGTGAAGTGAATAGACAGATGGGAACTGAAGTTTGATATGAGATGGAACGTACATGTAGACAGATAGTATATAAAAAAGTATTATCTTTAAGAGTGTCTATGTGCATAAATCAATGAAGTTGGCAGGGCTGGTGAATAGAGGTGTAAATAAAGCATATTGTTCTCAGCTTTATTCAGGGAGCCTGAAAGTACAAGGACAAGGAGGTGATGTTGAACTGAAAAAGGTGGACCTCCATTGGTGAATTGTGCACAGTTGTGGGTGCCACATCACATGAAAGCTGTGAATGCACTGGGGAGTGTCAGAAGCAGTTTACAAGAACAGTTCCAGGAATGAGAAAGTTCACTTGTGAGGATTGATTGAAGTAAGGGGACCATTCTCCCTGGAGAAGACAAAAAGACTGAGGAGAGTTCTGATAGAGATGTTTTCAAATCATGGTCAGGCTGGACAGAGTATTATTCTAGCCCATATAAAGAACAACAACAGGTACAGGTTTAAAACAAAAATCGATAAACAACGCAAGAGTGAAATGAAGAAAAGCTGTTGAGGATATGGAATGCACTTCCTGGAATGTGCTAGAGACAGATAATTGAGGCAATCAACACAGCATTTAGATACACAGGAATACAGCACGGTGATGGACCAAACCCAACTCATCTGCTCACAACATATCCTCAACTAATCTAGTCCCATTTGCCAGCATTTGGGGCATGTCCCTGTAAATTCTTTCCACTCTTGTAGTTATTCAGATGCCTATTAAGACTTATAATTGTGCCTGCCTACACAAATTTTCTCTGGCAGCTTGTTCCATACACTCACCACCTTGAGAGAAAAAGTGGCCCCTCGGATCCCTTTTAATTATTCCCCCCCCTCACCTTAAACCAATGCCCTCTGGTGTTGGACTCCCCTACTGTAGAAGATATTCCTTGGCATTTCACCCGATCTGTAACCCTCATGATTTTATCAATGTCTGCAAGGTCACTCTTCAGCCTCCAACAGTCAAGAAAAAAATAGCATCAGCATATTCAGTCTCTCCTTAGAGCTCAAAACCTCCTTTCCCAGCAAGGCCTTGTAAATCTGAACACTTTCAAGTTTAACAATATCTTTCCTACAGCAAGGAGATCAGAATTGAACACAAATGTTCTAAAAGTGGCCAAACCAATAGACAATAGGTGCTGGAGTGGGCCATTCGGCCCTTCGAGCCAGCACCACCATTCGTTATGATCATGGCTGATCATCCACAATCAGTATCCTGTTCCTGCCTTATCCCCATAACCCTTCATTCCACTCTCTTTAAGGAGGTCTATCTATCTCTTTCTTGAAAGCATCCAGAGAGTTGGCTTCCACTGCCGTCTGGGGCAGAGCATTCCATATATCCACCACTCTCTGGGTGAAGATGATTTTCCTTAACTCTGTTCTACATGGCCTACCCCTTATTTTTAAACTGTGTCCTCTGGTCCTGGACTCACCCATCAGCAGAAACATGTTTCCTGCCTCCACAGTGTCCAATCCCTTAATAATCTTATACATCTCAATCAGATCCCCTCTCATCCTTCTAAACTCAACAGTTTACAAGCCCAGTCACTCCAATCTTTCAACATATGATAGACCTGCCATTCCAGGAATTGATCTTGTGAACCTACACTGCACTCCCTCAATAGCAAGAATGTCCTTCCTCAAATTGGGAGACCAAAACTGCACACAATACTCCAGGTGCGGTCTCACCAGGGCCCTGTACAACTTGACAACTCAACTCCTGTACTCACTGCACTGACCAACAAAGACAGGGATAGAACACTATCTTCACCACCCTGTCCACCAGTGATTCCACTTTCAAGGAACAATGCACCAACACCCATGGATTCCTTTTGTTTGTCAGTAGGTCCCATGGCAAAAATGTGCAAGGGCAAAACACAGGAGATTTTCATGAGGTAACATTTAACAAGCTAAAGCAGAAATCATGATCCAAAATGCCTCCTTCTGCGCTGAGCCACCACTTTGATTATTACTTGAGGTCCTGAATAATATACACTGGGGGATTCACCTGATGTAGTTTTGCTGCTGAACAAGAAACTGGTGGATTTTCTGTGTAGCTGAAGCCAACATCAAACTTAGTCAGTACATTTGCATTTATAAAGATTTTGTTAAAAACAAGACAGGTTTTAAAGCATTGTTACAAAGTGGATAAGTTTTGTGCACTAATGAACATTTGTTAATGAACAGTAACATTCTGATAAATCAAAACTGTTCACTCCTCAATTCAAACAAATTTAAACTTTTAGAAAGATAGGACCTGAACTCACCAAACTTCCATCCTTTGTGTTTAAACTGGATTGCTGATGTAACAATGGTGAACAACTGTATCCCAAGCTATAATCCCAGTACTTCTATTAAAACTGTGTGAGCAGTATTGCTGATACAGATAGAAATTCAACTTTTCTCCTCTGAAACCATTAAGAAAGGAGTTGGAAGCTTTTTATACAAAATGAGAAAAGAGTGCTGATTGGCTGGGCCATTATTACCACGGAGATCCTGCAACAACAGTTAGCTGTCAATCTTAATTCTCAGACCACACAGCTAGACTCTGAGGGGTGTAGCCATGGCGATGCAGCTGTGTTTGGTTGTCTCCATGGTTTGTTTGTCTCTTATTAAAGAATTGCAATGTCTGTACAAATTCCCTTTGCTGATATAAACCAGGGTCCTGTGAAACTATTTATGTAACTTCTAGCTCATGCACAAACGTATCAAACTGTGATCTAGCTTATGATCTGAAATTGATTTCCAGTTTAACACCTAGCACAGTTCAGATTATTTAATAAATGATTTCCAAAGCAGAATCAGTTCAAATGGCACATATGTTTTTCTGAAGCTTACAATCATGGGCTGGTTGATCACAGGCAGCCTGCTGCCAGCAGACAATGGTCAAATGGGCACATGATATGATGCAGTCCACCAGTCATCAAGATGTAGGTTCTGGCATCTCACTTGCACTGCAACCCATGTCATGTTATTCGTTTGTGATTCACTTGGTGGGCTTGTATAATGGAGGTAAGCTGCTTAATGATGTCATTGGTAGAATTTATCATCACAGCTCACTGCACCCAGTGTGAGTTATTCTACCCACGTATGGGTTATTCTAGACACACAAAAGTGATGTCCCTTTTACATTGTATCATATTCATGACTGACTCTGCAGTGTGAAATGGCCAAACGGCTGAGTGTAATGTTTGCTTTCATGTTTAAGTGAGTTTTCCACAGAGACATGTTCATCTAAGAGCTACTTATTGCCAGCTTATTTATCAGTATACCATTTAAATAAGCGATTGAAATCTAAACATAACACCTGAGTCTGATGCAGCAGAGGGAGTGAGTCAGCTTGGACTTGTTGGGATGAATGTCCTGTTTCTACACTCTATGGAATTTCAAAAGTCAATCACTTTTGTTGCATCAGAAATTCAGCTGAAATAGAGGGGGAGAAGTACTGAGGAAGGGTTACCAGACCCAAAACATTAACTGATTTCTCATCACAAATGCTGTCAGACCTGCTGAGCTTTTCCAACAACTTTTTGTTTGATTTTGTTTTTGTTTCTGATTTACAGCATCCACAGTTCTTTCAGTTTTGTTTAGGATGAAATTTTGATGCATTGAGGCAGTCACTTTTAGAAAGTTTAAATTTGTTTGACTTTAAGATAAAACAGTTTAGATCTCACAGAAAATTAGTGTTCATTGAAAAATATTCATTAGTGCACAACACCCATTCACTCTACAGCAAAGTTGCAAAGCCTGTTCTTGAAGAAATCACCACAATTGCAAAAATACTGACCAGTTAGTTGTGACTCTAAGAGATAGTGAGAACTACAGATGGTGGAGTCAGAGATAACAGTGTGGAGCTGGAAGAACACAGCAGGCCAGGTAGTATCAGAGAGTGGGAAATTTGAAGTTTTCAGGCCAGGACGCTTCTTCAGAAATGGTTATAATTGTTATCAGTGTTATTGTTATTGTTGTTAGCTGTTGACTTTAGCTACCAGATTCTTGTTCAACAGCAAAATTATTCCAGGTAAATCCCACAAATACATTATAAAGGATCTCAAGTCATGACCAAAGTGATGCTACAGCACAGGAGGAGGCATTTGGGCCCATGATGTCTACTTTAACTTGTTAGCTGTTACCTTGTGCCAATCTCCTGCATTTTCCCCTTACCCGTTATTGCCATGGGGACTAGTGACAAACAAAGGGACCTAGGGGTGAAGGTACATTGTTCCTTGAAAGTGGAATCACTGGTGGGCAGGGTGGTGAAGATAGTGTTTTGGACTGCTTGTCTTCATTGGTCAATGCTGTGTGTATAGGAGTTGGGATGTCATGTTGCAGGACATTGGTTAGGCCACTACTGGAACACTGTTCAATTCTGGTCTCCCTGATGTAGGAGAGATGTTGTTCAACTTGAAAGTGTTCAGTGAAGACTTACAAGCTTGTTGCTGTGATTGGTGGGTTTCAGCTGCAGGGAGACACTGAATAGTTGGTACCATTTCATCTGGAACTTCAGAGGCTGAGGTGTAACTGTACAGAGGTTCATAAAATCATGAGGTGTATGGATAAGGTGAATAGCCAAGGCATTTTTCCCACAGTAAGGGAGCCCAAAACTGAAGGGAATAAGATCAAGCAGGGCAGGCAATGTCCTTGTGGTATTACTGCTGGTCTGTTAATCCAGAGATGCAGATTACATACTTGTCACCCAGGGTTGAATCCTGGCATGGCAGATGGTGGAATTTGAATTGAATAAAATATCTGGAATCAAGAATTTAATGATGACCACAAATCCGTTGTTGACTGTCGTCGATCCACATAGTTCACCAACGTCCTTTATTGATGGAAACTGTCATCATGACCTGGTCTAGCCTACATTATGGCTCCAAACCTAGAGCAATGTGTTGGCTCTTTCCTCTGGGCAATTCAGGATGGGGAATACATGTCCTGCCGGCCAGCAACACTGTCATTACATGAATGAGTTCAGAAAAAAGTTGAGAGGGGAAAATTTTAAAAGGGACCTGAGGGGCACTTCTTTGACACTGAAGGTAGAGCATGTATGGACCGAGCTGTCAGAGGAAGTGGTGGAGGTGGATATGATTACAGCATTTTAAAGGGATCTGAATGGGTACATGAACAGAAAGTGTTTACGGACATATGAGCCAAATGCTGGCACTTGGGACCAGATCAGTTTGGGATATCTGGTGAGCATGGATGGGTTGGACTGATGGGTCTTTTCCACGCTGTATAACTCTAAATGGCCAGCTGAATGCTTCAATTGTATCTGTCTCTCGCCCATTCCAGGAACGGCATTTCATATTCTAACTGTTGAAAAGTTTTTCATCCTTGCCTTGTTTATCGAACACTTTAAACTTATACTGTGTTGTTGTTCCTTTTATGAGCTGGAATACTTTATCTTTATCTACTCTATCCAGCCTGCTCATGATTTTGAAAACCTCTCTGTCAGATCTATTCTCAGTTTTCTTGTCTCCAAGAAGAACAGTCTGCATTCTATCAATCCTCACAAACGAGTCCACAGTGTGGAAACAGGCCTTTCGGCCTGCGAAATTTAATCTAATCTAAACATAACCCTATCCCTAGCTTCAGCCCCAACTCCATCCCTAAACTTTCCACGAATATTCACCCTAGCCTCAGGCCCAACGCTAACCCTAACACTAACCCTTGCCTCAGCCCCAACCCTAACTGTATCCCTAGCCTGAACCTCAGTTCCAAACCTAACTTTAAACCAACCCCTAACTCTAAACATAGCTCTAACCTGACCGGTAATGCTTGTCTCAGCCCTAACCCAAACCCAAACCCTAACCCTAACCCTAACCATAAACCTAGCCTCAGCCCCAATGTTAGCCCTAACTCTGACCTTAAACCTAGTCTCAGCCCAAACCCTAACTATAACCCTAACCCTAACCCTCCCCCAATCCTAAACCGAACCCGAAGCTTAAACCTAACCCTAAAACTAGCCTGAGACCCAACCGTAAACCTAACCCTAACTCTAGCACTAATACTAGAACATATAGAACATTACAGCACAGTACAGGCCCTTCGGCCCTCGATGTCGTGCTGACCTGTCATACCGATCTGAAGCCCATCTAACCTACACCATTCCAAGTATGTCCATATGCTTATCCAATGATGATGCAAATGTACCGAAAGTTGGCGAAAGTACAACCATTGCAGGCAAAACGTTCCATTCCCTTACTACTCTGAGTAAAGAAACCACGTCTGACATCTGTCCTATATGTTTCACTCCTCAATTTAAAGCTATGCCCCCTCGTGCTCGCCGTCACCATCCGAGGGAAAAGGCTCTCCCTATCCACCCTATCTAACCCTCTGATTATTTTATATGTTTCAATTAAGTCACCTCTCAACCTTCTTCTCTCTAATGAAAACAGCCTCAAGTCCCTCAGCCTTTCCTCGTAAGACCTTTCCTCCATACCAGGCAACATCCTAGTAAATCTCCTCTGCACCCTTTCCAAAGCTTCCACATCCTTCTTATAATGCGGTGACCAGAACTGTACGCAATACTCCAAGTGCGGCTGCACCAGAGATTTGTGCAGCTGCAGCATAATCTCTTTGTTCCGGACTCGATCCCTCTCTTAATAAAAGCTAAAATACTGTATGCCTTCTGAACAGCCCTGTCAACCTGGGTGGCAACTTTCAAGGATCTGTGTACATGGACACCGAGATCTCTCTGCTCATCTACACGACTAAGAATCTTACCATTAGCCCTGTACTTTGCCTTCTGGTTACTCCTGCAGAAGTGCATCACCTCACACTTGTCTGCATTAAACTCCATTTGCACCCTAAATGAACCTTCATATCTCATCCTAACATAAGCCTTCTTCTTCCTCTTGACCAGAGATTCCACCTCCTTCGTAAACCACGCTCCCGCGCTCGACAGCTTCCTCCCTGCCTGACAGGTATATACTTGTCAGACAGTTGCCTGAGACTGGAATCGAACCCAGTCATGAATCATTGACATCTACGTGCTCCCTGAGTCCTGACTTTCTGACAGCAACGCACTACATCAGTTCTGACCCACTGCCAGTGACGTGCTCCCTCATTCCTGACTTGTTGAGAGTGATGCGCTCCATCAGTCGTGAGCCGTTGACAGCAAAGCGCTCCCTCAGTCCTGACCCGCTGACAGTGATGCACTCCATCAGACCTCACCCGTTGCCAGCAAAGCACTCCATCAGTCCTGCACCTTTGACAGCAACGCGCTCACTCATTCATGATCGGCTGACAGTGACACAGTTCCTCAGGCTGGACACACTTACAGCGAAGCGCTCCATCAGTCCTGATTCGCTGACAGTGATGTGCTCCCTCAGTCCCGACCCGCTGACAGTGATGTGCTTCCTCAGTCCTGAACCGCTTACAGCGATGCGCTACCTCATTCCTCACACGCAGACACCCACGCTCTCCCTCAGTCCTGAAATGCTGACAGCGACGCGCACCCTCAGTCCTGACCCGTTGACAGTGAAACGCTACATCAGTCCTGAGCCTCTGAAAGCAACGCACTCCCTCAGTCCAGACTTGTCGACAGCGACGCGCAGCATCAGTCCTGATCCACTGGCAGTGCTGCACTCCCTTAGTCCTGACCTGTTGCCAGTGACACGCTCCCTCAGGCCTGATCTGCTGACAGTGATGCGCTCCCTCAGCCCTGATCTGCTGACAGTGTTGTGCACCCTCAGTACTGATTCGCTGTGAATGACGTGCGCCCTCAGTCCTAACCCGTTGCCAATGATGCTCTACCTCAATCCTGACTCACTAACAGTGATGCACTCCCTCAGACCTGAACCGTTGACAGCAAAGCGCGCTCCAGATTCCTGACCCGCTGACAGTGATACACTCCATCATTCCTGACCAGTTGATAGCAAAGTGTTCCCACATTCCTGATCCACTGACGTGATGCGCTTCCTGATGAAAGTCAATTGCTCCCTCTGGCCTGACCCACTGACAGCAACGCGCACCCTCACTCCTGATGCGCTGACAGCAACGGGCACCCTTACTCCTGAGCCATTGACAGAGAAGCTCTCCTTCAGACCTGATCCTCTGACAGCAATGCACTTCGTCAGACCTGACCAACTCACAGACACGCACTCGCTACTTCCTGACGTGCGGACTGGGACCCGAAACCTCAGATCTGACTCGATGACAGCCAGGCGCTACATGAGTCCTGCACCGTTGACAGTGACGCGCTCCCTCTGTCCTGACCCCCTGAGAGCAACATGCTCCCTCAGTCCTGACCTGCTGACATTGAAGTGCTCCCTCAGTCCTGATCCGTTGTCGATGACGCACTCCCTGACCCACTGACAGTGATGTGCTCCCTCATTCCTGAACCGCTGACAGCGAAGTGCTCCTCATTCCTTACTCACTGACAGTGATGCGCTCCCTCATTCCTTACCCGCTGGCAGTGACGCGTTCCCTCTGTCCTGACTTATTGACAGTGACTGTCTCCCTCAGTCCTGACCAGCGGACAGTGACTCTCTCCCTCAGTCCTGACCCGTTGACAGCGACATGCTCCCTGTTTCCTTACCAGCTGCCAGTGTGGCATTCCCTCAGACCTGGCTCGTCAGCAGCGAAGCTCTACTTCAGTCTTGATACGCTGACAGTAACGAGCTCCCTGAATCCTGACCTGCTGACATTGACGTGCTCCCTCAGTCCTGATCCACTGACAGTGACGCTCTCTCTCAGTCCTGATCGGTTGACAGTGAAGCGCTTCCTCCTTCCTGAACCACTGACAGTGTCGCGCTCCATCAGTCCTGACCCATTGCCACTGACGCGCTCCCTCAGACCTGATCCGCTGACTGAGATGCGCCCCCCGTCCTGACCCGCTGACAGCGACACACTCCCTCAGTACTGATTCACTGTCAGTGAAATGCTCCCTCAGTCCTGACCCATTGCCAATGACGCTCTACCTCAATCCTGACTCGCTCGTTCCTGACCCGCTAACAGTGATGCACTCCATCAGACTTGACCCGTTGACAGCAAGGCGCTCCCTCTTGCCTGACCCGTTGACAGTGACGCGTTCCCTCAGTCCTGCTTTGCTAATAGCGATGTGCTCCCTCAGTCCTGTTCAGCTGACAGTGAAGCGCTCCCTCAGCCATGACCCTCTGACATTGACACGCTCCCTCATTCCTGATCCGCTGACAGGGATTACTCCCTCTGTCCTGACTTGTTGACAGTGACACGGTCCCTCACTCCTGAACTGCTAACAGCGAAGCACTCCCTCATTCCAGACCCACTGCCATGACATGCTCCCTCATTTCTGATTCGCTCACAGTGATGTGCTCCATCAGTGCTGCACCGTTGACAGCAAAACCATCATTCAGTCCCGATCTGCTGACAGCGACACGCTTCCTCAGACTGGACCCGCTAATAGCGAAGCGTACCATCATTCCTGCCGTGTTGACAGCGACGCGCTCCCTCATTCCTGACCCGCTAACAGCAACGCGCACCCTCACTCCTGACCCATTGACAGCGAAGCTCTCCCTCAGCCCTGAGCCACTGACAGCGATGCACTTCCTCAGACCTGACCTATTCACAGAGACGCGCTCGCTACTTCCTGACGTGCGGACTGGGAGCCGAAACCTCAGCCCTGACCCGATGACAGCCAGGCGCTACATGAGTCCTGCACCGTTGGCAGCGACGCACTCCATCAGTCCTGAACGGCTTACATTGAAGCGGTCCCTCAATTTTTAACGGTTGACAGCAACGCGCTCCCTCAGTCCGGACTTGTTAACAGTGACGCACTCACTCTGTCCTGAGTTATCGACAGCGACGCATTGCATCAGTCCTGGCCCGCTGACCCGCTCCCTCAGCCCTGATCCATTGCTGACGATGCACTCCCTCACTCCTGACTCACTGATAGTCACGCGCTCCCTCAGTCCTGATTCGCTTACAGTGACGTGCTCCCTCGTTCCTAACCTGCTGACAATGATGCGCTCCATCTGTACTGAAACGTTGACAGCAAAGCGTTCCCTCAGCCCTGACCCGTTGACAGAAACACGCTCCCTCAGTCCTGATCTGCTGACAGCGAAGTGCTCCCTCATTCCTGACCCGCTGACACTGACGCGCTCCCTCTGTCCTGACCAGTCGACAGTGACGCGTTGCATCAGTCCTGACCTGCTGACAGTAGCTCTTTCCCTCAGTCCTGATAGTGGACAGTGACTTTCTCCCTCAGTCTTGAACCGTTGACAGCGACACGCTCCCTGTTTCCTTACCAGCTGCCAGGGAGGCATTCTCTTAGCCCTGACTCGTTGGCAGCGAAGCTCTACTTCAGTTTTGACACACTGACAGTAACGCTCTCCCTCACTCCTGACCTGCTGACATTGACGTGCTCCCTCAGTCCTGATCCGCTGACAGTGACGCTCTCTGTCAGTCCTGACCCATTGACAGTGAAGCGCTTCCTCATTCCTGAACCGTTGACAGTGTGGCGCTCTGTCAGTCCTGACCCGTTGCCAGCGATGCATTCCCTCGGCCTGGATCCGCTGACACGGACGCACTCCCTCAATCGTGACTCGTTGACAGCAAAGCGTACTCGCTGTCCTGACTTGTTGCCAGTTACACACTCCCTCACTTCTGAACTGCTGACAGCGAAGCGCTCACTCATTCTCGACCCATTGCCACTGACGCACGACCTCAGCGCTGACCCGCTGACAGTGATGCGCTCCCTCAGTACTGATTCGCTATCAGTGAAATGCTCCCTCAGACCTGACCCGTTGCCAATGATGCTCTACCTCAATCCTGCCCCTCGTACAGTGATACACTCCATCATAACTGACCCGTTGACAGCAAAGCGCTCCTACATTCCTGTCCCGCTGACAGTGACTCACTCCCTCAGTCCTGACCCGCTGACAGTCAAGCGCTCCCTCTGGCCTCACCAGTTGACTGTGATGCGCTCCCTCAGTGCTGACCTAATGCCCGTGACGAGCTCCCTCAGTCTTGATTCGCTGACAGGGATGGGCTCCCTCAGTCCTGAATTGTTGACAGTGACGCGCTCCCTCTGTCCTGACATTTGGACAGCGACACATTGCATTAGTCCGGGCCTCAGCCCTGATTCGCTGTCAGTGACTTGCTCCCTCAGTCCTGACCACTTGCCAATGATCTCTACCGCAATCGTGACTCGCGAACAGTGATGCGCTCCCTCAGTCCTGATTCGCTTACAGCAGTGCGCTCCCTCATTCTTGACCTGCTGACAGTGATGAGCTCCCTCAGTCCTGACTTGTTGCCAGGGATGCGCTACCTCACTCGGCTGACTCTGCCCTGACTGGTTGACGGCAAAGCGCTCTCGCACTCCTGACTTGTTGCCAGTTACATGCTCCCTCATTTCTGAACTGCTGGCATCGAAGCGCTCCTTCATTCCAGACCCACTGACAGTGACGTGCTCCCTCATTCCAGATCCGCTGACAGTGATGCGCTCCATCAGTCCTGACCGGTTTACACCGATGCCTTGCCTCAGTTGACAGCGTCTCCCTCCCTCAGCCCTGACCAGCGCTCCCTCAGTCCTGACCCTTTGGCAGAGAAGCACTTCATCAGTCCTGACCCGTTCCCAGTGATGCGCTCACTCAGCCCTGATGCGCTGACAGTGATGCGCTCCCTCAGTCCTGACCCGTTGACGGCGATACACTACATCAGTCCTGACATGTTGACAGCAGCGCGCCCCCTCATTCGTGACCCGCAGACACCGACGCGCTTCCTCAGTCCTGACCCGCAGACATCGAAGCACTCCCTCAGTCCTGAACCATTGACAGCGAAGCGCTCCCTCAGTCCAGACCCACTGACAGTGACGCGCTCCCTCTCTCCTGACTTGTCAACAGCAATGTGCTCCCTCTGTCCTGACCCGCTGACAGCAACTCTCTCCCTCAGTCCTGACCCCGCTGACAGTGACGTGCTCCCTCAGTCCTGATTCGCTTTGTGCGACCCGTTCCCTCAGTCCACATCTGCTGACAGTAACACGCTCCCTCAATCCTGAATCGCTGACAGCGAAGCGCTCCCTCTGTCCTGACCTGCTCACAGCGACGTGCTCCCCGAGGCCTGATACGCTGACGCTGACTCTCTTCCTCAGACTGAGGCCTAACTCTACCCGAAAACACATGAGCTCAATTTAAGAACGACCGTGTCAGAGGGTCAACATTAAGAGTGAGCTTCACTGCCAGAGGGTTCATGATGAGAGGGTGCTGCCCTGTGAGAAGGCCTGTACTGAAAGAGAGCCGCCTGTCAGAGGGTCTGTATTAAGGGAGAGCTTCATATCAGAGGGTCAATATGAAGGAAATGCTCCAGAATCAGAGGGGTAATTTGACGGGAGCACATCTCTCTCAAATTATCTTGTTGAAGGGTCGGTATGACAGTAGTTCTGAACCACCAGAGGGTCAGTATAGAGGGAGTGCAGCACTGAGGTGATTGGCACTGAAGGAGTGCTGCACTGAGGGGTGTCAGCACGAAGTGGGTGCCAGCACTGAGTGGGAGTCCACACTGAGGGAGTACTGCACTGAAGGGGGTCAGCACTGGGAGAGTGCTGCACTGAGGGGGGGTGTCAGTATTGAGGATATGCTGCACAAATGGGGGTTAGCACTGAGAGAGTGCCACACAGAGGAGAGTCCGCTCTGAGGGAGCGCTGAACTGAAGGGGGTCAGCACTGAGAGAATGCTGCACTGAGGGAGTGCCACACGGAGGAGGGTCTGCTCTGAGGGAGTGCTGAACTGAAGGCGGTCAACGCTGAACGAGTGCTGCACTGAGGGAGTGCCATGCAGAGGAGAGTCCGCATTGAGGGAGAGCTGAACTGAAGGGGGTCAGCACTGAGAGAATTCTGCACTGAGGCAGTGACGGTGTTAGCACTGAAGGGTTGTCAACACTGAGGGAGTGCTGCACTGAGGGAGTGCCACACAGAGGAGAATCAGCACTGAGAGAGAGCTGCACTAAGTGGGGGTCAATGCTCAGTGGTGGGTCAGCACCGAGGGTGTGCTGCTCTGTCATGGGTCAGCTTTGGAGAGATCAGCACTTGATGGGGTCAGCACCAAATGGAGCTCAGCACTGACTGGGGCTCTGCGCTGAGGGAGCGCGACACAGAGGAGAGTCTGCATTAAGGGAGTGCTGAACTGAGGGGGGGTCAGCACTGAGGGAGTGCTACACTGTAGTGGATCAGCCCTGGGGAGATCAGCACTCAATGGGGTCAGCACCGAGGGGGAGTCAGCAAAAGGTGGACCCACTCCCTGTGCAGCATGCCTTTAGGACGGAACATCTGGTAATACAACAGGGAGCTGTCTCTGACAGTGCAGCATTTTCTCAGCATGAAGATTGATTCAAAATACCGGTTCCGTTCCTCTTCCATTTTTTCATTCCTCATACTGGTTCTTCAGCTTCCTTTTCCAGTGATCTACTGTCTACGTTTTAATGTCAGTTGCAATACTGGTCACAGACGATATCACAGCTGGACTGAAGAGGGGCCCATGGAGGGCTCAAGCATTGAGGCAACATGGGTAGAACTCAGAAATAGGAAGGATGCAGTAACAATGTTAGGGCTGTACTACAGGCCTCCCATCAGTGAGCGTGAGATAGAGGTACAAATATCTAAACAGATAATGGAAAGGTGTCGGAGAAACAGGTGATGGTGATGGAAGATTGTAATTTTCGCAACATTGACTGGGATTCACTCAGAGAGGGGTCAAGATAGAGCAGAATTTGTAAGGTGTGACACCACTGTTTAAAAAGGAAGTTTACAATCTGCGGGAACCAGCCCAGATTCCAGTGAATTTTGGTAAATAATTACTGGTGCAAGCCTCTCTACTATACGGAGGTTGGGGCTTGAGGTAGGAGGAAGGACAAGGGTAGGGAGGCAAGGGCGAGCTGGGCTGGTTTTGGGATGCGGTGGGGGAGGAGAGATTTTGAAGCTTATGAAGCCCACATTGACACCGTTGGGCCGCAGGGTTCCCAAGCGGAATATGAGATGCTGTTCCTGCAACCTTCGGGTGACATCGTTGTGGCACTGCAGGAGGCTCAAGATGGACATGTCGTCTGAGGAATGGGAGGGGGTGTTGAAACAGTTCGCGACTGGGAGGCGCAGTTGTTCAGTGCGAACTAAGTGTAGGTATTCTGCAAAGCGGTCCCCAAGCCTCCACTTGGTTTCCCCAATGTAGAGGATGCCACAACGCGAGCAGTGGATGCAGTATACCACATTGGCAGATGTGCAAGTGAACATCTGCTTGAGGTGGAAAGTGTTCTTAGGGCCTGGGATGGGGAGTGAGAGGAGTGGTGTAGGGGCAGGTGCAACACTTCTTGCAGTTGCAGGGAACAATGTGCCAGGTGTATTGGGGCTGGAGGGGAGTGCGGAGCAGACAAGGCAGTCACAGAGACAGTGGTCCCTCCAGAAAGCAGATAAGGGTGGGGAGGGAGATATGTCTTTGGTGGAGTCGGATTGCAGATGATGGTTGGAGGATGATACGTTAGATCCAGAGGTTGGTGGCGTGGTCCGTGAGGATGAGGGGGATTGTGTTTTGGTTGTTATTGCGGAGAGGGGGCACGAATTACGGGAAATGTGGGAGACGCGGTCAAGGGCGTTCTCGACCACTGAGGGGGTCGGGGGGAGGATTTGCGGTCCTTGAAATATGAGGAAACCTGAGATGTAATGGAGTGGAATGCCTCATCCTGGGAGCAGGTGTGGCGGAGGTGAAGGAATTGAGAACAGCGGGTGTTATTTTTGCAGGAAGGTGGGTGGGAGGAGATGTATTCTAGGTAGCTGTGGGAGTCGGTGAAATAGATATCAGTTTCGAGGTGGTTGCTGGAGATGGAAACAGAGAGGTCCAGGAAGGTGAGACAGGTATTAGAAATAGTCCAGGTGAACAGGTATTAGAAATCGTCCAGGTGAAATTATGGTTGGAGTGGAAGGTGTTGGTGAAGTGGATGAACTGTTCAAGCTCCTGGTGGGAGCACGAGGCGGCGCCGATACAGTCGTTAATGTTATGGAGGAAGAGGTGGGTTTCGGGCCAGTGTAACTACGGAAGAGGGACTGTTCCATGCAACCCACAAAAAGGCAGGCGTAGCTTGGGCCCATGCGATGTTTCTTGTGACTGCAGCCCCCTGGCGGCCCGCCCGTGGTGGTGCTCATCTTTGCTGCGATCTGCCGGCTCGGTCCCCGAAAGGCAGCATCGGTTCCGCATCTCCGCCCTCCCTACAAACCAACTCTTTAAAGGCGGAAGGCACCCATCCCCTTATCATAAAGGTCAGGTTGCGGGGTGGGGGGGCACGGCGAGAGGGTGCCAGAGGCTGCATTTATTTTGGCGCAACCCTAATCTGGGGATTATCGAGCACCCCCGCAGAAATAGGGATTATGGGTGCACACCGCTCATTTTGGACTCCTCTTGAGAATAAAAAGTAGAGGGGGAGTGTGAATAGGGTTTTGGGATGGGGGATGGGATAGCATGTGGGTGTGGGGGTGTAGGTCGGGTTGGGGGAGAGGGGGAAGAAGGTGCCCCTCTCCTTCCATTTAAGGGTGCGTACCACAATTTGGCCCCTTAGGCCCTTTCCTGTTCTGGTTAGGGTTAGGCCGATGGCGAAGGTTAGGGTTTGGGCTAAGGTTAGGGTGAGGGCTGATGCCTGGCACTCCCTCCATACTGACCCTCTAATATCTATGTACACCCTAAAACACAAGAGTTTCCAGTAAATATGCCCTAAATCACAGAGTACCGTGTTAATCAGCCCAAAAAAGAGAGGGCCCTGAAGATAAACCCTGTAACGCTGAGTTCACTGTAAATAAACCCTAAAACACAGATCACTGTAAACAAACCCAAAGACACAGAAAACCCTGTAAATAAACCATGAAATACAGAAAACCCTGTGAATAAACTCTAAAAACACAGATCTCACTGTAAATAAACCCTAAACACAGATCTCACTACCGACAAACCCTCAATCAGAGAGCTCCCTGTAAATAAACCCTAACACAAAGCGAGCTGTAAATAAACCCTAAAACACAGTGCCCTCTATAAACAAGCTCTAAATCAGAGCTCACCGTAAATATTCCCTAAAACACGGAGATCACTGTAAAAAAGAAACTCAGAACAAAGAGCCGCTCATAAATTTTCCGAAAACACAGAGTCCCTTGTAAAAAGCCCGAAAACACAGAACCTCCTGTAAATAAAACCTAGAACACAGAACCTTCTGTAAATAAACTATCAAACACAGAAACAAAGTTGCTGGAAAAGCTCAGCAGGTCTGGCAGCATCTGTGGAGGAGAAAAATGAGGTAACTTTTCGAGCCTGGGTACCCTTCCATTCTGAGGAAGGGTTGCTGGACCTGAAAAGTGAACTCGTTTTTCTCCTCCACAGATGCTGCCAGACCTGCTGAGCTTTTCCAGCAACTTTGTTTTTGTTCCTGATTTACAGCATCCACAGTTCTTTTGGTTCTTATTAAACACAGAACCCACATTAGATAAAACCTAAAGCACAGAGCTCAAGTACATAAAATACATAACCATAAACGCACAGCCCCCAGTAAATAAGATTTAGGGCTGAGGCTAGGCTTCATGTTTATGCAAGTGTGAACATTAGGGCTGAGGCTAGGCTTAGGTTTAAAGCTGGTGTTATCTCTGAGGGTAGCGTGGAAGAAAGCAGCTTTGCATTCCCAGAGACAGAGCTGAGGGAGAGCATCTGTGTATTCCATAGGAGGCACGGGAACCATTGTAACCTTAGATCAAATTATATGACAGATTAGTTTACAATTAAAGATCATTGTGACTGTGGTCACAAGGTGAAGAGCTGGATGAACGCAGCAGGAAAAGCAGCACCAGAGGAGCAGGAAAGCTGACGTTTCGGGCCGAGACCCTTCTTCAGAAATGGGGGAGGGGAAGGGGGTTGTGAAATAAATAGGGAGAGAGGAGAGGCCGATAGAAGACGGATAGAGGAGAAATTAAGTGGGAGGACGGGATAGGTGGGAGGAAGGACAGGTTAGGGAGGCAGGGACCAGCTGGGCTGGTTTTGGAATGCGGTCAGGGGAGGGGAGATTTTGAAGTTTGTCAAGTCCACATTGACACCATTGGGGTACAGGGTCCCTAACCTGTCATTCCTCCCACCTCAAAACCCAGCCCCGTCTCCTACCTACTAACCTCATCCTGCCCCCTTGGCCTGTCCATCCTCCCTGGACTGACCTACCTCCTCCCTAACTCCCACCTACATTCACCTTTACTGGCTCCATCCCTGCCTCTTTGGCTTGTCTGTCTCCTCTATCCATTTTCTGTCTGCCTCCCCCTCTCTCCCTATTTATTTCAAATCCCCCTCCCCCTACCATTTCTGAAGAAGGGTCTCGCCCAAAACGCCAGCCTTCCTGCTCCTTTGCTGCTGCTTGGCCTGCTGTGTTTATTCGGCTCTACACCTTGTTAACCCTGTAAATATGCTCTCAAGTACAGACACCCCTTTAAATAAATCCTAAGAAGGGTCATTCAGGAAATAAAATGTAAAAGAAACCATAAAAGCCAGAGTCCCTGTAAATAAAGTGTAAAACATAGAGCTCCAAGTAAATAAATCCTGAAACACAGTGCCCCCATCAAATCCTCCCTTAAACTAAGCCTCCTGCAAATAAACTCGCAGAGGCGACTGTAAACAAACCCCAAAACACAGGACCTCCAGTTAATAAAGCCTAAAACAGAAAGCCCACTGTAAATCAACATGAAAAAACACAGCTCCCACTGCAGCACTGCGAATTAGTCGGATTGAGTTAGTACCTCAGTCAGCAAGTCAGTTCTGAGGCAGGGTCTCTTTGTCAAAGAGTCAGATTTGAGGGAGTACCATTGGATGATGGTTATTGCAGCACTGTGAGAGTACTGGAGTGAGAGAGCACCTCACTGTCAGAGGGTCAGTACTGAGGGGGTACCTCACTGTCAGAGAATCAGTACTGAGGGAGTACGTCACTGTCAGACGGTCAGTACTGAGGGAGTACCTCACTGTCAGAGAATCAGTACTGAGGGAGTACCTCACTGTCAGAGGGTCAGTACTGAGCAAGAACCTCACTGTCAGAGAATCAGTACCGAGGGAGAACCTCACTGTCAGAGGGTCACTACTGAGGGAGAACCTCACTGTCAGAGGGTCAGTACTGAGGGAGAACCTCACTGTCAGAGAATCAGTACTGTGGGAGTACCTCACTGTCAGAGGGTCAGCATTGAGGGAGTTCCTCACTGTCAGACAATCAGTACTGAGGGAGTACCTCACTGTCAGAGGGTCAGTACCGAGGCAGTACCTCACTGTCAGAGAATCAGTACTGAGGGAGAACCTCACTGTCAGAGGGTCACTACTGAGGGAGAACCTCACTGTCAGAGGGTCAGTACTGAGGGAGTACCTCACTGTCAGAGGGTCAGTACTGAGGGAGAACCTCACTGTCAGAGGGTCAGTACTGAGGGAGCACTTCATTGTCAGAGGGTCAGTACTGATGGAGGACCTCACTGTCAGCGAATCAGTACTGTTGTCATGTTCGTTTCGAAGATAATAAAATGTGAGGCTGGATGAACACAGCACATCTCAGGATGCTGCTGGACTTGCTGTGTTCGTCCAGCCTCGCATTTTGTTATCTTGGATTCTCCAGCATCTGCAGTTCCCATTTTCACAGGATTTTGTATCGATTGCTCGTGAAGTGGCTGCTGATGGCATGAGGCGATTTCAAGTTGTTATCCGGACAGATTGTTCTAGCCAGACACACTGGCAACTTGAAATCACAAATTCAGTGCCCTGGCCCCTTTGTCAGCGACAGAAATTGCATGCTTTAGAAGTTTCACACCTTCACGAATGTTCCCCACCGAACCCTATTTGACACAGTTTAATTCTAATTGTATTCAGTCAGGAAGCTTAAGACAGTGTCTGCATACCGATGTGTGGGAAGACAAAGAGTTACAAAAGTTTTACACTGAATTCCTAGCTGGGCAGGAAGCTTCAGGGCAGTGCCTGCATCCCTGTGCGTAGGCAGATAAAAGACTTTAATTTGCAGAAGTATCGAAATCAATGGGATGTTATACAATAACATCTCATTGTGAGAGTACCTCATGGTCAGAGGGTCAGTACCGTAGACGTGCAGTGTTGTCTGACTGCCAATCGGGTCAGGATTGAGGGCTATCACAGGGACAGCACTGAGGTATTTGAAATAGGGCAATGACTGGTGTGGATCCTTTTTATTTTTTTAAAATTAGACGACACCAGAAAGATTATCAACCCGATGTGATTTGATTGGGCTGACAATCAGTTGATGACAGCAGAAAGGTCAGTGGCCTGATTACCGCGGCCGGGACTTGAGATTTCACTATTGCCGACCTTCTCATTCTTCTCGCTCAATTTCACGGAAGAGCTGTTTTGAGAGAGAGTAGGAACTTTCTGAAAGTGATCGCGGGCCCTATTCAATATGTATCTAACAGAGACGTGGTAAAGCAGAAACTTGTTTGATGTCCCGCCAGCAATTCAAGTCCTGGGAGACGTTTGTTGAGGGCTGATTAATATTATAATTATTCATAGTTTCGGGTGACACGATGGATGGGAAGATATTGTTCTGAATAGATTAGAAAATTAACACATAGTCAGGGATTGACTCTGATGTTGACACAGGTTTGGACACTGTCAGCAACACGAGTTCAAACTGTGAAAAGGCAGTAATGCGTGGAAGGAACATTTTAATTTATAGTCTCCCTTTATTATTGAAAAGTATGGCAAGATCGCAATTTTATGAATGAATGAATGAAATGCGGTAACAGTAAACAGAGGACCCGAGTGAGTGGTCAGTAAAGTTATGAATGAATGAGAGCGCGATAGTGGTCACATGGAGCGCTGTGGGTAGAACGGTCAAGAGGACCTTTAGTGCAACAGTAAAGAGGCTTATGATATAATGTCACAGAAAAACCACACAGAAGGATATTTGAAGGCGATTGGCCCTGTATCACTAAAGACACACCAGCCAGCCTCCGGAAGCCTTGTTAAGTGCTAACCGATATGAGTAAACAGGGCAGACCACAGGATATTCAGGGGCAAAGGTTACAAGATTAACAAGTGACCACTTTTCTGAAGAAGGGTCTAGGCCCGAACCATCAGCCTTCCTGCTGCTGGGCCTGCTGTGTTCATCCGGCTCGACACCTTGTTCTCTCAGACCACGTGAGCGAACGAGTCCGGCGTGTTTGAGTCTGACTGGTAAATATGTGATACACAACCATTTGATGTTACTGACTGCCTGGTGAATTGAAAACTGAAATAACTGCGGATGCTGCAAATCAGAAAACAAATACAAAGTTGCTGCAAAAGCTCAGCAGGTCTGGCAGCATTTGGCAGCTGAAAAACAGAGCGAACCGGTTCCGGTTCGGTGACCCTTCCACAGAACCTCCCTCAGTTCTGCTGGGCTTTTCCAGAAACTTTGTTTTTGTTCCTGATTTGCAGCATCCGCAGTTTTTTTGGGTTTTTACTCAGTGTTTCAGGGTTTATTTACAGGGCGCTCTTTATTTATCGCGAGCTCTGTCTTTTAGGGTTTATTTGTGAAGGGCCCTGTCTTACAGATAGTTTACAGGTCGGCTCAGTATTCGGGTGCATGAAGAGGTGCGCTGTGTTTTCGGCTTTATTCAGCCGTGTCTTTTCCTCTCTACTTCCTGGGGGATGTGTGTTAGAGTTCATTTTAAAGGGGTCTGTGTGTTTGAGTGTACACTTGTAGGGCTCTATGTTTTACAGTGTCCTGTATGTTTTTGACTTAATTTACAGGGTAGATCTGTGCTTTATGGCTTCTATACAGGGGGCTCTGTGTTGCAGTGCTTCTGCACTGGCCGGGGGGAGTTCTCTGTTTTCGGGTTTATTTACAATGAGGCCTGTGTTTTAGGGTTATTTACAAAGAGCTCTGTGATTTAAGGTTTACGTGAAAAGGCTGTATTCTAAGGTTTATTTTCAGAAGGCTCTCTGGTTTATTTACAGTGAGCAGTGTAGTTTAGGATTTATTTCCAGTGAGCTCTAGGTTTTAGCATTTATTTACAGGAGGATTTTCATTTCATGATTTTGTTACGGTTGGGTCTTTGTTTAAAAAAAACCCTGAAACAATGATCTCCGTGTCTTATGGTTTATTGACAGTGCCATCTGTGTTTTTGAGTTTATTTGCAGAGCATTCTGTGTTTTTGGGTTTATTTCCAGGAGGCTCTCTGTTTTAGCATTTGTTTGCAGGAGCCTCTGTGTTTTAAGATTTAATTTACATGGGTGTTTTTCCTGCTTATTTGCATGGGTACTCTCTGTTTGAGGCACTGACTGAGTACTGACCTTCTGACAATGTGGTACTCATTCAGATCTGACCCTCCAGCAATGAGGTACTGTGTCAGAACTGATCCACTGACAGTAAAGCACTGCCCCCTCAGTTCTGACCCTCTGACAGAGCTGCAATCGTTCAGGACTGAACTTCTGATCATGCTGTACTCCATCAACTCTGAACCCAATGCATTGAGGTATTGACTCAGTATTTACTGTGTGCAAGTAATATACTCACTCAGAACTAACCCTCTAGCAATGTGAGCCTGCCTCAGAACTAACCCTGTAACAATGAGGCACTGACCTCAGCACCAAATCTCTAATTACGCGGCTCTCCCCAGTTTTGAGGCACTCCTTCCGTACTGACCCACGAACAATGCGGCACACACTCAAGAATGATCCTTCAATGAGGTATCACCTCATAACAGAGCTACTGACATCAAGGCCCTCTCTTTGGACTGTGTCTGATAATGAGGCACTGACTTGGTTCTGACCCTCTGACAATGAGGCATTCTGTCAAGTCTTACTGCATTAAAATGAGGCACCCTCTGACTGATCTGAAATGCCTCAGTATAGACCCTCTGACTGATCTGAAACACCACTTCTTAGACCCTCTAAATGACAATCTTTTAATTCTGACACCATTACAGTGAGGGTCTGCCTTGGTGCTGACACTCTGTCAAAGAGACATTGCCTCAGAACTGAGCTGCTGACAATTAGCCAGTGCCTTAGGTACTGATGAGTGAATAAAAAGGCCCGCTCTCAGCACTGACACTGCAGCAATGAGGTATTGCCACAGAACGAACCCACAAAGGGCTCATAATTGAGGGAGTGCCTCCTGATTGAAGGGTGCGGATTGAGGTGTTGCAGAACTGTCAGAGGGTCAGAACTGAGGTATTGCATCATTGTCAGACGGTCCATTCTGAGGCAGTGCCTCAGTGTCAGAATTGAGGGTATGCATGTGTTTAAATCATCAGGAATGAGCTTTATGCAGCTCTATCAGAGGCTCAGCACTGACTGCCTGCCTCATTCTCATAGGATCAACACTGATATATTGAAGCACTGTTAGATCTTCAGTGCTGAGTGGGTCAGAACTGAGGGAGTGCATTGCTGTCAGAGGCAGTGCCTCATTATGCAGGTGTCAGAATTCAAGGCATGCCCCGTGAATGGAGGGTCAGGACTGAGGTATTGCAGCTCTATTCAGAACCAGTGGCTCATTGTCAAGCGTTCAATGCTGAGGCAGCGACTCAATTCTGCATGGTCAGTCTTGAGGAAGTGCCCCATTATTAGAGGGCCAATACGAAGGGTAAGTCTCAATGCAATCGTGATAGAGCTGAGACAGAGGCACATGCTCAGAGATGAGATTACCTACAGTGTGGAAACAGGCCCTTCAGCCCAGTAAGTCCACACCGCCCGTTGAAGCATCCCAGCCAGACCCATCCCCCTCGAACCCACACACCCCTGAACACTACGGGCAAGTTCGCATGGCCAATCCACCTAGCCTGCACATCTTTGGTCTGTGGGAGGAAACTGGAGAGCCCACATAGTTAGCGGGAACTGCCAATGCTGGGGAATCTGAGATAACAAAGTGTAGAGCTGGATGAACACAACAAGCCCCCAAGCAGCATCATCCAGCTCGACACCTGTTATCTCAGATTCTTTAGCGTCCATTTTCTGACGAAAGATCTAGACCAAAAACGTCAGCTTTCCGACTCCTCTGATGCTGCTCGGCCTGTTGTGCTCATTCAGCCCGACCCCTTGTTATCATAGAGACAGCACGTTGGGTGTCTTTGCTACATCATGTTTTGTAAGTGTCATAAGAACTTAGATGAATGGCTTCAACATACAAATAATTTTAATGTGAATACATTTACATTTGGACTCTGATAAAATAAAAAGGAACCTCGACTTGTTTGAAAATTAAATCGACTTACTTAATTCAGCCATATAATTGGCATAAAAATCTAAGAAATTAATCCTACTCACAATCTTGGAGATGTGTTTGTTTGGA